>NW_026652292.1:30469932-30994563 GCF_009828535.3 Hylobates moloch | reverse complement strand
CACACACACACACACACACACACACACACACACACACACACACACACGGGGTCTTACTCTGTTGCCCAGGCTGCAGTGCAGTGGTGCAGTCTTGGCTCACTGCAGCCTCCTCTTCCTGGGCAATCCTCCCACCTCAGCCTTCCACATAGCTGGGACCACAAGTGTGAGCCACCATGCTGGGCTAATTTTTGTATTTTTTGTAGAGACAGTGTTTCGCCATGTTGCCCAGGCTGGTCTTGAAATCTTGGGCTCAAGTGACCCACTCACCTCAGCCTCCGAAGGTGCTAGAATTATAGGTGTGAGCCACCACACCTGGCCTTAATGTGCAATTTATTAACCACATTTGGTTTAGAATTGGTCCTATGGTGAAATGGTTCAATGCTCATCCCTCTTCTGTTTTCATTAGTTTAAGTAATTGTTCTTGGTTGGCATATTAGCCAGCCAGGGCTGCCAGAACAAAGTACCAAAGGTTGTGTGGCTTAAACAACAGGAATTTATTTTCTGACAATTTTGGAAGCTAGAAACTCAAGATCAAAGTCAGTGGGGTTGGTTCCTTCTGAGGACTGTCTCCTAGATTGGTAGATGGCCGTGGTCTTCTCTCTGTAATTGTCCGTGTTTAACTTCCCTCCTCTTATAAGGACATCAGTCATATTGGAATAGGGCCCTTCCCTATGACCTCTTTTTATCTTAATTACCTCTTTGAGGTATCTATGTCCAGATATATCACATTCGGAGGTACCAGGGTTTAGGACTTGAACACATGAATTTGGAGGGGGTGAGAACCAGTTCAGCCCATGACTAAACCTCACCTTTTCCTCCCCCAGTGATTAATTCAAAGAGAGCATATGGAAACTATATTCCCTGAATTCTTGTACATTCAAAAACATTGTACTGTAGCCTTCTTTGTAGGTTACTTTTTTCTCCTGAAACCTGGAAGGCATTGTGCTATTGACTTCTAGTCTTGTAGGTTGTTATGGGGAAAGTCTGAGGCCAGCTAAATGTTTTTCCAGCTCCAACTGCCGGACACATGAAGGAGGTCACATCCAAAGAACAGGAGGACTACAGCCTCATGAGTGACCCTGGGGGAGACCACCCAAAGAACTGTCCGACTGAACACAGCCCATACTGCTTACTCACAGGGTCTTTAGCCAGTAAAATAGTTGTTTTAAGCCACTATGTTGTGGGGATGGTTTGTTACACAGCAATTGATAACTGACACACAGAGCTAGTAGGAATTCTCCCTGGATCACGGTGCTGTTTCTTACGACTTGGGGTTGTTTGGGTGGGTGACTAGTTTAGCCTGTGTTTCTCTCCAGACAATTGACAGCAGCTGCAGAGTTACTCATAATGCAGTGTGGAAACACTTGCTTCCTCCTGTCTCCCAGATAGACTGCTTCCTGTGCATATGTGAATCTGAATCAGAGTGAATCCTCTCTCAGCATCACATTCTCAACTTCTCATAGGGGCCAAACTTGGCTCCCACTCTCTGGTGCTCCCCACCTCTCTCAGCTCCTCCCTGCCTCCCTGTTTGACTTGCAGTGGATTTGGCATTCTTTCATCAGATATCACAGTTGGGGTTGCAAATACTACATAGGTTTATCACACATAGGGTTGCATTTCTGTTTCTTGATTTTTTTGGGGGGGATAGGAGAGTGTGAGAAAGAGGCACTTCCAGATTTGCTGTGACATTAAAAAATATTAGAATAAGAAAATTGTAAAAATATTAATCTGTTCAGGCTGCTGTAACAAAATACCACAACCTAGGTGGCTTATAAACAATAGAAATTTAGTTCTCATTGTTCTGGATGCTGAGAAGTTCAAGAACAAGTTTCCAGCAGGGTCCGTGTCTGCTGAGCACTAGCTCTCTGGTTCAGAGATGAACCTTTCACTGTGTCCTCATGCTGTGGAAGACGTGAATAAGCTCATTTGGACCTCTTTTATAAGGGCACTAATCCCATTCATGAGGGATCCATCCTTATGACTCAATCACCTCCTAAAGGCCCCACTTCTTTTAACTGCCATATTGGGGATTAGGTCTAAACATATGAATTTTGTGGAGACACTAACGTTTGAACCATAGCAGCAGCCAACATAAGATTGTCAATTTTTTAATATAAGAAGATTTAAAAAGAGCAGCTGTGGCCAAACAAACATATGACAAAAAGCTCATCATCACTGGTCATTAGAGAAATGCAAATCAAAACCACAATGAGATACCATTTCATGCCAGTTAGAATGGTGATCATTAAAAACTCAGGAAACAACAGATGCTGTAGAGGATGTGGAGAAATAGGAACACTTTTACACTGTTGGTGGTAGTGTAAATTAGTTCAAGCATTGTGGAAGACAATGTGGTGATTCCTCAAGGATCTAGAACCAGAAATACCATTTGACCCAGCGATCCCAATACTGGGTATATACCCAAAGGATTATAAATCATTCTACTATAAAGACACATGCACATGTATGTTTACTGATGCACAATTCACAACAGCAAAGACTTGGAACCAACCCAAATGCCCATCAATGATAGACTAGATAAAGAAAATGTGGCACATATACACCATGGAATACTATGCGGCCATTAAAAAGGATGAGTTCACGTCCTTTGCAGGGACATGGATGAAGCTGGAAAGCCTCATTCTCAGCAAACTAACACAGGAACAGAAAACTAAACACCGCATGTTCTCACTCACAAGTGGAAGTTGAGCAATGAGAACACATGAACACATGGAAGGGAATGTCACACACTGGGGCCTGTCAGGGGGTAGGGGGCTAGGGGAGGGACAGCATTAGGACAAATACCTAACATAGGTGATGGGTTGATGGGTGCAGCAAAGCACCATGGCACGTGTATACCTATGTAACAAACCTGCACATTCTGCACATGTATGCCAGAACTTAAAGTAAAACAAAAAAAAAGAGCAGCTATTTTTTATTATCATCACCCTTTCAGAAAAGAAATCCATTATAATACCTTATAATTACAAGTCTATAAACTCAGAAAAAGGATAATCCTTCTTAAGAGAGAATTAAGATATAATGTACTTTAATATTTGTGTTTATGGGAAATATTAATGGATGGAGACGCAGAAAACTTGCAATTTAAAATTAGATTTGACTGAGTGCAGTGGCTTACACCTGTAATCCCAGCACTTTGGGAGGCTTAGGTGGGAGGATCCCTTTAGCCTAGAAGATCAAGACCAGCCTGGGCAACAAACGGAGACCCCATCTCTCTAAAAAAAAAAAAAAAAAAATCACGAGATCAGATCGAGACCATCCTGGCTAACATGGTGAAACCCTATTTCTACTAAAAAAAAAAAAAAAAAAAATTAGCCGGACGAGGTGGAGGGTACCTGTAGCCGCAGCTACTTGGGAGGCTGAGGCAGGAGAATGGCGTGAACTCTGGGGGCGGAGCCTGCAGTGAGCCGAGATCGCGCCACTGCGCTCCAGCCTGGGTGACAGAGACAGACTCAGTCTCAAAAAAAAAAAAAAAAAAAAAAAAAAATAGAGCCAGGCACAGTGGTGTGTGCCTGTAGTCCCAGCTACTCAAAAGGCTGAGGTGGGAGGATTACTTTAGCCCAGGAATTCGAGGTTGCAGTCAGCTACGATCATGCCATTGCACTCCAGCCTGGGTGACAGAGCAAGACCCTGTCTCAGAAAAAAAAAAAAAAAGATTTTACCCAATTTCTCTTTGACTAGTCTGTCATGAAAGTGAGACTACAAACTATAAAAGAACGTTAATCTTCATGTTTAGGAAGAAACTCATCTCTCTCCTTTCCCGCACAAAGTCATTTTTAAATTATCTTAAGGTAGCGATGATTTTGATAATCCATCAGGTTCCACTCTTTTTGATAAAATAGTTAACCTTAGTAATCTCCTCTGGCTCAAACCATTTCTGACTTTAGGCCCTGTAAGCGCTCTGAACAAGCTCTATTGTTTATATGGAGCAGCAAATGAGTTGCAGGGCATTTTGAAGTTAGAGCAAGACTTTTGCTGCAGAACTAAGGTCACCAGCACTCCACCATCTTTATTTGTCCCCCATTTACCTCTTCGCTGCCTGGCCCTGTCTGCAGACTGTGGTTTCCGGGACACATGGGCTAAGCCTAGCAGCACAGGGCCGCACATTCTCAAAGCTTTACCTCTGGATTCAGTCACTAGAAAGCTGTGCAGATGGTGTCACATCTCTCCGGAGCACTTAGTGGCTCTGGAGTAAATATTTGTGGGATAATAAATGAACAGTTTACTGCGGGACTCGCTGAAATCTCCCTAGGGCCACATCTTGAGACACAGGCTGCCTGCTCCTGCTGTCCCTGCCATCCCCCCAGCGTCTGGCTCACCAACGGCCTATTCTGCATGTCTGCTGCATGAATTCAGCTTAGAAAAAGCCGAGCTCCCAGAGGGCAGACACTAATATGAGTAGAATTGAGGATACTTTTTTCTTCTTTTCAGAGAAAATGAGTGAGGAGTCATTCAGAAGCGTAAGGAGAAGGTCTAGGAGGGGCTGATAGAAGAACAGCCAGTGCTGCTGAGGACTGGCTACGGTGAAGGTTGTGCAGTTTGGTGGGAGCCCTGGGGAACTCCCTTCTATCCTGTGTGTGATTGAAACCCTCACCCCACAATAAACACACACACACACACACAAATCCAGAGAAAGACAAACCCTGCTCTTGCTGGGTGGGCCTCATGGCTGCTCCTGTGATCAATGGCCCACCAGAAAGGGACAAATAGACTAAAAACAAAGTTTGTGTCTAAGAACACAAAAGTGGTTTCTCCAATGGGAAAATAGGCCCGGGCTCTGTGGAGTTCCTCCAGAAAGCCCAGCACAGGGCCCAGCAGGGGCCAACCCCCTGCCACCGCCACCCCCCCTGCCCCCGCCACCGCCCCCACCCCCCGCCAGCCGCTATTTCCTTGCTGCTGTTTTCACGTCCAGCTCCACTCACTTGCTGAGACTTTTCCCCACTTGAAATCTGAGCCCAGGCTGATGGTTGTCAAATCCCATGGGCCCAGTGCTTACAACAGGGACACAGAGTAATGGCCTTTGAAGGCTGCACTTAATTCAGCCTTGCCTCTCGCTAACTGTGTCATGAGGAGCAAGCCACTAAATCTCATGGAAGGTGAAGTTCCCTAGTCTATAGAGGGTGACTCCTGCTGGTACCTGGTACCTGTAAGGAGGCCGCGCATCCAAACAAATCAACCCAGTCAAGGAACCACAGTTCGTAATGGGATAACTAGATGCTAATTAATTGTACCTCTTCCCCCTCACTCTAACTTACCTTATGTACCAGTAGTCGAAAAAGGACGGGCAAAAAGGGAGAGAAGGAAAGGGAAAGAAAAAAGTGGACGAGTGACGAGACCATTCCTGCGTCCTTTAAGTAGTTTCAACAACTGTAAAAATTACGTAGCAACCAAAAAGACTAGAAGAAAACCTAAGATATTAAGTAGTGAAGGTTATTTGTCAGTGAGAGAAATATAATTTTTATTTTCTACTTTTATAATAAAAAATACTTTTTTAATTTTTTTTTTTTTTTTGAGACAGAGTTTTGCTCTTGTTGCCCAGGCTGGAGTGCAGTGGTACGATCTCGGCTCACTGCAACCTCTGCCTCCTGAGTTCAAATGATTCTCCTGCCTCAGCCTCCCAAGTAGCTGGGATTACAGGTGCCCGCCACCATGCCCAGCTAATTTTTGTATTTTTAGTAGAGACAGGGTTTCACCATGTTGGACAGGCTGGTCTTGAACTTCTGACCTCAAGTGATCCACCTGCCTCAGCCTCCCAAAGTGCTGGGATTACAGGCATGAGCCACCGTACCTGGCTTGAAAAAATACATTTTAAAGATAATCCCCTCCCCCAAATACTTCTCCCCCACTCGTCCGGTTTTGCATATGTTTAATATGTGCAATGTCACAGGGCGCCTCAGTTGGGACATGAGGCATCCTGAGTCCTCGATGACACAGGCAGGCAGCAAAGGAGGAGGACACTCACATGAGAAAAATAAATGCTGGGAAAGAGAGAGAAGCCAGACACCCAGCCCAGCAAGGAGCACAGATGAGGAGAAACCCCAGGTGGCAGACACTATTGGCTCTGGGGGATCATGAGGAGTCCAGGTAGGGTGTGAAAGGTGAGGGGATAAAGCTATCACTAGCAAGACCTGGGTGGGATGACAGGACAAGAGCCAAATAGACTGCGGCCCCAAGGGCTAATCTTAATATGGAAGTAAGGTGACGATGATAAGGAAATCGAGGCAGAAGCTCAGTTCTATGGTTGCCAATCACAGAAACCCTTTTACTTAACATCTCCGTGACACCCAGGGTTCTTCCCAGAACACAGAACTCAGGAGATGGGCCTGTGACATGATGTCAGGTCACACTAGGTCTGAGGCTGACATGGTGATGTTCTTTCTGCTGCTCGCCTGATAAATTCAGAACATGGGCAAGGCTGAGCCCGAGGTAGAGGACAGCAATGACCGAAACTGTGAGGAGCTGTCGATGGACAGGAGGGTGGAGGCATCAAGCTTCAGAGCTGTCAGTTCCAAGGTGGAGGATTGGCTCAACAGGAAGCTCAAGTAACGCAGGCGGGTAGCTCTACTATCTACACATGAGGAGGAGAAGCCAAGGAAACTCTGGGCTTTATCACAGCTTAAAAAAATAAAAATAAAAAGTCCCATAGCATAAAAATGCAAAGAATTTATCAATAGTCAAGTTCTGTGAATGATCATGAAATAAGCTTTCTTTTAAAAAGATTTTCTGTAAGAGAAGAAATACATATTCATTATAAAGTTAAAAAAATAGAGAAAGGTATAAAGATGACAATAACATCACCAAAACTCCATCATCCAGAGATAACCCACAGATAACATTTTGGTATATTTGCTTCAGTTTATGTTTTATTAAAAATAAAAAGGCATTACTTTCTCCAAGGTGGGGCAAATAAAAAAATAAAAATAAAAAGACAAAAATCAAAACATTACTGATTTTTGTTTTAGTTTCTTCTAAACTTAAATAAATTGCATATGTATTTTATAATATTTTCTGATGTCTTGAGGATGTATGTGTAAACAACATTTTTACTGGTGGCAATATATTTTATTAAATTAATATATCAAAATTTATGTAAGCATTCACTGACTGTTTGGTAGTAAATGGGCTTCATTTTTTTTGTTATAAATAATAATGAGACAAAAATGTAAGCATTCAAACCTGCTTATGTCCCCGACAATTTCTGATGATAAATTCCTAGAAATAGAATGACTAGATCTCTTACACATTTTCTATGACTTCTCTGCATAGCTCAGTGACTCTATTATCTCTCCTGCTAAACTCAGTTTCTTACAAAACAAAATACAATGAAACTTTGCTAAATAAATAGACAAAAGTAGTATTGGCATACGTTTATCCTATGATGCGTGATAGAATGAAGATCCAAAAGCTTTTGGCAGGCTGGAACAGCATCTCAGGTGTTTCAAAAGAAAATTCTCAGGGATATGGTCTGGCATTTAGAGTCACCAGACCGAATGAGTGAAGTACAAGATGAAAGAGATGTGACCTAACAACAGGGAAGGGGAGTCATGTGAATAAAAAAAAAAAAAAAAATGCTCACTATCTTTGTCCATAATGATAAAAGTATAGAGTTCAGAACAGGAGGACGATGGTCCTGCTCTGCTCTGTGTGGTCAGAGTCGCCCTCAGTACTTGGCCACACACAGTAAAAGGAAACACTAAGAAATAGCCCCTGCTCAGAGGAGAGATCAGAATAACAAGAAATAACCTGTGTGGGCTCACTTTTCTGCACTGGGACTTGATAGCCATGTCTATGTTATGTGATGTAGGCCCCTGCCCAGGGTTGGCCAATCCCAGGTAGGTCTTCAGAGTCTCAGTAGGAAGTTGAAATTGACATGAAAGTCACCAATGAGTTATGTGAATGGCAGGACTGCAGTAAGAGGACTCTGACTCCTGCTCTGAATCCTAGCAACTTCCTTCTCAGGTTGCAGATGTTTAATTCCTCTTTTGATTCTATGAGACATCTCAAGTAAAGCTCACCAGAGCCTGTTTCTGTAACTTGCAACTGAAATATTAATAGAACTGTGCTGGTACACTATGGAAATGTTGAAACAACCATTGTGTTTATTTTGGAGGAGAAAGGACTCAGAGGGAAACATAAGAGCTGTGGGCAAATGTTTGAAGGACTGGTCACCGAGAAGCCAAGTCAGGCTTGTTTCACAAGACTTCAAATGGCAGAACTAGAAAGGTGCAGGGTCCATTGGATTTCCTCGAAGATCGGAGGAGTTGCCTTGGAAGAGAGTGGGTTCTCAGTGCAAATGTCCACGTGTCTTTGTGCAACCTCATGACGACTCTTGTAGAGGGGTTCGAGCATTAAATGTTACTGCTTTCAGAGTGCTCCTCTGGTCTGGGCAACCACCCTTGTTCATCCCTTTAACTCTTATTTAAGGCACCCTTGGAAGGCCATTCTTGGGATTTGGGTGCCCCTGGGGGGATGAGGTCAAAGACATATACAGAAGGTCCACAACTTACCATGGTTTGACCTAAGATTTACGATGGTGCAGAAAAAATATGTGTTCAGTAGAAACTGTACTTCAGAATTTGATCTTTTCCAGGGCTGGCGATAATATAGTACGATGCTCTCTCATGATGCTAGGCAGGGGTAGTGAGCAGCAGCTCCAGTCAGCAACACAGTCACGAGGACAAACGACTGATACTGTGCTCTACAGTGTACTGTATTCAATAAATTACATGAGATATTCAACACTTCATGATAAAATAGGCTTGGGTGTTACATGATTTCACCCAACTGTAGGCTAGTGGAAGTGTTCTCAGCACGTTTATGGTAGGCTAGGCTAAGCTATGGTGTTCAGTAGGTTAGGAGTATTAAACGCATTTTCTACTTATGATAATTTCAGCTCACGATGGGTTTACAGGACGTAGCCCCATAAGTCAAGGAACATCTCTACTCTTGGAAGTCACTCTCGTTGGAGACTTCAGGAAAATAGCAAGCAGTTGATTACATCGTTCTAAACATTCTATCATCGTTGATTAAATTAAATTCAGTACAGGATGTTTTTTATACTTCAAAGATATAAGCCAAATAGTCTGTGGATTTTGGGGTGGTTTGCTTTGCCTGTTTTGATTATCTTCTGTATGTCAGGAGAGCTGATAAAATTGTTTGCCTTTCTGCCTCCGATATGTTTGCCTACCCCAACCTCCTGCATACCCTTTCTAACAGATGATTTTGTTCCCAGCAGGTCTCAATCGAATCCCAACAGAAGGAAGAGCAGCGCCACCTACTGGGCACGGACTCTCGAGCTTTTTATTCTGCGTATTTACACTTGTTCTTGGGAGACAACCCCGTCGTTAAAAGTAGCATCACAGAACCCAAATGACATAATATGAATCCCCAGTGACATTCTGGAAGAATCTGGAATAATTAAATATCCCACCATTGGTTGGATGGGGCTTCTGAGGTTTGCTTCTAAAGGGAAAGAGACTTAAAACAGGCTTCTCCAACAATCCATTATTCTCCAGGTTTACAAAGGCTACCCACCAGTTGGTCAGGCTTTGAGAGCATTTTGGAAGGACCCCGAGTTTTTCTGAAAAAGGAACCGTATTTTCTAAAAATCTACAACCTTATTTAAAGCATCTTGAAGAAATACAAAATACAGACACAAAATGGACCAAATGTTAATGGTTTAATTGAACCCCATAAGCCTTCCCAAAACTCAAAGAAGTGTTTGGATCTGGTGAGGATCTTGCTGCTAGGGAACCTTGCTTGCTTAGTTGTCCTTTCAGTTTAGCTAACAAATGAGAGAGAAAAGTGTACAAACAGACCTCTTGTCTTGAGCCGCTGCCTGTCAGCCAGTTGATGAATTGTCTGCCATCTTCTGCTAATGTCCAGGAACTGGTGACTGAGTGGGAAACTCGGTCACTCAGAAAAGAACTGGGCGGTATTTGATACAGTATCAACTAGAATTGTTTTCAAAGCTGTAGACGAAACAGCTGCAAGGGTAAAGTTCCTGTGCAGGGCGGCCAGGCGCAGTGGCTCATGCCTGTAATCCCGGCACTTTGGGAGGCGGAGGCAGGTGGATCACCTGAGGTCAGGAGTTTGACACCAGCCTGGCCAACATGGTGAAACCCCATCTCTACTAAAAACACACACAAAAACATTAGCCAGGTATGGTGGCAGGTGCCTGTAATCCCAGCTATGTGGGAGGCTGAGGCAGGAGAATCACTTCAACCCGAGAGGCAGAGGTTGCAGTGAGCCAGGAACGCCCCATTGCACTCCAGCCTGGGTGACAAGAGTGAAACTCCGTCTCAAAAAACAAAACAAAACAAAAAAAGTAAATAAATAAAAAATAAAAGTTCCTGTGCAGGGCTTCTGTATATATTTCGGTAGCTTCACTGAAGTGTCTCAAGGGCCTAAACTGTGCCTGATTCACAGGAGGACTCAATAAATATTTGTAGAGTGAACGAAGGGGTGGGGGTGGGGGGTGAGGTTGCAGGGGGAAGGCAGTGATTGCAGACAGTCAGACCACAAGACACCTTAGAACAGCAGTCCCCAACCTTTTTGGCACTAGGGACCAGTTTTGTGGAAGACAATTTGGAAGGGGTTGCGGTTGGGGAGGTTGGAGAGGTTGGGGAGGAGGGATGGTTTCAGGATGATTCAGGCACATTACATTTAGAAGCAGTGAGAGCTGAGCTTGTTTTCCTGCAACTAGATGGTCCTCTCTGGGGATGATGGGAGACGGTGACAGATCATCAGGCATTAGATTCTCATAAGGAGTGCACAACCTAGATCCCTCACGTGCACAGCTCACAATAGAGTTTGTGCTTCTATCAGAATCTGATGCCTCCACTAATCTGACAGGAGGCAGAGCTCAGGCAGTAATGCCAGCTGCCCACCGTTCACCTCCTGCTGTGCTGCTGATTCTTAATAGGGAAGGGACCAGTACTGGTTCATGGCCCAGGGGTTGGAGACCCCTGCCTTAGACAACATGCAGCCCAGTGGATTTCAAATAGTGCTCTGTGAACCCCAGGGCTCCACAGAGGGGCTTGGATGGCTGTTCAAATGTTTTATTCCAATGTCATTAAAAATACATTTTAGCCTGTGATAAAAAGTGCTATTAAAATACATATTCAAATTTACTGACACACCCAAATGCATTACTATATGCTGCCTGATTAGCTAGGTTTTTTTTGGATTCATTTTGGTGTTGATGACCTCAGATTCGAACCTGTTCTGCTCTAGTTAATGAGTGCCCTTATTTGGCAAGGAAACCACTGAAAAAACACAGAGAAAGAGAGAGAGAAAGAGGAAGAAAGGCTTTGCAAACACTCTTTTGGATCAATCAGGATATTTTGTGATACATGACAACTAAAATAAGATACACAAACAGCCTTGTTTCATTATTTTATAATCAAATATGTATTTGAAGTTGTTTATATATATAAATGTATTTTTATATTTACATCTGCTTTTTAATATTAAAGTTCTGGGGAAAAATTGGGTGTTGCTAACAAATAATTATAAAGCCACCCCTTTCAAACTCCTCATTTTGCAGAAGAGGAAACTAAGTGAAATGGCCCTGATGAATTCCCTTGACCTCTCAGGATGGATTTCTAGCAAAGCCCAGACCTTGAACCTAAGTTTTAGTTCTTTCTAAATTGCAAATTGTCCTAATGTTTGTTGTTGTTATTAAATATAGTTTAGTTTTGTATGAGTCCTCTTGTTGGCAAATGAATTCAGTTCTTTAATGTGAATTTCCTTTCATTTGGGGGCGTGAAAAGTATTAGCAAACAGCCTTCATGTAACATTAAATGTCTTTTTGAATTAACCTGTAGCATCTTAAAGGACAATGATTATGAATACAAAACCGCTGACTCATCATATAGCAGGGAAAGAGTTCACAGCTGCAGCAAAATCACAGGTCTATTGTCTGGCTTCTGAGACCCCGCAGAGGGAAGGGAGGCAAGCGCTCTCCACCAGCTGTTGAGCTGAAAGCCCTTTTGTGCTTTCCGAGTTGAATCATGGTAGTTTGTGTTTTTGTTCTCTGGTCATGTGATTTTTGAAAGACACTGCAAAAACATGTTCCTAACCCTCCCCCAACAAAAATTGCACCCTGATCCCCCACTTCAGGCAGTGAGTAGGCAAGACAAGGTAGAGGTGTAGAGATCTGGACCCTTCCAGCAGCCTTTCTGTCATCAAGTGGGGCTTGAAACAGGTGATCTGACATGGCTTTGCAGAAATGGTGTAAGTTGATTTCAGAAAGCCTGTATGAGTCCTGTTAGAATCCAAATGGGCTGTGACAACAGAGTTTCTGCAGGGACAGAATGTTTGTTTCTAATTGGAAGGTGCAGCAAGTTGGAATATCCTTTGTGTTCTGCCCCTGTGTATGTCATGTGTTGTCACTGTGGCTGGGTGCTATGGACTGAATGTTTGCATCTGCTTGAAATTCACATGTTGAAGTCCTAACCCCCAGTGGGATGGTATAAGGAGGTGGGACCTTTGGGAGATAATTAGGTCTCATGGGTGGGGCCCTCATGATGGGATTAGCGACCCAATAAAAGGAACTTCAGTGCGTTCTCTTTCCACAATGTGGGGACACAACCAGAAGAAGACATTCGCAACCCAGAAGAGGGTCTTCACCAGGGCCCAAACTGGCTGACATCCTGACCTTAGACTTCTAATCTCCAGAACTGTGAGGAGTAAATTTCTGTTATTTGTAAGTCCCCAGTCTGTGGTGTTGTGTTGTAGCCAATGGACTGAGTCGTAGAGCCACCCATCTACCCCTTCCCCTTTCTCCTTAACTCTCCTTTACCTCATAAGCCCATTGATGTCACTGTCCCAGTCCTCCCAGACCTGGCCCTCACTCTCCTCCCCTTCACTCCCACGAGGCTTAGTCCTGCTGTTCTTACACAACTGTCTGTGCTGTCCCCTTACTGGTCTTGAAACAGGAGAGTTCTCCAACCCCCTTGCAGAACTCAAGACAGGGATATGGCTCATTTGCTTGGCCACTGCATACTCAAACCCCTTATGGGATGGGGAGCATGCAGATGGGCATGTGGAGGAGCTGGGGCAAGCACTTTTGGGATCTGACCCCATGGTAGTGTCTAGGGGTGTGTTACAATTAATGCTCATTTAGCAGTTGCCATCCACAGATGGCTAAGTATTAAACTAGCTCACTGGAGACTCAAGGTGACAGTCTTTTGCACCCTGCCCTCTTGGTACCTGGGTCTTCATCCAGTGTCCAGGAAGAATCAGGTCACACGGACTTGAAGAATGGTGAATGTGGGGATTTTATTGAGAGGTGGAGGTGGCTTTTAGCAGGATGGATAGGGAGCTGGGAAGGGGATGGAGTGGGAAGATGATCTTCCCCTGGAGTTCCATCATTCCATGGCCAATCTCCTCTCTGACCGTCCCCAGTCAAACTCCTCTTGACATTCAGATGCTCCTTATGTTCTCCCCTTCTCTGCTGTGCCACTCTGCTGCTCTGCACTCTTCTGCTCGGGGAGCCTGAGGTTTGGGGTTTATATGGGTACAGGATAGTGGGGTGTGGTGGGCCAAAAGGCAGCATTAGGGCATAAAAACAGGAATGCCTGTTCCCATTTAGGGCCATGGGTTTTCAGGCTTGAGGGTGAGGCTTTTGCCAGGGAACCACCCTCTTCTACCCAGTGTTTCCCTGCCTCATGTCCATATCAGTCTTGTTAACCAAAAAGTGACTGAGGCAAGTGTCTCCATTGATAGAGGATTTTTAGCCAAAATTTGAGGATACACCTGGGGAAACAAGCCACAGGAGCCTCTGTGACTTGCACTTTTTCCAAATAAGGTTTTGGGAACTTCAGCATTTACAGGGGAAAGAGCAAGTAGGAAGGGGAAAGGGAGGAAAGGTGGACAGCGAGGCAGATGGTCATGTTCTTGTGAGGCTCTGATTAG
The DNA here is from genome assembly GCF_009828535.3 of Hylobates moloch. Classification (NCBI taxonomy): domain Eukaryota; kingdom Metazoa; phylum Chordata; class Mammalia; order Primates; family Hylobatidae; genus Hylobates; species Hylobates moloch. Next base: position 30,980,622 of record NW_026652292.1, on the reverse strand, counting down.
TGCTCAGTAAATCTACATTTTATACCTGAAAAGAGGGAGTAAAGGAAAAGGTCTCTCTTGGTAAATCTACATCTTACATAAGGTAAACACGTAAAAGAGGGAGTGGGACAAGTCAATGATGCATTCATCTCAGGGTGGGCGGAGGGTGATTTCTGGTGTTGTCCTCTACCTGTGAAAATAGGCTGGCAATTGACATTGTCGGGGTGAGAGTCAACAGAACTCAGATTTAGGGCCCGTTTATAGGAGGGATATGTATCTAAAAGATTTAGGGGCTCACAAAAAATGTGCTTGTGAGCAATTTGTGAGGGAGCACACCTAGGGAGGTACGTGGCCTTATATTGTAGGAATCTGGCTTCTGGATGAGGCTATGACATGGGCTGTGAAGTTACAGCTATCTGTTTGGGAACAAGAAAAAGTGTGTGTGACTCAGTTCCCAAACTCAACTTTCCCTTTGGCATAGTGAGTTTGGGGTCCTGAGATTCTATTTGCTTCCACAGTCTCGGGTCCTACCTGCATGTCACTAAGATCTAGCATTGTCATTATGAGGGAACCTGACCACAGACTGAAAAAGGCTGTAACAACCCACTTGCCCACTGCCTAGACAGAGCTGATTTCTCAAGACAAGGGAATTGCAATCAAGAAAGAGTAATTCATGCAGAGACAACTGCGTGGGAGACCAGAGTTTTATTATTACTCAAATCAGTCTTCCCGAATGGGCATTCAGGGAGCAGAGTTTTTAAGGACAACTTGGTGGGCAGGGGGAAGCTGGTGAGCCAGGAATGCTGATTGGTCAGAGACGAAATCATAGGGAGTCAAAGCTGTCTTCTTGCACTGAGTCAGTTCCTGGGTGGGGGCCACTGGATCAGATGAACCAGTTTATTGATCTTGGTGGTGCCAGCTGATCCATCAAGTGTAGGGTCTGCAAAATATCTCAAGCACTGATCTTAGGAGTAGTTTAGGGAGGGTCAGAATCTTGTAGCCTCCAGTGGCATGACTCCTAAACCATAATTTCTAATTTTGTGGCTAATGTTAGTATTACAAAGGCAATCTAGTCCTCAGGGAAGAAAGAGGTCTGCTTTGGGAAAGGGCTGTTATTGTCTGTTTTAAACTGTAAACCAAGTTTCTCCCATAGTTAGTTCAGCCTACGCCCAGGAAGGAACAAGGACAGCTTGGAGGTTAGAAGCAAGATGGAGTCGGTTAAGTTAGATCTCTTTCACTGTCTCTGTCATAATTTTGCAAAAGTGGTTTCAAGCCCACCGGGTCCCTGTGAGGATAAAAAAAGAGCAAATATGCACATGGCACACAGCATGCGGAGGAGTGAAAACTGGTGTCCAGAGACTCCTAGCTGGCGAGGTGGAGTCTTTCACAACTCGGCCTCCCTCTTTCCCGCAGTCTACCTCCCTAGGTTCCTCACTTCTATGCCCCTCACCAGAAGGTTATTAGGACAAACCTTGCTCTTCCCACCTTCGTGTCTGTGCCTAACCCTGTGAAGCTTCGAAGGTGTTTCTTCCCATCCCTGCTTGTCAGAGTCCTTCCTGTGCTTCCAGGCCCAGCCAAACCTAACCCCCAAAGAGCTGGCCTCCCCACCCTCCCTGGGGAGCAGGACTGTGAGACAGGGCAACACGCCTGACCTTCCTGCATGTCAATTTCTTCTGGTGAGAAATGAGGAGGAGCCTCACTGCGGGGACTGAGGAATTAATCCACAGCAAAGGCTTAGAAAAGTGCCTGGCGATCAGGAAGTGCTCAGTAAATATTAGCTTAGCTGTTTCCTTAAATGGGCTGGATTGGTTGGGACACAAGAAGAGAACACCTGTGTTCTTTGTCTGTCCCTGCAAAGCCACTCTGCAGACTCCCGCCTCCCAATCCCTCTGATGAATGTCCAGGCAGTTCCCGTAATAGCTCCACTTACTTTTAGATCACAAAAAGTCCAGTCTAGTCTAATGACGATGGAATTCTTTTTTTTTTTTTTTTGACACAGAGTCTCGCTCTGTTGCCCAGGCTGGAGTGCACTGGCACGATCTCAGCTCACTGCAACCTCCGCCTCTCAGGTTCAAGCGAGTCTCCTGCCTCAGCCTCCCAAGTAGCTGGGACTATAGGTGCGTGCCACCACGCCTGGCTTTTTTTTATGTTTAGTAGACACGGGGGTTCACTGTATTAGCCAGGATGGTCTCCATCTCCTGAGCTCATGATCTGCCTGCCTCGGCCTCCCAAAGTGCTGGGATTACAGGCATGAGCCCACTGCACCTGGCCGTGACAATGGATCTCTGATACAGTTGGTGTAATTTTCAAAATCCTAGACACTCACCAGCGTGAAGCCTCCCCTTGCCCTGCCTTGCTCTAGCTGGGCAACCAGCAATGGTGTGGGGCACGCCTGGCTCTCTGGCTTTACTGTGGCTCATCCCACCAGAGTTGTGTGCAGTGGCAGTCAATCAGTCGGCCTGGGCTGCCATAACAAAATACCACAGCCTGGATGGCTTAAACAACAGAAATGGATTTTCACCCAGTTCTGGAGGCTGGAAGTCCAAGATGAGGGAGTCGGTAGGTTTGGTTTCTCTGTCTGTGGTTTGCCAACGCTGCCTTCTCACCGTGTCCTCACATGGTCTTTCCTCTGTGTGCATGCCTGCCTGGTGTCTCTTGCTCTTCTTTTTTTTTTTTTTTTTTTTTTTGAGACGGAGTCTCGCTCTGTCACCCAGGCTGGAGTGCAGTGGCGCGATCTTGGCTCACTGCAAGCTCCGCCTCCCAGGTTCACGCCATTCTCCTGCCTCAGCCTCTCCGAGTAGCTGGGACTACAGGTGCCCGCCACCACGCCCGGCTAATTTTTTGTATTTTTTTTTTTAGTAGAGACGGGGTTTCACCGTGGTCTCGATCTCCTGACCTCGTGATCCACCCGCCTCGGCCTCCCAAAGTGCTGGGATTACAAGCGTGAGCCACCGCGCCCAGCCTCTTGCTCTTCTTACAAGTATTACAGTTGGTAGCTAGTCAGACATGAGCAGAGTAGGAGAGGGCTCCCTGCCCTCACCACCAGGAATGTTAGGCGACCATCAGGTGATGGTCAGGTGGTTGTTAACTGTCTCTGTAAAGTAATAATTGGTTGCAGCCAGTGCCAGGGAAGGGCAGTCTCCCAGTAGATAGAAAACACCTAAAACTGGTGATCAGCAGCTTCCTGATAAGACCTGAGGAGTTGGGCGAGTGGGCTCAGGTGAGCACGTATGGACAGCCCACCCTAAGGGAAGAATCGGGGAGAAGTACCACAGGACTCCAGAAGTATGCTGATATATAAAGCCCAAAGTCAAAAGGTCGAACGGGGCACTTGATCTCTCAAGATGCCCTCTTGGCCCTCTTCTAAGTGCACTTTTCTTCCTTTCATTCCTGCTCTAAAGCTTTTTAATAAACCTCCTGCTCTAACACTTGATGCAATCTCTCTCCTTCTGCCTTCTGCCCCTTAAATTCTTTCTTCTGTGGAGGTAAGAATTGAGGTTGCTGCAGACCTGTCTGGATATGGATTTGCATTGGATTAACTGCCCTAAACAGTTCTGTTGACTCTCTCCCTGACAGTGTCACTTGCCGGCCTATCTTCACAGGTAGAGGACAAGGACAACACCAGAAATCATCCCTTCACCCACCCCTAAGATGAATGCCTCATTGACTTGTCCCACTCCTTGTCATGTGTTTACTTTACTTTATGTAAGATGTAGACTTACCAAGAGAGACAGGGCATAATTGACCTCCCTGTACAGTTCTGCAGATGGTACAGGCAGCATAGTGCCAGCCTCTGGTTCTGCTGAGGTCTTAGGACACTTTTACTCATCACAGAAGGTGAAGAGGGAGCAGGTGTGTCCCACTGATGAGACAAGGAGCGAGAGAGGGGAGGAGGTGCCAGGCTTTTTAAACAACCAGCTCTTGCCTGAAGGAACAGAGCAAGAACTCACTCATTACTGCAAGGAGATCACCAAGTCATTCCATGAGGAATCCACACTTATGACCCAAACACCTCCCATCAGGCCCCACCTCCAGCAATGGGGTCCCCATTTCAACATGAGATTTGGAGGGGACAAACCAAACCATATCAGGCAGCTAGTGTGAGACCCTTGCAGACCTCCATGGGACCTGCCGCTGTAGGTCAGCTGAAGCAGCCATGCCTCTCTTCTGGCGGGCTTCTTCTGACTCCTCGCTCGGGCCCTGGGCTTTGGTTGCCTGGCCCATCAGGGTCGCATTTTGTTCCCCACACAGTCTTCTTAGAGGGGCTCTGTTTCACAGCCCCACATCTGGCCCCAGCAAGCGTGCACACTTGCCCGACACTGGGGGCCAGAGTTTGCTCCAGTGCAGCCGCTGCCCACTTCTGCCTGCTCCAACCAGACCCTAAAGAGAGATGTCGAAGGTAGGTGTGGCACTGATTCCTATGTCCTCTAAGCCCCCGTGACATAAGTCAGGGTTTGTTCTCTCATGACTTTCCCTCTTAATCCTCCACATCAATGTGCCCCTAGACCTCCTCGGCCTCAACCCCTTTGCATGTGTCAGGTGAATGATGAAGCAATGTGGTGTGGTAGTCAGCTCAGCTGCCATCACAAATACCCCAGACGGGGTGGCATAAATAACAGAAATGTGCTTTCTCACAGTTCTGATAAGTCCGGGCTCAAGGTGTCAGCTTTGATCCCAGTGAGCGCTGTTTCCTGCCTTATCCTCGGATAGCCTTTCTTCCGAGGGGCTGGGGAGCCACATGCATGAACTCTCTGGCCATTGACGTCTTTTCTGGTAAAGACGCTAATCCTATCAGATCGGGGCCCTGCCTTATGACCTGATTTAACCTTAATTATCTCTTAAAGATCCCATCTCAAAATACAGTCACATTGAGGGTTACTGCTTCCAAGTCTGCATTTAGGGGTAGGGGGTACAATTCAATCCACAGCAGCTGGCAAAACCAGTTTGGTGTTACCTTCTGGGATAGTCCTGCTTAAATGTTCCCAGCCTTGATCTAGAAGCAGGTGGAAGGGCACTTGGCACTTGCTGCTTTGTTGTTTCCTTTGGAGAAGGGTAGAAACACTTAAGACAACAGGACTCATCACCTTTCCCTTCCTATAACATAACCTGTCATTGTGGAACTGGAGAACCCACACCATGATCCTTCTCACAATTAGGGATGCATCTTCACCTGAAAGCATAAGCTCCTTACGGTCAGGGGGCAAGTCTTAGACAGTGATCACAGTGGTCTTTTGTTTGTTCTACCTATGGAAAACCTCAATGGTTATTCACTAAGATGAACTGAAGCGAGGGTTGTGGAAGGTTCACTTTGCCACCTGTCTGCATAAGCAGGGCCACCATAGGCAGCGATCCAGGGATCAGTTACTTCCCAACAAATCTGTTCTGCGGGAGTTGACACTCCTCATCCTTATTGAGGTCTATCACAGAGTTGGTATCTAGAGAGAAGTTAAAAAAAAGGAAGGCATTTTCTAGTAAGTAGCAGCTTTTATTATTTTTGAATATTTTTATTATTTTATTATTTCCTATTTGCATACGAAACGGTGGTATAGAGGCATCCATTATGAGCTGGTCACAGAGGTGTGCCTCCATGGTATGACAGGGTACTTACTGAAGAATTTTGAGTTTACCTTTTATTTCTTTTGTGGAAAATAGCAGCTGGTACTTCCTTGCTTTAGGGAAGGTTTATAGCAGGTTGAAAGCAGGTATTGCTTTCAAACCATCTCCTCTTCACGTTTGTTTATGGATGCTTAAATCCATTGAGAAGAATAGTTTGATGTCAGAAAAGAAAACTAGCAAAGAGCTGCTTCACCCATTATCTTTATGTTTCTGAAATTTGTGACACAAAGAAGATTCTATAGCCCATTAATAGCTTACATTATTTTAATGTAAGTTCTTGGTAAGCAACTTAGGAACCGCTTATTTTCCTTTAAAAACCCACTTGTAACTGCTGTTAATGGGAGCATCGATTCAGGGCAACTTGAGACTCTGCCCCTTGGTTGCAGCGCTGAAACTTGGCCCAAATAAACTCTCTACTTATGTTAATTCTGCCTCCATTTTTTCCTTTAGATGGACAGAGATGAATGAAAGAGAGGGCCTTGGAGGGCAGCCTGAAGAGGAAGAGAGGGATGCAAGGCCAGCATAGACAAAAGAGTAGTCCTGGGGTGCTGGGAGGAGAAGGCATCTGTGCCCTGGGTCCTGAGAGTGCTCTGAGGATGTGAAAGGACCCAGAAGGACAGCAGAGAGACCTGTCCTATGTTCCTTGGTCCCCAACCTTGCTAAGGTGTCCAGATTCCAAACCTGACACTAAAGCAAGACAGCCGAAGGCCAGATGAGGTCATGGGAGCAGGAACAAAGAACATTGAATCAGTATCATTGTCTGGGGTAAATACCTGAGATTTGTTGTCTCAGGGCGACAGAAAACTAGGATGCGGATAAAGAGTGAGCTTAAGAGTGGAAGTTTAGTAGGCAAAAGAAAGAGAATAGCTCTCTCTGTTGCGAAGACAGGGGTCCTGAACAGGTTTTTCGGTTCCGTGGTGAAATGCAGGGGGTTTTATAGATGAGCTTGAGGAGACAGTGTGTGATTTACATAGGGCACGAATGGTTGGTGGGACCAGGTGTGTCATTTGCATAAGGTGCGAAAAACTGCTTAGGGCTAGGTATGCCATTTGCACAGGGCGCAAAAAGCTTGCTGACCCCACGCTAATCTTTTATTATGCAAATGAATTATCTACCTGGCCAGCGCCATGTTGCCTATTTCTTTACCGTACACGTGATGACAAAGGGAAGATGGAGCCTCCATGTTGAACATACCTGGCTTCCAGGTAGCCCTTTTCTATTCGCATAGCTGCCGGCATTCACCCGTGCAAGCTTCCAGCTTGCTTATCTATGTTCGCAGCTAGATTTTCAGGCTGCTCTTTGTTAGAAAAAATAGTTTCTTGGGCTGCTTTTTGTTAAAAGGGAAGCCTTGCTGAGGACTCTTTTATCCTATCTGCCTAAATAATTTCTTTCTATCTCCTGTCTCAGGATCTCAGTGGTCCTCACTGAGAACAGGTGACCAGTGCCAGCAGGGGCTCTTAGTTCATTGATAAAACCCTGAACACTGGCACCTTTCATTTCCCTGGGGTTGAATGGAAAAGCGAATTGCCCCACGGAGGACTGAAGTTTCATTTTCTTTGGCTCCTGAAGTAGTACACAAACGGATTTATAGAAAACAAAGATCTTTAGTATTTCTTACATCCTAGAGTCTGGAGACTGAGATTCATGCCTATTGCATTATTTCAGAAAAGAGATTTGGTTGTGAACTGTGCTCCAAGACACTGCTTGGTCATGGGAGCGTAAGTTTTAGCCACCTGGACACGATCTCCATCTAGTGGTCACACTATGTAACAGCACTTGCACACAGCTCTGAGAGGTTTGGTATTCTGTATTTTGCTCTTCTCTGGAGAAATTCAATATAGCAGAAATATAGTACATAATATAATGCAGATACATTAAAGTTGTAAAGTGGCCAGGCGTGGTGGCTCACGCCTGTAGTCCCAGCACTTTGGGAGGCCGAGGCGGGCAGATCACCTGAGGTCAGGAGTTCGAGCCTGGCCAACATGGCGAAACCCCATCTCTACTAAAACTACAATAAATTAACCAGGTGTGGTAGCCCAGGCCTGTAATCCCAGCTACCTGGGAAGCTGAGGCATGAGAATCGCTGGAACCTGGGAGACAGAAGTTGCAGTGAGCCGAGATCATGCCACTCCACTCCAGCCTGGGCAACAGAGTGAGACTCTGTCTCAAAAAAATAATAATTAATAAATGAATAATAAATAAATAAAGTTATAAAGTGATACAGAGTTCCCATACACACCTCATCCAGGTTCCTCTAGGTTAAAATCCCACATTACCATGATACCTTTGTCAAAACTAAGAGACTAACATTTCCACATTATTGTCAAATCCAGACTGTATTTGAATATCACCAGTTTTTCGACTAATGTCCTTTTTCTGTTCCAGGATCCCACTCAGGACAGCCCATCTCATTCCGTCCTCATGTTCCCTCAGTCTCCTCCAGTCTGTGAGAGATTTCATAATGGCAGTTTTGAGGAGTAATAGCCAGGCATTTAGCCAGTTTTGAGGAGTAATAGCCAGAATGTCCCTCAATTGTAGATGTGTGGTGTTATTTCTGAGGCCTCTGTTTTGTTCCATTGGTCTATATATCTGTTTTGGTACCAGTACCAGTTGCTGTTTTGGCTACTGTAGCCTTGTAGTATAGTTCGAAGTCAGGTAGTGTGATGCCTCCAGCTTTGTTCTTTTTGCTTAGGATTGTCTTGGCAATGCAGGCTCTTTTTCGGTTCCATATGGAAATTTAAAGCAGTTTTATCTAGTTCTGTAAAGAAAGTCAGTAGTAGCTTGATGGGAATAGCACTGAATCTATAAGTTACTTTGGGCAGTATGGCCATTTTCATGATATTGATTCTTCCTATCCATGAGCATGGAATGTTTTTCCATTTGTTTGTGTCCTCTCTTATTTCCTTGAGCAGTGGTTTGTAGTTCTCCTTAAAGAGGTCCTTCACATCCCTTGTAAGTTGGATTCCTAGGTATTTTATTTTCTTTGTAGCAATTGTGAATAGGAGTTCACTCATGATTTGGCTCTCTGTTTGTCTGTTATTGGTGTATAGGAATGCTTGTGATTTTTGCACATTGATTTTGTATCCTGAGACTTTGCTGAAGTTGTTTATCAGCTTAAGGAGTTTTTGGGCTGAGAAGATGGGGTTTTCTAAATATACAATCATGTCATCTGCAAACGGAGGCAATTTGACTTCCTCTCTTCCTATTTGATACCCTTTATTTCTTTCTGTTGACTGACTACTCTGGCCAGAACTTCCAACACTATGTTGAATAGGGGTGGTGAGAGAGGGCATCCTTGTCTTGTGCTGGTTTTCAAAGGGAATGCTTCGAGCTTTTGCCCATTCAGTATGATATAGGCTGTGGGTTTGTCATAAATAGCTGTTATTATTTTAAGATGCATTCCATCGGTACCTAATTTATTGAGAGTTTTTAACATGAAGGGGTGTTGAATTTTGTCAAAGGCCTTTTCTGCATCTATTAAGATAATCGTGTTTTGTCATTGGTTCTGTTTATGTGATGGATTATGTTTATTGATTTTCATATGTTGAACCAGCCTTGCATCCCAGGGATGAACCAGCCTTGATCGTGGTGGATAAGCTTTTTGATGTGCTGCTGGATTTGGTTTGCCAGTATTTTATTCAGGATTTTTGCATCGTGTTCATTAGGGATATTGGCCTGAAATTTTCTTTTTTTGTTGTGTCTCTGCCAGGTTTTGATGCTGGCCTCATAAAATGAGTTAGGGAGGATTCCCTCTTTTTCTATTGTTTGGAATAGTTTCAGAAGGAAAGCCACCAGATCCTATTTGTATCTCTGATGGAATTTGGCTGTGAATCTGTCTGGGCCTAGGCTTTTTTTGGTTGGTGGGCTATTAATTACTACCTCTATTTGATATTGGTCTACTCAGGGGTTACACTTCTTCCTGGTTTAGTCTTAGGAGAGTGTATGTGTCCAGGAATTTATTCATTTCTTCTAGATTTTCTAGTTGTTGTTGTTGTTTTTCTAGTTGTTGTGCTAGTTGTTGAAATTTATCCATTTCTTCTAGATTTTCTAGTTGTGTGTGTGTCTGTGTGTGTGTGTAGAGGTGTTTATAGTATTCTCTGATGGTAGTTTGTATTTCTGTGGGATCAGTGGTGATATTCCCTTTATCATTTTTTATGGTGTCTATTTGATTCTTCTCTTTTTTCTTCTTTATTATTCTGCCTAGTGGTGTATCTATTTTGTTAATCTTTTCAAAGAACCAGCTCCTGGATTTGTTGATTTTTTGAAGTTTTTTTTTTCTTTTTTGTCTCTATCTCCTTCAGCTCTGCTCTGATCTTAGTTATTTCTTGTCTTCCGCTGGCTTTTGAATTTTTTGCTCTTGCTTCTCTAGTTCTTTTAATTGTGATGTTAGGGTGTCAATTTTAGATCTTTCCCACTTTCTGATGTGGGCATTTAGTGCTATAAATTTCCCTCTAAACACTGCTTTAGCCTCTGAATTCTAATTTGATTGCACTGTGGTCTGAGAGGTTGTTATGATTTCCGTTCTTTTGCACTTGCTGAGGAGTGTTTTACTTCCAATTATGTGGTCAATTTTAGAATAAGTGTGATGTGATGTTGAGAAGAATGTATATTCTGTGGATTTGGGGTAGATACCTGTCGATATCTATTAGGTCCACTTGGTCCAGAGCTAAGTTCAAGTTCTGAACATCCTTGTTAATTTTCTGTCTCCTAGATCTGTCTAATATTGACAGTGAGGTGTTAAAGTCTCCCACTATTATTGTGTGGGAGTCTACTTCTCTTTGTAGGTCTCTAAGAACTCATTTTATCACTCTGGTTGCTCCTGTATTGGGTGCATGTATATTTAGGATAGTTAGCTCTTCTTGTTGAATTGATTCCTTTACCATTATGTAATGCCCTTCTTTGTCTTTTTTGATCTTTGTTGGTTTAAAGTCAGTTTACCAGAGACTAGGATTGCAACCCCTGCTCTTTTTTTTGCTTTCCAATTGCTTGGTAAATACTCCTCTATCCCTTTATTTTGAGCCTATATGTGTCTTTGCACAGGAGATTGGTCTCCTGAATACAGCACACCAATGGGTCTTAACTCTTTATCCAATTTCCCAGCCTGTGCCTTTTAATTGGAGAAGTTAGTCCATTTACATTCAAGATTAATATTGTTATGTGTGAATTTGATCTTGTCATCATGATTCCAGCTGGTTATTTTGCACATTAGTTGATGCAGTTTCTTCATAGTGTCATTGGTCTTTATGTTTTGGTGTGTTTTTGCAGTGGCTGGTACTGGTTTTTCCTTTCCATATTTAGTACTTCCTTCAGGAGTTCTTGTAAGGCAGGCCTGATGGTGACAAAATCCTTTGGCATTTGCTTGTCTGTAAAGGATTTTATTTCTCCTTCACTTATGAAACTTAATTTGGCTAGATATGAAATTCTGGGTTGAAAATTCTTTTCTTTGAGGATGTTGAATATTGGCCCTCACTCTCTTCTGCTTGTAGGGTTTCTGCAGAGAGATCCACTGTTAGTCTGATGGGCTTCCCTTTGTAGGCAGCCTGACCTTTCTCTCTGGCTGCCGTTAACATTTTTTCCTTCATTTCAACCTTGGAGAATCTGATGATATTGTGTCTTAGGGTTGCTCTTCTCAAGGAGTATGTTTGTGGTGTTCTCTGTATTTCCTGAATTTGAATGTTGGTCTGTCTTGCTAGGTTGGGGAAGTTCTGGATTATATTCTGAAGTGTGTTTCCAACTTGGTTCCATTCTCCCTGTCACTTTCAGGGACCCCAATCAATCATAGGTTTGGTATTTTCACATAGTCCTATATTTCTTGGAGGCTTTGTTCATTCCTTTTCATTCTTTTTCTCTAATCTTGTCTTCATGTCTTATTTCACTAAGTTGATCTTCAATCTCTGATATCCTTTCTTCTGCTTAATTGATTTGGCTATTGATACTTGTGTATGCTTTGCGAAGTTCTTGTGCTCTGTTTTTCAGCTCAATTAGGTCATTTCTGTTCTTCTCTAAACTGGTTATTCTAGTTAGCACTTCCTGTAGTCTTTTGTCAAGATTCGTAGCTTCCATGCATTGGGTTAGAACATACTCCTTTAGCTCAGAGGAGTTTGTTATTACCTGCCTTCTGAAGGCTACTTCTAACAATTCATCAAACTCATTCTCTGGCCAGTTTGTGCCCTTGCTAGAGAGGAGTTGTAATCATTTGGAGAAGAGGCATTCTGGTTTTTGGAATTTTCAGCATTTTTGCACTGGTTTTTCTTCATCCTTGTGGATTTATCTACCTTTGATCATTGAGGCTGATGACCTTTGGATGGAGTTTCTGTGTGTCAGCCCTTTTTGTTGATGTTGATGTTATTGCTTTCTGTTTGTTAGTTTTTCTTCTAACAGTCAGGCCCCTCTTCTTCAGGTCTGCTGCAGCATGCTGGAGGTCCACTCCAGACCCTATTTGCCTGGATATCACCAGCAGAGGCTGCAGAACAGCAAAGATAGCTGCCTGCTCTTTCCTCTGGAAGTTTCTTCCCAGAGGAGCACTGGCCTTATGCCAGCCAGAGCTCTCCTGTGTGAAGTGTCTGTCAATCCCTGTTGGGAGGTCTCTCCCAGTCAGGAGGCATGGGGATCAGGGACCCACCTGAGGAGTCAGTCTGTCCTTTAGCAGAGCTCAAGTGCTGTGAGAACCCTCCTTGTCAGGATCCACTGCTCTCTTCAGAGCCAGAAGGCAGGAATGTTTAAGTCCACTGTAGCTGTGCCTACAATCCCTCCTTCTCCCAGGTGCTACCTGTCCCAGGGAGATGGGAGTTTTATCTATAAGACCCTGACGGGGGCTGCTGCCTTTCTTTCAGGGATCCTCTGCCCAGTGAGGAGGAATCTAGAGAGGCAGTTTGACCAAAGTCTCTTTGCCACGCTGTGTTGAGTTCTGCCCAGTCCTTAGCACTGTCAGGGGAACACTGCCTACTCAAGCCTCAGTAATGGTGGACGCCCCTCTCCCCACCAAACTCAATCATCCCAGGTCAACGTCAGACTGCTGTGCTGGCAGTAAGAATTTCAAGCCAGTGGTTCTTAGCTTGCTAGGCTCTGTGGGAGTGGGACCTGCTGAGCGAGACCACTTGAATCCCTGGCTTCAGCCCCATTTCCAGGGGAGTGAATGATTCTGTCTCACTGGGGTTCCAGGCACCACTGGGGTACCAAAAAAAAAAAAATCCTGCAGCTAGCTCGGTGTCTGCCTGAACAGCTGCCTAGTTTTGTGCTTGAACCCAGGGTCCTGGTGGTGTAGGACCATGAGGGGATCTCCAGGTTTGCAGATTGCAAAAATCATGGGAAAAGCACAGTCTCTGGGCCAGATAGCACAGTCCCTCATGGCTTCATTTCTCTGGGAAAGGGAGGCCCCCCTACTCCTTGCACTTCTGGGGTGAGGCAATGCCCCACCCTGCTTCTGCTCACCATCTATGGACTGCACCCACTGCCTAACCAGTCCCGATGAGATGAGCAGGGTACCTCAGTTGGAAATGCAGAAATCACCCACTTTCAGCGTTGGTCTCACTGGGAGCTGCAGACCGGAGCTGTTCCTATTTGGCCATCTTGGTGGATCCCCCTGCCAAATTTTTTTGTTTAAGTGCCCTATAAAAGCGTCACAAAAGCCTCATGATAGTTCTCCCTTTGGAGACCCAGGATTCACTGTGAGCTTTGCCCAGATCTCAGAGATCCAGTAAAAGATAAGTAGCTCCTATCTAAATAAAATTGGTCTCTTCATACAATCCTGATTGTTTTCTGTAATTTTATGTTTGATTTGGCATCCATCTTTAATTTCATACTTATCCCTTCTTTATATTATAAGGTGTTGAAATTTGGCATATGTAGGGAGACCCCCTGAAACTATTGCTATGGAATAAAAGATGAAATGCTCCTGATTATTGTAAATACAAAATTGCATGGAGGATTGTGTAAAGACAATGCCAGGTTGGGCTGCCAGAATGAGCCAACAGCACATGATATGCTTCCCCCTACAGAGAGCCTATAAATGGACATGCAGTCAGGGAGGTTTCACATCACCAAGATTCCTATCCCAGAAAAGCAGACATTCATAGCTCTGGGAATGGACTGTGACCCTTGTGGGGAGCCTATAAACGGACGCAGGAGGGGTGCCTGTTCACATGGATAAGATAGGGCTATAAACGCCCTTAAGTTGCCATGGCTCTTCTAGGTCTCTTTAGGGTTAAGACGTACTCCCTTCTGAGAATTTGTGGTCTAACCAGTTGTCTAGTTTCACGTTCTGCTTCTATTGATTGTTTGCAACCAGCTTTTGCTGCAATTATTACTACTGATTAGTATCTTACTAAACATAGGTTATGGATAGACTGTTTCTGTTTTAAGGCTCTGTTAGAAGTTGCTGATGCACACACTATATTGTAAATTCTTATCTCTGTATAAGTACATATCTCTGTATAAGTACTTCTGCATACTGATGTTATGTTAAAGAATTACTTCATCCCCATATGACCATCTCACCTCATAATCGAATGACCGTAAATCCCTCACTAACCTACCCCCACCCTCACTAAACTTAATAATAAATGCTGGTATATCCAGTGCATTGGCGGCATTGCAGGACCAGAAGGCAGTGAACCTGCTGGACCCAGCTTTCATTATCTTGTGTGTGTCATTTATTTCTTAACCTGCTGATCTGCCTGGGGACAAAGAAAGAGCCCCGTTGCATTGTGGGCTGTTGGCCAGATCCTGCAATATCTGGTGCCCAGCGTGGCCTTTGTTCCTCAGCTCAGTGCACTCCGAGTGCGGGTTTGTGATGACTAGTCTTCAGTCTCGACGGTAAGGTCTCCGGGTACGCATTTTCCGACTCTCCCCTGTTTTCGGGTTTGTCGACCGGTATTATTCCAGGGTTAGTATGGGACAATCACAGTCTAAACACCAGGCTTATCTGTCTTGTATTAAACTTCTTCTTAAACAGGGTGGAATCAAGGCTGATTCCAATAACCTTATTCTCTTGTTTCAGACTATTGAAAAACCTTGTCCTTGGTTCCCTGACAAAGGTTCTGTTAGACTGGGATAGAGTTGGCACCATGCTCCGCCAACTCATGAGAGATGGTGTTTTACTTCCTGTTTCTGTTTGGACTGACTGGGCTCTTATTCGTGTTGCTTTACTTCCTTTTCAGTCTGGTGATCCTCTTCAACTGCCACAAATTAACTTGGATGGTGAGCCGCTCCCTTTACCTTGGGTACCTGACCCCTCTGCTAGTCCTCCTTCTGATGATGAGGAGGAATTCAATCTCTCCATGTTTTCTCCCCAAGAGGAGGAACCTGGTGATGATCCCCTCCCTCCGCCTCCTGTCTTGGAACCTGTATATGTTAACTCTTCAACTAAGCTGTTGCCCCCTCTGCCAGAGGAGGACGTGTGGCATTCATCTGAATGGCCTGTTTCTTGTTCCTCTCATCCTTTTGGACTTCTCCCCTCTTCTAAGCCTACTGTTTCTTTTGACGTTCTGGGACCCCTTCTTTCAGAGGTTTGGAATCCTGCTTCCCCCAGTCCATGTCCCAGTGCCCTCACTCTCCTTCTCTTCCTCTGCTCCTGCACAATGGATGTGTGAGTCACCTGTTTGGGTAGAGTAGTGGCCGCTTTCCAAACACAGGTTGGAGGCTTTAACTGAAATTGTTAATGATTTACTGCAAGCAAACACTATTGAGCCCTCCTTGTCTCCATGGAACTCGCCCGTGTTTGTTGTACAAAAAAAGTCAGGAAAATGGAGGATGGTAACAGACTTAAGAACTGTTAATGCAGTTATTAAACCTATGGGGGGCATTACAATCTGGCATGCCTTTCCCCTCCATGATTCCTAAGGAATGGCCTTTAATTATCATCGACTTTAAAGACTGCTTTTTTCATATTCCTTTAGACAGGTCAGATTGTGAAAAATTTGCTTTCACTATACCTTCCATTAACAATTCAGCTCCCACAGCTAGATACCAATGGAAAGTTTTACCTCAAGGACTGATTAACAGTCCTACTATTTGTCAGTTGTTTGTTGGTACTGTGTTACAACCTATCTGACAGACTTTTAAAAATAATTACATTCTTCATTATACGGATGATATACTGATTGCTGCTCCCACTAAAGATAAATTAATTCAATGTTTTACCTCTTTAAAATTAGCTGTTGCCAGTGCAGGACTCCACATCACTCCTGATAAAATTCAAAAAGCCACTCCTTTTCTGTACTTAGGAATGCAGCTAGAAGCTCACTCCATTAAGCCCCCAAAAGTCCAACTTTGTACTGACAATTTAAACACCTTAAATGATTTTTGAAATTTACTAGGTAACATCAGTTATCTCAGACCAACCCTAGGCATCCCTACTTATGCATTATCTCATCTATTTGCCACTTTAACAGGAGATACAGATTTAAACAGTCCTCGCTCTCTATCTGAACCAGGAAGACAAGAGTTGTCTTCTGTAGAACAACGAGTGGGAGAGGCACAAGTCTCTCGTATTGACCCAAATTTGCCTTTACAATTTTTAGTTTTTCCTTCCATCCACTCTCCTATGGGACTTATAGTACAAAATGATTCTCTAGTTGAATGGGTATTCCTAATTCAGCCTCTAAAACTCTTTCAATATATTTTGATCAAATGGCCACTTTAATTGGGTTAGGACGTCAACGTATCACTAAAATTTCTGGCTTTGATCCAAATATTATTGTGGTCCCTTTGTCAAAAAATGAAGTTAAAAATGCCTTTTCTACATCTTTGTGCTGGCAGACTAATCTGACTGACTTCATTGGCACTATTGATAATCATTTGCCTAAGTCAAAATTCTTTCAAATTGCTGTGAAATACTTCCTGGATTCTCCTAAAACTTACTGGTTCATCACCACTAGAGGGAGCCATTACCATTTTTACTGATGGATCCAGTAATGGAAAGGCAGGGTATGTAGGACCAAAAGATAAAGTCATTTCTACTCCATACACTTCTGCTCAAAAAGCTGAGTTGTTTGCTGTTATCTCTGCATTACAGGATTTTTATCAGCCTCTTAATATTGTCTCTGACTCAGCTTATGTAGTCCATGCCACTAAGGCAGTAGAAACAGCTACCATCAAAAATATTGCTGACACTAATTTGTTTTCCTTGTTCTCTTTATTATAAAAAACTGTCGGAAACCGAAACCACCCTTTTTTTCATCACTCACATTCGTTCTCATACTAATTTGCCTGGATCTTTATCTAGTGGTAATCATAAAGTTGATACTCTAGTTTCTCTAGCCATTGCAGATGCAGAACAATTTCATCAACTCACTCACACTAACGCCTCAAGTCTTAAACATAAATATTGTCTTAGTTGGAAACAGGCTAAACAAATTGTACAACACTGTTCTCAATGTCAGGTTCTTGTCTTACCCACACAATCTTCCTGAGTTAATCCATGAGGCCTTTCTCCTAATGTTGTTTGGCAAATGGATGTTACTCATTTTCCTTCTTTTGGAAAATTAGCTTGTGTGCATGTCACAGTTGACACCTTTTCCAATTTCATCTGGGCTACCTGTCAAACAAGAGAAGCCACTTCTCACATTAAAAAACATATGTTTTCATGTTTTGTGGTTATGGGAATTCCTAGTGAGCTCAAAACAGACAGTGGTCCAGCATATAGCAGGAAAGCTTTTAAAAATTTTCTTGATCAGTGGCATATTAAACATATTACTGGTATTCCTTATAACCCACAAGGTCAAGCTATTGTAGAAAGAAGTAACAGAACTTTAAAATTACAATTACTTAAATGAAAAGAGGGGGATAAGGAGTTGTCTGCCCCTCACATACAACTAAACTTGGCATTGCTCACGTTAAATTTTCTTAATATTCCTAAATCTAGTTCTGTTACTGCTGCCGAAACACATTTCTCTGGTAACCACCCCATGGTAAACCAAGGACGGGAAGTATGGTGGAAAGATGTTCAATCTAATATATGGTCGAAAGTTTCTATTTTAACGAGGGGAAGGGGCTATGTTTGTGTTTCCCCAGGTGAACATCAGTCTCCTGTTTCCTACTGGACACATGAAATTGTGTCCTGAAGATGCACGCGACAATGAGACAGAGCAATTTACTGAGAAAACACCACAGCAGGAAACAACTAACACATCCAGTCAACAAAAGGAAAAAAAATAACCACGCTAACTCCTTTACAACAGACAATCTAGTCAGCCATCCTGAACAACTTGTCTCCAGTGATCCAGGTCTGGCTCAACCTCTGCCTCCTCCTGATGACACTGATCCTTCTACTCTCTGTGACTCCACAGACTGTTAAAAACTATACATATTGAGCCTATATTCCTTTTCCTCCTTTTTTTTTTTTTTTTTTAGATGGAGTCTCGCTCTGTTGCCCAGGCTGGAGTGCAGTGGTGCAATCTCGGTTCACTGCAAGCTCCGCCTCCCGGGTTCACGCCATTCTCCTTCCTCAGCCTCCCAAGTAGCTGGGACTACAGGCACCCACCACCACGCCCAGCTAATTTTTGTATTTTTAGTAGAGATGGGGTTTCACCTTGTTAGCCAGGATGGTCTCGATCTCCTGACCTTGTGATCTGCCCACCTCAGCCTCCCAAAGTGCTAGGATTACAGGCATGAGCCACCGCGCCCGGCCTCCTTTTCCTCCTCTTATTCGAGCCATGACATGGATGGATGCTCCTATGGAGGTCTGTGTTAATGATAGTGTTTGGATGCCTCGTTCTATAGATGATTGTTGTCCTGCCCAACCTTCAGAAGAAGAAACCCCTTTCAATATTACTTTAGGTTTTAGGTATCCAACTTTGTGCTTAGGACCCACTGACGGATGTCTCTCATTAGATATTCAAACATGAGTGGACACACTACCATCTGGTCACTCTGTCCCTCCTTTGGGACACTTGGTATCAGGACTCTCATTAAAACCTCTAAGGCAGATCAAAATAGGAATTGCTGACTATACTCACACATCCCAAAATAAGCCTTTAGGACCTGCGTGTCCTCTGAACTTGTCTTCAAATACTGACAAATTAATATGGAAGGATTGTGTTAGTACAGAAAGAACTGTGTTATTTAATTCTTCTCTCTACACCATTGTTGATTGGGCTTCTAAAGCTCATATTACTAATGATTGCTCTCAAGGTCACAGAGATTGTCAACATTTTCTCTGTGATATTACTTATCAAGAAAGTAGTGACAACTCTCCCCTATTATATAATAGATTTAACCCCTTTTTTCCTTTTAAGTGGAAAGGGGGCAGGGGTTGCCCTTCCAAAGCCAAGGCTCATTGTTCCCCACTTAGGACCTGAACATTCAGAATTATGGAGATTAACCATAGCTATGACTGGTATGAGAGTTTGGGCTGGGGAAAGTGTTATAAATAAATCCACCTTGTCACCTCAAAAACTAAGACAACAGATTGATTCACATTACTAGTCCCACACAGCCAAAAAATATCACTATGGCAATCATCAAAAGGTCAGTTCAAAGATGGGACAGTAAAGATTATGAGGACTTATACCCCCCCGTTGCTAATGTCCCCCCACCACCTCCCATACAACCTATTCCCTCCACCCCACATTCTCAAAAAAGAGTACCATCCCAAAATGTATATACTATCTATATGGAGTCTAACAAAACTATACCACTTAAAAGTTGTGTTAAACCACCATATATGTTATTAGTAGGAAAGATGCATATTATTTCAAAAACCTACATAATTACCTGTGTTAATTGTTACTCGTATACTTGTATTGACTCATCCTTTAATCAATATCATAGCATTTTAACAGCCAGAGCCAGAGAAGGTATTTGGCTCCCTATAGTCTTACACAGGCCTTGGGAATCTCCCCCTTCTATCCATGTTATTAACAATATTCTACAAAAAATTCTTAAAAGGAGTAAACAATTTATTTTTACATTAATTGCAGTAATAATGGGCTTGATTGCTGTTACTGCAACTGCTGCTACTGCTGGAGTTGCATTACATCAATCTATTCAAACTGTTGTTCATTTTGTGGATAAATGGCAAAAAAATTCTACTCAGATGTGGAATTCTCAGTCAGGTATTGATCAAAAATTGGCTAATCAAATTAATGATCTAAGACAAACTGTTATATGGATGGGAGATAGAATTATGAGTTTAGAACATAGATTACAAATGCAGTGTGATTGGAATACTTCTGATTTTTGTATAACTCCATTCCAATATAATGAGTCTGTTCATAATTGGGAATCAGTAAAATGCCATTTACAAGGAAGTGAAGATAATTTTAGATGTAAGCAAGCTCAAAGGACAGATTTTTGAGTCCTCTCAAGCACACTTAACTACTTTACCCAGCGCTGAAGTTTTAGACAGTACCTTTGAGGGGTTATCTAATCTCAACCCCATTCAATGGGTAAAATCTTTGGGAGGAGCCACTATCATTAATTTTGTTCTGTGTATAATTTGTGCTATTGGTTTATTGTTCATGTGTAAAATTGGAAAAAATATTCTTCAATCCAATTGTGATCAGTGCCAAGCTATGATTGCTGTGGTTCATTTAAATCAGAGAAAAGGGGGAGATGTAGGGAGACCCCCTGAAACTATTGCTATGGAATAAAAGATGAAATGCTCCTGATTATTGTAAATACAAAATTGCATGGAGGATTGTGTAAAGACAATGCCAGGTTGGGCTGCCAGAATGAGCCAACAGCATGTGATGTGCTTCCCCCTGCAGAGAGCCTATAAATGGATGTGTAGTCAGGGAGGTTTCACATCACCAAGATTCCTATTCCAGAAAAGCAGATGTTCATAGCTCTAGGAATGGAATGCGACCCTTGTGGATAGCCCATAAATGGACTCATGAGGGGCGCCTGTTCATATGGATAAGATAGGGCTATAAATGCCCTTATCTTTCCACGGCTCTCCTAGGTCTCCTTAGGGTTAAGACATACTCCCTTGTGAGACTCTGTGGTCTAACCAGTTGTCTAGTTTCACGTAGTACTTCTATTGATTGTTTGCAACCAGCTTTTGCTGCAATTATTACTACTGATTAGTATCTTACTAAACATAGATTATGGATAGACTGTGTTTCTGTTTTAAGGCTCTGTTGGAAATTGCTGATGCACACACTATATTGTAAATTCTTATCTCTGTATAAGTACATATCTCTGTATATGTACTTCTGCATACTGATGTTATGTTAAAGAATTACTTCATCCCCATGTGACCATCTCACCTCATAATCAAACGACCCTAAATCCCTCACTAACCTACCCCCACCCTCACTAAACTTAATAATAAATGCTGGTATATCCAGTGCATTGGTGGCATTGCAGGACCAGAAGGCGGTGACCCCCCTGGACTCAGTTTTCACTATCTTGTGTGTGTCTTTTATTTCTTGACCTGCTGATCCACCTGGGAACAAAGAAAGAGCCCCATTGCTGCTGGCCAGATCCCGCAATAGGCATAGGGGTTACAAAACTATAAACCACGTCCAAAACAGAATGATCTTTACTTGCATAATCTTTAGTGAGTAAGACATTGATTGGTTTAATAAAAATAGCTACATCTTGAATTATTTAGTAAAATTACTGTAACTTCTAATCTTGTGGCTTTAGGCAGCCTAGTCCACAGGCAGTAAGGAGGTTTGTTTTGGGAAGGGAGTGTTATCGTTTTTGTTTCAAAGCTAAACTATAAACTAAGTTCCTCCCAAAGTTAGTTTGGCTTATGCCCAGGAATGAGCAAGGACAGCTTGGAAGTTAGAAGCAAGATGGAGACATTTAGGTCATATCTTTCTCATGGTCTCAGTTATAACTTTGCAATAGTGAGTTTCAAAACTTTAAATGATGACTATCACAGATTTCATAATCTAGGTAAGTGATTAAAATTAAATAATTAGGTAAATGTAATGGAATAAATGCTTGCAGATTAGCTTGTCATAATTTAGAACCTAAAGTTATAGTAAATTAAATAATACATATTTCATTATTTGGTTATTTTCCAATAAAAATATATTGTAGGAAAACCTTTTTTCTAAAAAACTGTCCTTTTTAAAAAGGTGAACAATTTTGTCTAATTTAAAGCTTATTTAAAGGTTATATATAAAACAAGGTAAAAAGAACCAGGAAATAAGAGAGATGTAAAGCAAGTTATAGAAATAAGGAGACATTTTTAGGTAAGAAAGCTTAAAGAGAAATAATTTTATATGAGAAAGAATCCTGTATGGTAAATTTAGTCCTAGAATAAAATGCCTGGTTGTTTAAGAAAGAGAAATGTTCAGGACGAACCAGAAAGCCAAAACATGTCATGAATCGTCTGTGTAAGTCACAATAAGAGGATTTACTAAAACAGACTTTTATATGATTAAGTTGTCTATTATTAAAGAGAAATTATAATGGTCCTTCTGGAGACTGGGTTTGATATTAAAAAAACGCTTATACACCAAAGAATTGGTTAAAGCAATGAAATCTTCTTAAGGGATTGATTTACTGTGAATAAATTATAATAGATTTTAATTTTTTTAACCCAAAGTTCAATTTTTATTGCATCTCGCTGTTTTCAGTTTTCTCTCTCCTCTTTAAAAGGCATGAAATAATAACACTTTCCTTCAACTCGTTTTCAGATCATATAAGATTTTTTCCCCCCTAAAGCTCTGTTCATTGTGGCCTGATGCTAACAATGTTTTCTTAAAGGCTAAAGGAAATGTTTTCTTCCAACATAATATTCTGTGCACTGCAGAATGTCTTTTCTTTTGCCTTTTGCTAACTGGCCCAACAGATTTTACATTTTATTGAAATAATTCTAATGTCATTATTATTAAGTTTTGGTTTGCTTAGAAAAAAGATATTAAAAAATTTTTTTAAATTGAGGTTGCTACATCTGTGTATGTTTCTGCATGTGCTTTTAAAGTCCTTGTGACATTGAGTTACAAGGCTTTGACTCTGGGTCTAAAAACAACACCAAGTCCTGTTAAATCTTAAACACTGACAGCAATTAAAGCCTTGTTATCAGGCCTAGATAAGATGCCAATAAAATAAACTGCATTTCTGAGACACAGGGCCAGAAATTAAAGCTATTCAACTCCTCAAGGCCCAGAGACTATCATGGAAGAGGTGGGCATGTGAGATTTAAAGAACCAATTTTGAGAAATAAAATAAGTTCAGTTTTTCTGTGAATTAACCATTAATGTCAAAGATACAGCAATGCAAGACCAGCATATGGGCCCCTGTGTCCGATTAACAAAGTTTCCTTGAAGCATTAATGGACTCCTCAATAAAGGTTAAAAGGTTTATGGAAGTTATATCTTATAGTCAAGGTTAAAATTTTATAGATTCTTTATAAAATTTTGGAAAACAAATTTAATTGGCTTTGTGCTATTTTTATTAGGGCTTATTGTTAGGAAAATTAAGTCTTCTCTCTCAAAGAATGAAGGTTTCACCTTTTTTGAAATCATTATCACTTTGTGACCTGTGATCCTATTTTGTGATATCAAGTGTTTTAAACCTTTGATATTTGACAACCTTTCCAAAATCAAATTATAAATTATGTATTTTTCTGACCTAATTAATCATTTAAGATATTAGATTCCTAAAGTCCAAAAATGACACATTTGGCTTATTTGGTATAAAAATTATACAGGAAGCATTGTCAAATATGAAATAGTATTTGGTTTTCTTTGGGCTATATTTGTATACATATGTTATTGATATGTGTTCCGAAATTATGGAAAACTCCTATAATTCTGATATGACTTAGTGTACATTATCAGTAATAATTATAATTGTTACATTAAATTACTGTGTACTACATAGGTAACAAATTTCCTTGTCAATTGTGTCTTTGACTATAGCTACCCTAAAACTTTTTGTCATCCATGGGCAATTATTGTCTTGCTTTGGTCCTCTTTAGAAGGTGGTTTTATAATCAGCCATAAAACTCTAACAGGTGCTCTTGAATGCAAGATTCTGATAACTTTGGAGACTGTGACTTCAGAATAAAGGAAAAACTTTCAGGATTCATGGAGAGTTGAAATGTTTGTTAATATTAAGCAGAACAGCAGTTATCTTCATGGACTGAACTAATAGAAGACTGAAGTAATCTTTTTGACTTTTTGCTTAACATGTTGCTGATCCTTTGTTTTTCAGAGTCAAGGAAGCTTTTCTTTTGAGCTATTGACAGCTTTTAACAATTTAAAATACTCCTATGGACAAAATTCGGAGCATATTTGTTTCTCTCTACCTGATTTCTCTGGAATTTGGAAACTGTGAGTATTCTTAACTTATGGCAATATAGTTTTTACGTAAGTGCAATAAGAATCTGTTTTGAATTGTAACAGGATACAATTGGAGAAACTGGTTATTTTACCAAAGCTTTGGCTGGAATGATATGCTTTCCTTTAAGGAATTTAAATTGACTTAGCCAATAAAAGCCACTTGGGAAAACTGGCCTCATACTTTGTCTACACAGTCTCTGTACAGGGTCAAAATGTCACAGAATGTACAGAATGTCACTTCCTGACAGGTCCAGAACCCCAAGTTATCTTGGGACCTCAAGAGTAGAAGAATTCATCCAACTTATACATATTCGATTGTACAAATTCATGGCTGGGCTTGGCTTAAAAAAGTCTTATCTGAGATTCCTTCTGTAGAACAATGTTTCACCAAAGCCAATTTTTAAAAGCCTATGTGAAAAATAATTACTCTTGCTGCACTTTATAAAAATAATCTGGCCAAGTATAATAAAGCAAGTTGGTCCTACCATGATTTGTCTTTAGTAAAAATGGGAAACTGGAGAGAGAAAAATTATGTTTCAAAAAGCTATATAGTACACCAGTTGTTAGAGTCCAGTCCTGCCTAATGTTTTTCAATTTTTACTATTTTCTACAATTTGGACTGAATTTTAATATTTCCTGGCTAAAATGTTTCCAAAATAATGTTTTCAGTTTTTTTCTTTCTTCCTTTTTTTCTTCCATTTTTCCTAATTTGAAATCACTGAAAACTAAGTTGTGCTTTCTTAAAGCCCTGTGAACTGAATCTAGACAACTTAAACTTCAGAAGAAAATAACAGTAACCTATTTACACATGTAAGCCATTTTCAACCTACCTACTGATGTGTGGACTTCAGAGTAATGTGGCCTATATCAATTTTCCAGGATTGTTCTTTCATTTGTTGTTCTTTTTCTCCCTTCCTCCCCCTATTTTTTTCTTTGCCTTTTCTCTTTCTTTCTTTCTTTCTTTCTTTCTTTCTTTCTTTCTTTCTTTCTCTTTCTTTCTTTCTTTTCTTTTTTTTGATGGAGTTTTCACTCTTGTTGCCCAGGCTGGAATGCGGTGGCATGATCTTGGCTCACTGCAACCTCCACCTCCTGGGTTCAAGCAATTCTTCTGCCTCAGCCTCCCAAGTAGCTGGGATTACAGATGCCATGCACCACTCCTGGCTAATTTTTGTATTTTTAGTAAAGATGGGGTTTCACCATGTTGGCCAGGCTGGTCTTGAACTCCTGACTTCAGGTGATCCACCTGCCTCAGCTTCCCAAAGTGCTGGAATTACAGGTGTAAGCCACTGCAGCCAGCCAGCCTCCCCCTATTTTTTCTTCACAGGACATGAGACTTCTCAACCTACTAAAAATGAGCTTTCCTAATAACTCATGACTTACCAGTCTAGGAATAAACCATCCTAGCTGTGAGAGATCAGATGAAACCTGAGACCAGAGACTCATTTTCTTCTAAAATGCTTTCTCCAAAAGAGTATATTTATTTATTTATTTATTTTTAATTGTATTTTTTTATGTTCCAGAGTACATGTGCAATATGTGTAGGTTTGACACATAGGTAAACATGTGCCATGGTGGTTTACTGCACCTATCAATCCATCACCTAGGTATTAAGCCCAGCATGAATTAGCTATTTTCTCTAATACCGTCCCCACCACCACTCTCCCCCGATAGACCCCAGTGTGTGTTTTTCCCCTCCCTGTGCACACGTGTTCTCATTGTTCAGCTCCCACTTATAAGTGAAAACATATGTTGTTCAAAAGATTTTAAAAAAGAAAAGGGGGGGAAATGCAAAAGGAAGATAAATTTTGGGGCCCTTAAATACCTAAGCTAAAGGGAGAAATCAAGCTAGGAACTGTTCAGGGCCAATCTGCCTCCCATTCTATTCAAAGCTGTCCCTCTGCTCACTGAGATAAAGTCATATCTGATTGCCTCCTTTGGAAAGGCTAATCAGAAACTCAAAAGAATGCAACAATTTGTCTCTCTCCTACCTGTAATCTGGAAGCCCCTTCCTACTCGAGTTGTCCTACCTTTCTGGGTGGAAACAATGTATATCTTACGTATATGGATTGATGTCTCATGACTCCCTAACATGTATAAAACCAAGCTGTGCTCCAACCACCTTGGGCATATATCATCAGGACTTCCTGAGACTGTGTCACAGATGTGCATCCTCAAACTGGGCAAAATAAACTTTCTAAATTAACTCAGACATGTCTCAAATATTCAGGGTTCTCACAATTCTCTATAAGTAAAATTATGAAGTTATCTCAATCCCAATAAAAATACCAGAAGGTTTTTCTTTGTTTGTTTGTTTTTGAGATGGAGTTTCACTCTTGTTGCCCAGGCTGGAGTTTAATGGCACGATCTCAGCTCACTGCAACCTCCACCGGCATGCACCACCATGCCTGGCTAATTTTGTATTTTTAGTAGAGACACGGTTTCTCCATGTCAGGCTGGTCTCGAACTCCTGACTTCAGGTGATCCGCCCGCCTTGGCTTCCCAAAGTGCTGGGATTACAGGCATGAGCCACTGTTCCTGGCCAGATTTTTGTTTTAGAGCTCAGCAAGTTGATACTGAAGTTTATGTGGAAAAATAAATGTGCAAGAATAGCCAGAGAATACTAAAAGAAAAAATAATAACGATAGTGGTGGTAGAGGGTTCTACCAGACATTAAGACATCTAATCAAGCTTCTATAATAAAAACAATGAGGTATAGTGCATAGACAGACCAATGAAATAGAATAGAAAGTCCAGAAATAGAATCAAATGCATATGAAAATGTAGTGAATAATAGAGGTGGCATCTTAAATCACTGGAGCAAAGATGGAACTCTGACTCAGTACTCTTGAACAAATTGCTTTGCCCTGATTGGCCTTAATCTGTAAACTGAGAATGACAGCACTGTTTAATGGGAAGAGAAAGAAATGCCTCTATTATCACATCAGTCTACCAAGTTTGAGTAGAGCCTTTAATCTCTCTGAACCTCCCTCCCATCAACTGTGAATGGGGAATAATAATATTAAATCCAATGCCTGTCTGGGGAACTTGCTAATATTCAATGAGCAAACATTAGTGAGAGCCTTTTGGGGAATGAGAAAAGCTGTAGAAAAATGGGATATTATTAAGCAGGCTCAACACTCACCACAAATCAGAATGGAGCTTGATATAGTTCGACAGTGTCCCCACCCAAATCTCATCTTGAATTGTAGTTTCCATAATCCCCATGTGTCATGGGAAAGACCCCGTGGGAGGTAATTGAATCATGGAGGCGGTTATCTCCATGCTGTCATCATGATAGTGAGTGAGTTCTCATGAGATCTGATGGTTTTATAAAGGGCTTTTCCCCCTTTGCTCAGCACTTCTTCCTGCCGCCTTGTGAAGTTGCCTTGCTTCCCCTTCCCCTTCCACCATGATTGTAAGTTTCCTGAGGCCTCCCCAGCCATGCTGAACTGTGAGTCAATTAAACTTCTTTCCTTTATAAATTAGCCAGCACGAGGTATATCTTTATTAGCAGTGAGAGAATGGACTAATACAGAGCTTAAGTGCACTTTTTCTATTAGGGCTTAGTGCCATCGCCCATGCTATTCAGGTTGGAGTTTGCTAGGGTAGTAGGAAATAGTGGAGACAAATTTCAAGTGAATGTTAATGACTCAAAAAAGGAGATTTTTAGCATTTTCTTACCCATCCCTCCTTTTATTTATTCATTCTTGATGAGAGTTCAGGTTTCCTGGGTCACAAAAAAACCTGGAAACTATGTCCATTCATGGTCCTCACATGAAGATGTTGGGGTCAGCTGTGGAGTGAAGCAGATTCTCACAGGAGGTGGCCTGGGGCAGAGTCTCTGCCATGTTTAGCAGAGGGGCTTGTGTCCTGGCTTTGGTCTTCATGTGCCCCAGCAAGTAGCCATCTGCACAGTGTCCTATGTTGATGGTCAGACGTTAATCTCTAGCTGGGCAGGGTTCAGGAACCTTGAGATTAAAAGGAAATTTTTATGAACAAGTCTTTAATCTTTCAAAATGTCATTTTTTTTTTTTTGAGATGGAGTCTCGCTCTATTGCCTGGGCTGGAGTGCAATGTGTGATCTCGGCTCACTGCAACCTCCACTTCCCAGGTTCAAGCGATTCTCCTGCCTCAGCCTCCCAAGTAGCAGGGATTACAGGCATGTGCCACCATACCTGGCTAATTTTTGTATTTTTAGTAGAGAGGGAGGGGGTTTTGCCATGTTGGCCAGGCTGGTCTGAAACTCCTGACCTCAGGTGATCCAACCACCTCAGCCTTCCAAAGTGCTAGGATTACAGGTGTGAGCTACCATGCAGCCCAAAGCTTCATCTTCTAATTCAGGCTCGATGCTCAGTCATTTCATCTGCAGTTTAGCTGAGCTATGAATTAGAGAAGGAATTTGGTAAATTTAGCTTTATGTAATTCCTGAAGACATACTATAATATCATCACGATGCATCTAAGAGCTCTGTGAACTCTCCAAGAGTGGCACCACAAAAATTTTATGAAAGACAAGTCTCTGACCCATAACGATGTTTTCCTGAAAATGTTCAGGCCCCATCACTCTAAAGTCATAGCCACTTACTGGTTTTAACTTGAGAAAACCTTTCACAAGTGTTTCTTCCTTTGGCCTAAGATGTGTGATACCTTCTTCTCTTCATTGTGGCCCCAATCCCTTACTTATTCAGAGTCTCTGGCCAGAAAGCAAAGGCTGGGTGGTTGTCTTAAAAAGATGTGCATTAATGTTGTTCCCAGACAGAACGAGGTCTGGCTGCTTGGTCTCAAGGTCCAATAACAAGATGCAGACAGCCTGGGAAATAAGGGAGTTTATTTCTGCAACTAGTTACAGGCAGAAGGTCAAAGTCACTCACCAGACCAACTCAAAGTTTCAAGTTTCTTTCTAGTGCTTATATACATTTTAAGCTCCATGCTGTGCATGGGTGTGCACCTACAAGCAGGGGTGTTTAATTCAATCTCTCTCTAATCTTTAACTAGGGTCTGGGGTCTGGAAAGCTTTCTCTAGAGTCTTGGAAAGTTTACCTTAAGTGGGCCCTGGTACGAGGTGTATGTTTAAGAATGCTTTTATTATTTAACCAGACTTTAATGTCGGAGAAAACCTGGGTGGGGTATTAATGGGTTTGTTTGGGCATTTCAGCCCCTGCATTCAGGCACTAGTTTCTCCAGTTCTTTTTTTTTTTTTTTTTTTATTATACTTTAGGTTTTAGGGTACATGTGCACAATGTGCAGGTTTGTTACATGTGTATCCATGTGCCATGTTGATTTCCTGCACCCATTAGCTCGTCATTTAGCATTAGGTATATCTCCTAATGCTGTCCCCGCCCCCCCCACCCCCCACCCCACAACAGTACCCGGAATGTGATGTTCCCCTTCCTGTGTCCATGAGTTCTCATTGTTCAATTCCCACCTATGAGTGAGAACATGCGGTGTTTGGTTTTTTGTCCTTGCGATAGTTTACTGAGAATGATGTTTTCCAGTTTCATCCATGTCCCTACAAAGGACACGAACTCATCATTTTTTATGGCTGCATAGTATTCCATGGTGTATATGTGCCACATTTTCTTAATCCAGTCTATTGTTGTTGGACATTTGGGTTGGTTCCAAGTCTTTGCTATTGTGAATAGTGCCACAATAAACATACGTGTGCATGTGTCTTTATAGCAGCATGATTTATAGTCCTTTGGGTATATACCCAGTAATGGGATGGCTGGGTCAAATGGTATTTCTAGTTCTAGATCCCTGAGGAATCGCCACACTGACTTCCACAATGGTTGAACTAGTTTACAGTCCCACCAACAGTGTAAAAGTGTTCCTATTTCTCCACATCCTCTCCAGCACCTGTTGTTTCCTGATTTTTTAATGATGGCCATTCTAACTGGTGTGAGATGGTATCTCACTGTGGTTTTGATTTGCATTTCTCTGATGGCCAGTGATGATGAGCATTTCTTCATGTGTTTTCTGGCTGCATAAATGTCTTCTTTTGAGAAGTGTCTGTTCATGTCCTTTGCCCACTTTTTGATGGGGTTGTTTGTTTTTTTCTTGTAAATTTGTTTGAGTTCATTGTAGATTCTGGATATTAGCCCTTTGTCAGATGAGTAGGTTGCAAAAATTTTCTCCCATTCTGTAGGTTGCCTGTTCACTCTGATGGTAGTTTCTTTTGCTGTGCAGAAGCTCTTTAGTTTAATGAGATCCCATTTGTCAATTTTGGCTTTTGTTGCCATTGCTTTTGGTGTTTTAGACATGAAGTCCTTGCCCACGCCTATGTCCTGAATGGTATTGCCTAGGTTTTCTTGTAGGATTTTAATGGTTTTAGGTCTAACATTTAAGTCTTTAATCCATCTTGAATTAATTTTTGTATAAGGTGTAAGGAAGGGATCCAGTTTCAGCTTTCTACATATGTCTAGCCAGTTTTCCCAGCACCATTTATTAAATAGGGAATCCTTTCCCCATTTCTTGTTTTTGTCAGGTTTGTCAAAGATCAAATAGTTGTAGATATGCGGCATCATTTCTGAGGGCTCTGTTCTGTTCCATTGATCTATATCTCTGTTGTGGTACCAGTACCATGCTGTTTTGGTTACTGTAGCCTTGTAGTATAGTTTGAAGTCAGGTAGCGTGATGCCTCCAGCTTTGTTCTTTTGGCTTGGGATTGACTTGGCAATGCGGGCTCTTTTTTGGTTCCTTATGAACTTTAAAGTAGTTTTTTCCAATTCTGTGAAGAAAGTCATTGGTAGTTTGATGGGGATGGCATTGAATCTATAAATTACTTTGGGTAGTATGGCCATTTTCACGATATTGATTCTTCTAACCCATGAGCATGGAATGTTCTTCCATTTGTTTGTATCCTCTTTGATTTCATTGAGCAGTGGTTTGTAGTTCTCCTTGAAGAGGTCCTTCACATCCCTTGTAAGTTGGATTCCTAGGTATTTTATTCTCTTTGAAGCAATTGTGAATGGGAGTTCACTTATGATTTGGCTCTCTGTTTGTCTGTTATTGGTGTACAAGAATGCTTGTGATTTTTGTACATTGATTTTGTATCCTGAGACTTTGCTGAAGTTGCTAATCAGCTTAAGGAGATTTTGGGCTGAGACAATGGGATTTTCTAGATATACAATCATGTCATCTGCAAACAGGGACAGTTTGACTTCCTCTTTTCCTAATTGAATACCCTTTATTTCCTTCTCCTGCCTGATTGCTCTGGCCAGAACTTCCAGCACTATGTTGAATAGGAGCGGTGAGAGAGGGCATCCCTGTCTTGTGCCAGTTTTCAGAGGGAATGCTTCCAGTTTTTGCCCATTCAGTATGATATTGGCTGTGGGTTTGTCGTATATAGCTCTTATTATTTTGAGATACGTCCCATCAATACCTAATTTATTGAGAGTTTTTAGCATGAAGGGTTGTTGAATTTTGTCAAAAGCCTTTTCTGCATCTATTGAGATAATCATGTGGTTTTTGTCTTTGGTTCTGTTTATATGCTGGATTACATTTATTGATTTGCGTATGTTGAACCAGCCTTGCATCCCAGGGATGAAGCCCACTTGATCATGGTGTATAAGCTTTTTGATGTGCTGCTGGATTCGGTTTGCCAGTATTTTATTGAGGATTTTTGCATGAATGTTCATCAAGGATATTGGTCTAAAATTCTCTTTTTTGGTTGTGTCTCTGCCTGGCTTTGGTATCAGGATGATGCTGGCTTCATAAAATGTGTTAGGGAGGATTCCCTCTTTTTCTATCGATTGGAATAGTTTCAGAAGGAATGGTACCAGTTCCTCCTTGTACCTCTGGTAGAATTCAGCTGTGAATCCATCCGGTCCTGGACTCTTTTTGGTTGGTAAGCTATTGATTATTGCCACAATTTCAGAACCTGTTATTGGTCTATTCAGAGATTCGACTTCTTCCTGATTTAGTCTTGGGAGGGTGTATTTGTCGAGGAATTTATCCATTTCTTCTAGATTTTCTAGTTTATTTGCATAGAGGTGTTTGTAGTATTCTCTGATGGTAGATTGTATTTCTTTCTTCTTTATAAGTCTTGCTAGCGGTCTATCAATTTTGTTGATCTTTTCAAAAAACCAGCTCCTGGATTCATTAATTTTTTGAGGGGTTTTTTGTGTCTCTATTTCCTTCAGTTCTGCTCTGATTTTAGTTATTTCTAGCCTTCTGCTAGCTTTTGAATGTGTTTGCTCTTGCTTTTCTAGTTCTTTTAATTGTGATGTTAGGGTGTCAATTTTGGATCTTTCCTGTTTTCTCTTGTGGGCATTTAGTGCTATAAATTTCCCTCTACACACTGCTTTGAATGTGTCCCAGAGATTCTGGTAGGTTGTGTCTTTGTTCTCGTTGGTTTCAAAGAACATCTTTATTTCTGCCTTCATTTCATTATGTACCCAATAGTCATTCAGGAGCAGGTTGTTCAGTTTCCATGTAGTTGAGCGGTTTTGAGTGAGTTTCTTAATCCTGAGTTCTAGTTTGATTGCACTGTGGTCTGAGAGACAGTTTGTTATAATTTCTGTTCTTTTACATTTGCTGAGGAGAGCTTTACTTCCAACTATGTGGTCAATTTTGGAATAGGTGTGGTGTGGTGCTGAAAAAAATGTATATTCTGTTGATTTGGGGTGGAGAGTTCTGTAGATGTCTATTAGGTCCACTTTGTTTAGAGCTGAGTTCAATTCCTGGATATCCTTGTTAACTTTCTGTCTAGATGATCTGTCTAATGTTGACAGTGGGGTGTTAAAATCTCCCATTATTATTGTGTGGGAGTTTAAGTCCCTTTGTAGGTCACTCAGGACTTGCTTTATGAATCTGGGTGCTCCTGTATTGGGTGCATATATATTTAGGATAGTTAGCTCTTCTTGTTGAATTGATCCCTTTACCATTATGTAATGGCCTTCTTTGTCTCTTTTGATCTTTGTTGGTTTAAAGTCTATTTTGTCAGAGACTAGGATTGCAACCCCTGCCTGTTTTTGTTTTCCATTTGCTTGATAGATCTTCCTCCATCCCTTTATTTTGAGTCTATGTGTGTCTCTGCACGTGAGATGGGTTTCCTGAATACAGCACACTGATGGGTCCTGACTCCTTATCCAGTTTGCCAGTCTGTGTCTTTTAATTGGAGCATTTAGCCCATTTACATTTAACGTTAATATTGTTATGTGTGAATCTGATCCTGTCATTATGATGTTAGTTGCTTATTTTGCTCATTAGTTGATGCAGTTTCTTCCTAGCTTCGCTGGTCTTTACAATTTGGCATGTTTTTGCAGTGGCTGGTACCGGTTGTTCCTTTCCATGTTTAGTGCTTCCTTCAGGAGCTCTTTTAGGGCAGGCCTGGTGGTGACAAAATCACTCAGTGTTTGCTTGTCTGTAAAGTATTTTATTTCTCCTTCACTTATGAAGCTTAGTTTGGCTGGATAGGAAATTCCTGGTTGAAAATTCTTTTCTTTAAGAATGTTGAATATCGGCCCCCACTCTCTTCTGGCTTGTAGAGTTTCTGCCGAGAGATCAGCTGTTAGCCTGATGGGCTTCCCTTTGTGGGTAACCCGACCTTTCTCTCTGGCTGCCCTTAACATTTTTTCCTTCATTTCAACTTTGGTGAATCTGACAATTATGTGTCTTAGAGTTGCTCTTCTCGAGGAGTATCTTTGTGGCGTTCTCTGTATTTCCTGAATCTGAATGTTGGCCTGCCTTGCTAGATTGGGGAAGTTCTCCTGGATAATATCTTGCAGAGTGTTTTCCAACTTGGTTCCATTCTCCCCGTCATTTTCAGGTACACCAATCAGACGTAGGTTTGGTTGTTTCACGTAGTCCCAAATTTCTTGGAGGCTTTGTTCATTTCTTTTTATTCTTTTTTCTCTAGACTTCCCTTCTCGTTTCATTTCATTCATTTCCTCTTCCATCTGCGATACCCTTTCTTCCAGTTGATCGCATCTGCTACTGAGGCTTCTGCAATCTTCACGTAGTTCTCGAAACTTGGCTTTCAGCTCCTCCATCTCCTTTAAGCCCTTCTCTCCATTGGTTATTCTAGTTATCCATTCTTCTAATTTTTTTTCAAAGTTTTTAACTTCTTTGCTATTGTTTTGAATTTCCTCCCGTAGCTCAGAGTAGTTTGATCATCTGAAGCCTTCTTCTCTCAACTCGTCAAAGTCATCCTCCATCCAGCTTTGTTCCATTGCTGGTGAGGAACTGCGTTCCTTTGGAGGAGGAGAGGTGCTCTGCTTTTTAGAGTTTCCAGTTTTTCTGCTCTGTTTTTTCCCCATCTTTGCGGTTTTATCTACTTTTGGGCTTTGATGATGGTGATGTACAGATGGGTTTTTGGTGTGGATGTCCTTTCTGTTTGTTAGTTTTCCTTCTACCAGACAGGACCCTCAGCTGCAGGTCTGTTGGAGTTTACTAGAGGTCCACTCCAGACCCTGTTTGGCTGGGTGTCAGCAGCGGTGGCTGCAGAACAGCGGATTTTCGTGAGACCACCAATTCAGCTGTCTGATAGTTCCTCTGGAAGTTTTGTCTCAGAGGAGTACCTGGCCCAGTGAGGTGTCAGTCTTTCCCTTCTGGGGGGGTGCCTCCCAGTTAGGCTGCTCAGGGGTGAGGGACCCACTTTAGGAGGCAGTCTGTCCGTTCTCAGATCTCCAGCTGCATGCTGGGAGAACCACTACTCTCTTCAAAGCTGTCAGTCAGACAGGGACGTTTAAGTCTCTGGAGATTCCTGCTGACTTTTTGTTTGTCTGTGCCCTGCCCCCAGAGGTGGAGCCTACAGAGGCAGACAGGCCTCCTTGAGCTGTGGTGGGCTCCACCCAGTTCGAGCTTCCTGGCTGCTTTGTTTACCTAAGCAAGCCTGGGTAATGGCGGGCGCCCCTCCCCCAGCCTCGCTGCCGCCTTGCAGCTTGATCTCAGACTGCTGTGCTAGCAATCAGCGAGACTCCGTGGGCATAGGACCCTCCGAGCCAGGTGCGGGATACAATCTCCTAGTGTGCCGTTTTCCAGGCCCGTTGGGAAAGCGCAGTATGAGGGTGGGACTGACCCGATTTTCCAGGTGCCGTCTGTTACCCCTTTCTTTGACTAGGAAAGGGAACTCCCTGACCCCTTGTGCTTCCCGAGTGAGGCAGTGCCTCGCCCTGCTTCGGCTCGCGCACAGTGCGCTTCACCGACTGTCCTGCACCCACTGTTTGGCACTCCCTAGTGAGATGAAACCGGTACCTCAAGCAGAAATGCAGAAATCACCAGTCTTCTGTGTCGCTCGGGCTGGGAGCTGGAGACCGGAGCTGTTCCTATTCGGCCATCTTTGCTCCCCCCCTAGTTTCTCCAGTTCTTTAACGCTTAACTTATACATTCATCAGAATTATGTCAAAAGGTCAGTAAAAATGAACTGTTCTGGTTGCAGATGGAAGCCTGGCCTGCCACAATGTCTTTGAAGGATTATGGGTTGGGGGAAAGGCCGTTTAGTGTTATTTATTTCCGTTAGTCCCGCACAGATTAGTTTCTTCAGTGATCTCACAGAAGCCCAAGGCCTTGGACCAAAGTCTTGAGAAGGTGAGGGACAGGTGGTTTTCAGTAGGAAGCAAGGTCTCCTATGGATGGAGGGTAGAAGCATAAGGAGGCAGCCCTGGATGGGAAGGTGAGGAGGGAACACCCTGGACTGATGGGAATTCTGAGCAGCCTGATAGTCACAGGCTTGGGAAGGCGGAAAGGCAGGCTCTGAGTGATGAGGTGGCTGCCACAGGTGTTGGGATAAATAAGAAGGCACCCTGGAAACTCCTTGACAAATGCCTGAGAAGAAACTAGTGGTATTTTCCCACTGGGACCTTGTTCTCAATGAAAATGCTGCCTTTTTCTTTAAAGGAACCAAGAGAGGGCGCTGTCGTCCAATGAAAACTACATCCAAATCCTGCTAAACCAGTTTCTCACTGGGTAATTCTCCCCCTTCCCACCCCAGCCTATAAAAATTCAGCTTTTCGAGGGATCCCGGACTGATTTTTAACCTCCTGATCAGCGGTGGTGGAGATGTTTACAACAGGGTCTCTGCTGAGCATATGCTGTATGGATAGGGTAATTCAAGTTCCTACTTGAGCCCAAAGAAACACCTTAAGATGATGGTTTTGGCAGCATTATTATGTTGCACACGAAATGCAGGTGGTTCTTGTGTTCAGGAGTCCAAATACGCAAACAGGTTCAGGATGTAAAGGGAATTTGGATAGTGGGGAAATAGAAGGGTGAAGGTCGTGCATTGTAGGATAACAAAGAGTGTGTGCGTGCACATATACACACACATATACACATGCACTCCCACACACACACACACACACACACACTCACACACACTGGGATTTTAGATTGGTCAGGATGGGCAGGGACTTTGGTTCACTGCCGACTGCTTCTTCAGCACCTGACATCTGTGCCTGCCACAGAGTAGGTGCCCATGAATACCTTTGGACTGTAACTGATATGTTCAATATCAAGATTTATGAAAAATGAGAAAATTTAATCAACTGGCTGTTTAGCTTATGCAGCACTGAGTAATGTTTAGCTGTTTTAACTGCCTTAAAAAAAACTAAGCTAAATGAATTGGCTGTTTGTTTGAAGATCATGTAAATATAGGAAAAACATCAATGAATATAATGACAAAACATTGCCTGTTTCACCTCAGCTTTCCTGAAAGCCTCTCATTCTTCTCATTCAACTCTCTTCCTTATGGGTTCCCTTGAAGGCCAGTGAATGTGAGCCTTGCCCTGGCTGAGACCATAGCCAGCATCTCCCTGATGTGTGCAGGGCTGGGTTGTCCTCACCTCATAGAGTGACTTCATTGGCTCCTCTGATTAGTCCTTTTCCTCCATTTTCTCATCCAGAGCAGGTCCCAGCAGGCAGAAGAGTAAGCTCAGAATTTCAGACGTGACTTTCTGCATTGGGGTCTTCATTGTAAAATGAGATCTGAATCCAGAACTCTGTCCCTTTCATCTCCAGGGCTCTCTGCCTCTGAGATTCCCACACCCTGGTGTGAATCAGACATCAGGTCGCGCTCCTTAGCATGCAGCTGCACAGCACCGCCTGGGGACCTGTAGAAATGTAGATTCTCTGCCTCTCCCTAGACAAACAGAATGAGAAACTGTTAACCTGCTCAGGGATTACACCCCTTTAATCGCTGCTACTAAGGAGGCTGAGGCAGGAAGATTGCTTGAGCCCAGGAGTTCAAGAGGAGCCTGGACAACATAGTGTGACTCACTCTCTAAAAAACATGAAGGAAGGAAGGAAGGAAGGAAGGAAGGAAGGAAGGAAGGAAGGTAGGAAGGAAGGAAGGAAGGAAAGAAAGAAAGAAAGAAAGAAAGAGACAGAGAGAGAGGGAGGGAGGGAGGAAGGAAGGGGGAGGAAGGAAGGAAGGAAGGAAGGAAGGAAGGAAGGAAGGAAGGAAGGAAGGAAGGAAGGAAGGAAGGAAGGAAGGAAAGGATACACTGTCGGGAGAGGGGAAAATGGTCTTTCCACCTGCGCGGAGCTGCATGAGAAGGGGCCTTGGGTACTTCCTTACAGAGAGAGAAAGTCTGTGCCGTGCCTATCACCTCATGCATTGCATGGGGAGAGCTTTCAGACTGAATGGATGTGTGTCAAGGGCCCTAGACACCCCACCCCCCAGCTTTCAGTATTTCAGACTCGAGACAGAAATATGGGGTTATTCCTCTAGGGTGCAAGAGGAGTGTGCATAGGTAAATTACCCTATCTACACTGACCACACTATTGGAGCTGGTCTTGTTCTGTGTCTTCTCTACCTAAGCAAAGCATCATCCCTTTCAGTGCTTGACTGCACTGTTTTCCTTGGTGACTCTGATGCCAAGGTCAATAGGCACAAGTGTTTGGAGTTCTTCCCTGGGGCTGGTAACCAGTGTGTCTTGTTTTGTGAGACAGACACTTTGACAGGGGCCCAGCAGTCTGATTTAGCAGACCCAGAGGGGATTCTGATGCATGCAAAACGGAGCCGCTGGTTTAGTGGAATTGTGTAGTGGGAAGAGGGGGTGCCAATATACTGAGGATCAAGTGGAGCTTGGTGCACCCAAGTCCAGAGGCGTGGGCTCAGGGAGGAGCTTCAGGATGGGAAAGAAAAATCACATGGGATGCCTGGGGTGTAAGAAGAGGCAATGTCAGGTAGTGAGGGCTGTGGTTGTGGAGCATGGTGGCCAGGAGCACAGGCTCTCGATGTGACTGCTTAAGTCAGCTCTGCCACTTATTACCTGCATGACCATGGGCAAGAGGCACAAACTGTCTAGTCTCTGTTTCTTCATTTCTAAAAATATAACAGGTCTTACAGTAAAGCTGTAGTAGACATAATCAGCAATGACCTGCATTTGGTGTCTTAATCCCTTCTGCACACTCCTGCCCAACTTCTGGGTTCAAAGCTCTCCTGGGTGTGAAAGCCAGCTGTCCAGTTGCCATCACTACACCCCCCTAACACCACAGTGCCTCCCCGCAAACAATGCTGGATGAGGCTGATGTGTAAGAGCCCTGGCTGTCCAGCCCCTCTGGTGAGTAAATCTGAGGTGTGTTTTCTACACTGCTTCTAGAGTTTCCTCAGCAGAGATAAGCTCTCATGACTGCAGTGGGGTAACTGGCACCACCTGTCAGCTCCCCCTTCCCTCTCTCACTTCTCCACTCTCCAGGCTGGTTTCTAAGTTTGTGTTCCAAAGAAACAACTTGCACTTGGACCCTAGTCTCAAGGTCTTCTCCTGGGGAACCCACGATAACCTAAGAACTTACCTTCTAGGGTTGATATGAAGATTAAAGGAGTTAGTGCTGAGAGCTGTGCTTGGCACATCATAAGCACAGTCCTGTGCTGTATAACTACATTCTGGTTGACAAACCACATATACAATGTGGCCGGGTGCGGTGGCTCACGCTTGTAATCCCAGCACTTTGGGAGGCTGAGGCGGGCGGATCACGAGGTCAGGAGATCGAGACCACGGTGAAACCCCGTCTCTACTAAAAATACAAAAAATTAGCCGGGCGTGGTGGCGGGCGCCTGTATTCCCAGCTACTCGGAGAGGCTGAGGCAGGAGAACGGCATGAACCCGGAGGCGGAGCTTGCAGTGAGCCGAGATTGCGCCACTGCACTCCAGCCTGGGTGACAGAGCAAGACTCCGTCTCAAAAAAAAAAAAAAAAACCACATATACAATGATATTTCCGTAAGATTATAATACCATATTCTTACTGTACCTTTCGATGTTTTGATATGTTTAGATACACAAAGACATACCATTGTGTTACAATTGCCTACAGTATTCGGTATTCAATTCAGTATTCCACCACATCACATGCTGGACAGGTTTGCAGCCCGGGAGCAATAGGCTGTATCATATAGCCTGGGCGTGTAGTCACTGTAGCATCTAGGTTTATGTAAGTGCTCTGTGCCAAACAGCACATTTCTCAGGTGGTATCCCCATTGTTAGGAGATACATGACTGTACTCAACAAATAATTGCCATTGTTATTAATAACTGAGCACTGAGCTTAAAGCTAGGACACTTGATTCCAATCTACTATGTGGCTTACCACCAATGGGAGCCCAAGTAAGTCAGTTAACTTCCCTGAGTGTCAGTTTCAGCCTTTTCAGGGCTGTTTCTAGAATAAAAAAGGGGGAAGAGCTCGGCAAGCATTTTGCAGACTGCCAAGGGTGACACCAAAGTGAAAGTGAAGAAGGACAAAAGGCGGAGAAAACAAATGAGATTAATGCCAGCTGCCCACAGAGGCTGGATCTGAGGTGCTGCCCACAGAGGCAGGACTGCCTCGGATCCAGCCAGAAACTTCCTGAACCAAGGCTCCTGACCAGAGGGCTGTGGCCAGCACAGCTCCCTACTGACCTGGGGAGGAGCAGGAAGCAAGAGAAGATTTCTCAGCCTTGCTAGTTTGACAAAATGGCACTGAGTGCCATTACAAATCAGGCCCTTTAATCTGTGCACTTCTGAGCATTTTGGGCAGGGTATCTTAGAAGTTATGAGAAGCTTGCATACAGCTAGGCAATTAGGCAAAACTGATCAAAATTATGGATATGTTTACTCTGATACTATTTCTAGTACTTTAACCTAAAGATATACCTGTAAATGATCAATTACAAAATGATATATTCTGGCCAGGTGTGGTGGCTCATGCCTGTAATCCAGCACTTTGGGAGGCCAGGGCAGGCAGATCTCTTGAGGCCAGGAGTTCAAGACCAGCCTGGCCAACATGGTGAAACCTCGTCTCTACTAAAAATACAAAAATTAGCTGGGTGTTGTGGCAGGCGCCTGTAATCCCAGCTACTGTGGAGCCTGAGGCATGAGAATTGCTTGAACCTGGGAGGTGAAGGTTGCAGTGAGCCAAGATTGAGCCACTGCACTCCAGCTTGGGTGACAGAGCAAGACCCTGTCTCAAAAAAAAATTAATTAACTTAAAAAATGGGTATATTGGAGAGAGAAGGCAAGATGGCCAAATAGGAAGAGCTCTGGTCTGCAGCTCCCAGCAAGATCGACTCAGAAGGTGGGTGATTTCTGCATTTCCAACTGAGGTACCCAGTTCATCTCACTAGGACTGCTTGGACAGTGGGTGCAGCCCATGGAGGGTGAGCCAAAGCAGGGTAGGGTGTCACCTCACTGGGGAAGCACAAGGGGTGGGGGATTTTTCTCCCCTACCCAAGGGAAGCCATGAGAGACTGCACCTGAGGAACTCTGGCATGGATACTGCACTTGTCCCTTGGTTTTTGCAATCCGCAAACCAGGAGATTCCCTTTGGTGCCTACCTGACCAAGGCCCTGGGTTTCAAGCACAAAACTGGGTGGCCATTCGGGCAGACACTGAACTAACTGCAGGAGTTCTTTTTTTTCATACCCCAGTGGCGCCTGGAATACCAGTGAGACAGAACCATTCACTCCCCCGGAAAGGGGTGCTGAAACCAGGGAGCCAAGTGGTCTGGCTTAGCAGGTCCCACCCCCACGGGCTCAGCAAACTAAGATCCACTGGCCTGAAATTCTCACTGCCAGCACAGCAGCAGTCTGACATTGATCTGGGATGCTGGAGCTTGGTAGGGGAAGGGGAGTCCACCATTGCTGAGGCTTCATTAGGTGGTTTTACACTCACAGTGTGCTCACAGTGTAAACAAAGCTGCTGGGAAGTTTTAACTGGGTGGAGCCCACTGCAGCTCAGCAAGGCTGCTGTGGCCAGACTGCCAGATTTCCCTGCTCTGGGCCGGGCATCTCTGGAAATAAGGCAGCAGCTCCAGTCAGGGACTTACAGATAAAACCCCCATCTCCCTGGGACAGAGCACCTGGGGAAAGGGGCGGCTGTGGGCACAGCTTCAGAAGGCTTAAACATCCCTGCCTGATGGCCCTGAAGAAAGCAGCAGACCTCCCAGCACAGCATTCAAGCTCTGCTAAGGGTCAGACTGCCTCCTCAAGTGGGTCCCTGACCCCTGTGTATCTTGACTGAGAGACACCTCCCAGTAGAGGCTGAGAGACACCTTATACAGGAGAGCTCTGGCTGGCATCTGGCAGGTGCTCCTCTGGGACAAAGCTTCTGGAGGAAAGATCAGGCAGCAATCTTTGCTGTTCTGCAGGCTCTGCTGGTGACACCCAGGCAAACAGGGTTGGGAGTGGACCTCCAGCAAACTCCAGCAGACCAGCAGCACAGGGGCCTGGTTGTCAGAAGGAAAACTAACAAACAGAAAGGAATAGCACATCCATTCAAAGACCCCACCCGAAGGTCACCAACATCAAAGACCAAAGGCAGATATATTCACAAAGATGGGGAGAAACCAGTACAAAAAGGCTGAAAATTCCAAAAACCAGAATGCCTCTTCTCCAAAGGATCACAACTGCTCACCAGCGAGGGAACAAAATTGGACAGAGAATGAGTTTGATGAATTGACAGAAGTAGGGCTCACAAGGTGGGTAGAAACAAACTCCTCCAAGCTAACGGAGCATGTTCTTACCCAATGCAAAGAAGCTAAGAACCTTGAAAAAAAGGTTAGACAAATTGCTAACTAGAATAACCAGTTTAGAGGAGAACATAAATGATCTGATGGAGCTGAAAAACACAGCATGAGAACTTAGTGAAACATACACAAGTGTCAACAGCTGAACTGATAAAGAGGAAGAAAGGATATCGGTGATTGAAGATCAACTTAATGAAATAAAGCATGAAGACAAGATTAGAGAAAAAAGAATAAAAAGGAACCAACAAAGCCTCCAAGAAATATGGGACTATGTGAAAGAACAAATCTATGTCTGATTGGTGTACCTGAAAGTGATGAGGAGAATGGAACCAAGTTGAAAAACACTCTTCAGGATATTATCCAGGAGAACTTCCCCAACTTAGCAAGACAGGCCAACATTCAAATTCGGGAAATACAGAGAACCCCACAAAGATACTCGTCAAGAAGAGCAACCCCAAGACATATAATCATCAGATTCACCAAGGTTGAAATGAAGGAAAAAATGTTATGGGTAGCCAGAGAGAAAGGTCGGGTTACCCACAAAGGGAAGCCCACCAGACTAACAGCGGATCTCTCTGCAGAAACCCTACAAACCAGAAGAGAGTGAAGGCCAATAATGAACATTCTTAAAGAAAATAATTTTCAACCCAGAATTTCATATCCAGCCAAACTAAGCTTCATAAGTGAAGGAGAAATAAAATGCTTTACAGACAAACAAATGCTGAGAGATTTTTTCACCACAGGCCTGCCTTACAAGAGCTCCTGAAGGAAGCACTAAACATCGAAAGGAACAAACAGTAACAGCCACGGCAAAAACATGCCAAATTGTAAAGGCTGTCAACACTATGATGAAACTGCACCAACTAATGAGCAAAACAATCAGCTAGCATCATAATGACAGGATCAAATTCACAAATAACAATATTAACCTTAAATGTAAACAGGCTAAATGCCCCAATTAAAAGACACAGACTAGCAAATTGGCTACAGAGTCAAGACCCATCAGTGTGCTGTATTCAGGAGACCCATCTCATGTGCAAAGACACACATGGGCTCAAAATAAAGGGATGGAGGAATATTTACCAAGCAAACAGAAAGCAAAAAAAAAAAAAAAAAAAAAAGCAGGAGTTACTATCCTAATCTCTGATAAAACAGACTTTAAACCAACAAGATCAAAAGAGACAAAGAAGGCCATTACATAATGGTAAAGGGATCAATGCAGCAAGAAGAGATAACTATCCTAAATATATATGCAACCAATACAGGAGCACCCAGATGCATAAAGCAAGTCCTTAGAGACTTACAAAGAGACTTAGACTCCCACACAATAATAGTGTGATCTGTCTAATTTCAACATTAGATCAATGAGACAGAAAATTAACAAGGATATTCAGGACTAGAACTCAGCTCTGGACCAAGCTGACCTAATAACCATCTACAGAACTCTCCATGCCAAATCAACAGAATATACATTCTTAGCACCTCATCACATATATTCTAAAATTGACTGCATAATTGAAAGTAAAACACTCCTCAGCAAATGCAAAAGAACAAAAATCATAATAGTCTCTCAGACCACAGTGCAATCAAACTAGTACTCAGGATTAAGAAACTCAGTTCAAACCACACAACTACATGGAAACTGAACAACCAGTTCCTAAGTGACTACTTGGTAAAGAATGAAATGAAGCCAGAAATAAAGATGTTCTTTGAAACCAATGAGAATGAAGACACAATGGACCCTATACCCTGCAGAGCCACCAGAGCAGAGCTGCCCAAGGCTGTGGGAGGCCACCCCTTGCATCAGTGTGCCATGGATGTGAGACATAGAGTCAAGGGAGATTATTTTGGAGCTTTAAGATTAAATGGCTACCCTGCTGGATTTTGGACTCGCATGGGGCCGGTAGCCCTTTTGTTTTGGCTGATTTCTCCTTTTTTGAAAGGGGGCATTTACCCAATGCCTGATCTATGTGAGACATAGAGTCAAAAGGGATTATTTTGGAGCTTTAAGATTAAAAGGTTTCCCTGCTGGATTTTGGACTGGCATGAGGCCTGTAGCCCCTTTGTTTTGGCTGATTTCTCCTTTTTGGAAAGGGAGCATTTACCCAATGCCTGTACTCCCATTGTATCTTGGAAGTAACTAACTTGTTTTTGATTTTACAGACTTACAGGCAGAAGGAACTTGCCTTGACTCAGATGAGACTTTGGAGTTGGACTTTTGAGTTAATGCTGGAATGAGTTAAGGCTTTGAGGAACTGTCAGGAAGGCATGATTGTGTTTTGAAATGTGAGGAGGACATAAGGTTTGGGAGGGGCCAGGAGTGGAATAATATGAGTTGTCTCTCTGTCCCCACCCAAATCTCTTCTCAAATTGTAATCCCCATATGTCAAGGGAGGGACCTGGTGGGAGATGATTGGATCATGGGGGTGGTTTCCCTCATGTTGTTCTCATGATAGCGAGTTCTCATGAAATCTGATGGTTTAAGTGTTTGGCAGTTCCCCCACTCTCTCTCTCCTGCTGCCATGTAAAATGTTCCTTACTTACC
This sequence comes from Hylobates moloch, assembly GCF_009828535.3. Classification (NCBI taxonomy): domain Eukaryota; kingdom Metazoa; phylum Chordata; class Mammalia; order Primates; family Hylobatidae; genus Hylobates; species Hylobates moloch. The sequence goes on along the minus strand of NW_026652292.1, from coordinate 30,936,298 downwards.
CTTCACCTTCTGCCATGATTGTAAATTTCCTGAGGCCTCCCCAGCCATGCAGAACTGTGAATCAATTAAACCTCTTTCCTCTATAAATTACCCAGTCTCAGGTAATTCATTATAGCCATTTGCAAATGGATAAATACATACATGTTGCAAGAGAAAAGCAGCAGATAGAGGGAATAGTTAATTATGTATTCATCCTGAGTCTAGAGCTTGGTAAAGTGGTACTTTACATAAGATAAGGTGAACATAGAGTAGCTACCTGTGGAATCCTTTTATCTGTAGCTATTTGCTTAGGGACAAAAGGAAAGGCAGCTTTTTTGCATGACTCAGTTTTCAGCTTAATTTTTGTTTCTTTTTTTTTTTTGGTGTAATGAATTAGGGTCCCAAGTTTTTATTTTCCTTTCACATTTCTCTCCCTACTTTTTTTTTTTTTTTGAGGCACAGTTTTGCTCTCGCCCAGGCTGGAGTGCAGTGGTGTTATCTTGGCTCACTGCAACCTCTGCCTCCCGGGTTCACGCCATTCTCCTGCCTCAGCCTCTCCAGTAACTGGGACTACAGGTGCCCGCCAACACGCCTGGCTACTTTTTGTATTTTTAGTAGAGACAGGGTTTCACCATGTTAGCCAGGATGGTCTCAATTTCCTGACCTCATGATCCACCCACCTCGGCCTCCCAAAGTGCTGGGATTACAGGCATGAGCCACCATGCCTGGCCCTCTCCCTGTTTTTTTTTTTTTTTAAACTTTCAGAGGAAACATTTTAGAAGAAAATGAGTCTCTGGTCTTGGGTTTTTTCGATCTCTCATGGCTAGGACAGTTTGTTCCTAGACAAATAGGTCCCACATTGTTAGAAAACTCATTTTTTTTTTTAACAGATTTTAAGGTATCCTATCCTATCAAGAAAAAATAGGGGAAGGAAGAGAAAAAGAAAATAAACAAACAAAAAAAGGTAGAACAAGCCTGGAAAACTGATATAGGCTGCATTATTCTGAAGTCCATACGTCAATAGGCAGGTATGAAAGTAGTTTATATATAGGTTGCTGTTATTTTCTTCTGATGTTTAAGTTGTCTAGCTTCAGTTTACAGGGCTTTAAGAGCAAAGCATAATTTTTAGTGATTTCAAGTTAGAACAAAATGGACAGAAAAAAGGAAAAGAAGAAGGAAAAAAATTGAAAACATTCCAGCTTGTGTCCAGGAAAAATTTTAGAATTCAGTCCAAATAAAAATTTTATTATTTAGAAAATAATACAAGTGGAAAAACATTAGGCAAGACTAGAATCTAATAACAGGTGTACTGCAGTTATTTTTTTGGGGGATAGGGTCTTGCTGTGTCTCTCAGGCTCAAGTACAGTGGGTTGGTTACAGTTCACTGCAGCCTCAACCTTCCGGGCTCAAGTGATCCTCCTACCTCAGGTCCTCAAGTATCTGGGACTGTCGATTGAACCACGACATCTGGCTAATTTTTAAATTTTTTTTGTAGAGACAGGGTCTCACTGTGTTGCCCAAGCTGGTCTCAAACTCCTGGGCTCATGTGGTCCACCTGCCTCAGGCCCCCAAAATTCTGGGATTACAGGCATAGCCACTGTGTCTGGCCCTATAGTTTATTCTGAAGGATAATTTTTCCCTCTTCAATTCCTCAATTTTATGAAAGACAAAATCATCATAGTACCAATTTATTTGTAAAATAACTTTTAGTCCTATTACGCTTTGCTTGGTTATTTGCCTAAAGTGCAGCAAAAATAATTATTTGCCATATAGGCACTCTGTCTTTTTTAAATTGGCTTTGCCAGAACCTTTTTCATAAGGAATCTAAGATTAGACCTTTTTAAAAGCCTTGAGCCCAGCCAAGGACTTATCTGTGTTTGCAGATACCTGCGTGAATTGGATGAATTCTTCTCTTTTCAAGGTTCTAAGAAAACTTGGGGTTTCTGGGCCTGACAAAAAATGATGTTCTTAACTTACCACAGGTTGGCACCCTGTAAAAGACAAGGTATAAAGTCAATTTTTCCAAGGGGCTTCTCTAAGCTCTATAGGTCAGCCTCATTTTCTAAAGTCAATCTGAAAATATCACTCCACTCAAAACCTTGGTAAAATAACCAGTGTCTCCAATTATGCCATGTTAGAAAAGAAAACAGATTCTCATTGAACTTATTCAGATAACTATATTGTCATAAATTAAGAATGCTCACAAAACAGTTTTCAAATTTTAAAGGAATTAGGTTGTGAGAAAGGGATTACATTTCAAATTTTGCTCATAAGAGTATCCTTTACTCAATTGTTAAAAGCTGTAAATAGCTTAAAAGAAGAGAAAATTTTCTTGACTCTGAAAAACAAAACAAAGAGTCAGCAAATGTTTTGAAGTTGTAAAAGATTATCTCAGTCTTCTGTTAGTTCAGTCCATGTAACTAACTCCTGTTCTGCTTGATATTGGATCAACAGTCCTCATGAATACATCAGCTCTCCATGAGAGTCTTGGAAATTTTTCTGTCTATTCCCATGGCACAACTTCTCAATTCATATGAAACCTATACTTAAGAGTACTCCTCAGAGGTCCATAGCTGATTATAAACTGCTCTATGAAAGAATCAGAGTAAAACAACAATTGCGGATGACAAAAGTCTTAGAACAGCCATGGTTGAAGAGACAATTGACAAGGAAATTTGGTTACTTCTGTGGCATACAACAATTTTACATAATAATTATAATTACTACTGATAATATATGCTAAGACCTATCAGAATCACAGGAATCTCATACAATTTTGGAACAAATACTAGTAACTCATTTAGATAAATATAATCCAAAGAAGGCTAAATACCATTTCATATTTGACAATACTTCCTGCATGATTTTATTATACCAAATAAGCTGAATATGTCTCTTTTGGACTTAGGGGACCTAATGTCAAAAAAATAAATAAAGTCAAAAGGACTGAATATGGAATTTGATTTTGGAAAGTTTGTCAAATATCAAAAGTTTAAAACACTTGACATCACAAAATAGGATCACAGATCATTGTAAAAGAAGTCATTCATTTAGCCAAAGTGACAACTCAATTTTTTTTTTTAAAGAGAGAAAAACCTTATTATTTGATTAAGGATACTTACTTTCCTAAACAATAAGCCTCAATAAAGACAGCACGAAGCTAATTAAATCTGTCTCTCAAATCTTATAAACAAATCTATTAAATTTTAATCATCTTGACCATAGGATATAGTTTCCATAAACATTTTTATACTTTTTTAAAATTAAAAAGTGGGTTAATTCTTCATGAAAACCTTGTTAGTCTGGCACAGGGGCCCAGATACTGGTCTTGCATCAGTGTCCCTTTGATATTAATGTTTAACGTATAGAGAAACTAAGAATGAATTTTATTTCTCAAAATTGGCCCTTAATCTCACGTGCCCTTTCTTATCAAAAAAATCTCTTTATACCTATAACTTTCTTTATATCTCTCTTATTTACTGATTCTTTCTACTTTATTTTATAAATAACCTTCAAATTAGACAAAAATCATTTTCCTTTAAATAAGAACACATTTTGCAAGAAAAATATTTACCTACAATATATTTTTTAATTGAAAATGACCCAGACATTTAACAAATATTTATTATTTAGTTCAATATAACTTCAGATTCTAAATTATGTGACATGTTTATTAACAAGCATGTGAACCCCCCAAATTTGAGACAGGTCTCACTTAATTTAGAAAGTTTATTTTGCCAAGGTTGAGGATGTGCACACAACCTGAGAAAGTCCTGATGACATATGCCCAAGGTAGTTAGCGCACAGCTTTGTTTTATGCATTTTAGGGAGTCATGAGACATTAATCAATATGTATAAGAAGTACATTGGTTCTGTCCAGAAAAGGGGGGGATGACTTCAAGCAAGGAGAGGGGCTTCCAGATCACATGTAGGTGAGAGACAAATGGTTGCATTCTTTTGAGTTTTTGATAAGCCTTTCCAAAGGAGGCAATCAGAATGTGCATCTGTCTAAGTGAGCAGAGGGATGACTGAATACAATAGGAGGCAGAATTGCCCTGAGAAGTTCCCAGCTTGAATTCTCCCTTTAGTTTAGCTTAGTGATTTTGGGAGCCCAAGATATCTTCCTTTCACGTTTTCCCCATCTTCTTTTTAAAAATATTTTGGAGAAAGCATTTTAGAAGAAAATGAGTCTCTGGTCTCAGGTTTTATCTGATCTCTCATGGCTAGGATAGTTTATTCCTAGATGGGTTAGGTCCCGAAAGCTCATTTTTGGCAGGCTGTGAAGTTTCATGTCCTATAAAGAGAAAGTAGGGGGAGGAAGGGAGAAAAACAACAACAAACACAAGAACAATCCTGGAAAAATTGATATAGGTCATATTACTCCGAAGTCCAGACATTAGTGGGCAGGTATGACAGTGGCTTATGTATGTAAATAGGTTGTTATTTTCTTCTGAAGTTTAAGTTGTTTGGCTTCGGTTTACAGGACGTTAAGAAAACATAGCTTAGTTTTCAGTAACTCCAAATTAGGAAAAATAAGAAAAGAAACAAGGAAAAAAATTGAAAATGTTATTTGGAAGACTTGTAGCCAAAAAAAAAAAAAAAAAAAACTAGAATTAGTCCAAACTGTAGAAGATAATCATTAGGCAAGACTAGAATCTACAATAGATGTATAGTTTTGAAACATAATTTTTCTCTCTCTCATTTCCCATTTTTACTAAAGACAAAACATGGTAGGACTTGTTTGCTTTATTATACTTGGCCTAATTATTTGTATACAGTGCAGCAAGAATAATTATTTTTTACATAGGCTTTTAAATTGGCTTTGATGGAACTTTGTTCCATAAGAGAAATCTCAGATAAGACTTTTATTTCTCTTTCTTTGACATAGAGTCTTGCTCTGTCACCCAGGCTGGAGTGCAGTGGTGTGGTCTTGGCTCACTGGAACTTCCACTTCCTAGGTTCAAATGATTCTCCTGCCTCAGCCTCCCAAGTAGCTGGGATTATAGGCACCTGCCACCACACCCAGCTAATTTTTGTATTTTTGGTAGAGATGGGGTTTCACCATGTTGGCCAGGCTGGTCTCTAACTCCTGACCTCAAGTGATCTGCCCACCTTGGCCTCCCAAAGTGCTGGGATTACAGGTGTGACTCAGATAAGACTTTTTAAAAGCTGAGCCCAGCCATGGATCTATGCCATTAAATAACTATGAGTTATGTGAGTTTCCTCTTCTCCTGCAGTTCCAAGATAAACCTGGGGCTTCTGGGCCGCTCAGTAAATGACATTCTTTACTTACCACAGGTCAGAAACCCTGTACAGGGATTGTGTACACAAAACATAAGGCTGGCTTTTCCAAAGGCTTTATTGGCTTCATAAGTCAAGTTTGATTCCTTAAAGGAAAGCATACCATTCCAGTCAAAGCCTTAATAAAATAACCAGTTTCTCTAATTGTTTCCAGTTACAAATGAAAACAGATACTTTTTTTTTTTTGAGATGGAGTCTCACTCTGTCACCCAGGCTGGAGTGCAGTGGCACGATCTCAGCTCACTGCAAGCTCCACCCCCCAGGTTCACACCATTCTCCTGCCTCAACCTCCTGAGTAGCTGGGACTACAGGTGCCCACCACCATGCCCAGATAATTTTGTTTTTGTATTTTTAGTAGAGACGGGGTTTCACCATGTTAGCCAGGATGGTTTTGATCTCCTGACCTCATGATCCACCCGCCTTGGCCTCCCAAAGTGCTGGGATTACAGGCGTAAGCCACTGTGCCCTTCCCAGATTCTTATTGAACTTATGCAAATAACTATATTGCCATAGTTAAGAATACTCACCAATAGTTTCCAAATTCTGGGGAAATCAGGTAGGCAGAAACAAATATGCTCCAAATTTTGTTCATAGGATTATACTAAATTGTTAAAAGCTATCAATAGCTCAAAACAGAAGTTTCAAGACTAAAAAATACAAACAAAGGATTAGCAACGATTAAAGCAAAAGTTAAAAAGATTGCTTTAGGCCAGGCGCGGTGGCTCACGCTTGTAATCCCAGCACTTTGGGAGGCCGAGGCGGGCGGATCACAAGGTCAGGAGATCGAGACCATGATGAAACCCTGTCTGTACTAAAAATACAAAAAATTAGCTGGGCATGGTGGCGGGCTCCTGTAGTCCCAGCTACTCAGACAGGCTGAGACAGGAGAATGGCGTGAACCCAGGAGGTGGAGCTTGCAGTGAGCCGAGATTGCACCACTGCACTGCAGCCTGGGTGACAGAGTGAGACTCCATCTCAAAAAAAAAAAAAAAAAAAGATTGCTTTAGTTTTCTATCAGTTCAGTTTACTCAGTTAACTCTTGTTCTGCTTGATGTTCATGAGTGTTTCAGCTCTCCATGAGAGTCCTGAAAGCTTTTTTCCCTCATTATAATGTTACAATCTCCAAAGTTATCAGAAACCTGCATTTAAGAACACCTGTCAGAGTTCCATAGCTGATTATAGAACCACCTTCTAAAGAGGAACAAAACAGGGCTTGTCTATGGATGACAAAAACCTTTAGGGCAGTCATAGTCAAAGACAAAATTGACAAGGAAATTTGTTACCTCTGTGGCACACAATAATTTAACATAACAATTATAATTATTACTGATAATGTACATTGTTATATCAGAATTGTAGGAGTTTCCCATAATTTTGGAACACATACCAACAACATATTTATACAAATACAGCCCAAAGAAAACCAAACACCATTTCATATTTGACAATACTTCCTGGATAATTTTTTTGTAGCAAATAAGCCAAATTATGTCATTTTTGGACTTCGGGGAACCTAATATCTTAAAGAATTAATTAGGTCAGAAGGAAACATAATTTATAACCTGATTTTGGAAAGTTTGTCAAGTATCAAAGGTTTAAAACACTTGATATCACAAAATAGGATCACAGGTCATTGCAAAATAAGTCATTCATTTAACCAAAGTGATAATGCAAGGATTTTTTTTTAAAAAGGCAAAACCTTTATTCTTTGAGAGAGGAGACTTAATTTTCAGAGCAACAGCCCTAATAAAAACAACATGAAGCCAATTAAATTTGTTTTCCAAAAGTTTATAAACAATCTATAAAATTGTAATCTTGACCATCAGATATAGCTTCCATAAGGCTTTTATAACCCTTACAACCTTTATTAAGGAGTTGGTTAATGTTTCAAGAAAACCTTGTTAATCTGACACAGGGGCCCATATGCTGATCTTGCATCAGTGCACCTTTGACATTAATGATTACTTTATAGAGAAACTGAACTTAATTTTATCTTTCAAAACTCACCCTTACAATCTCATGTGCCTGCATCTTGTGTTTTAGTCCCTGGGCCTTGAAGAGTTAAATAACTTTAATTTCTGGCCCTGTGTCTCAGAAATGCAGTTTATTTTGATTGGCATCTTCTATGGCGTGTAATAATGAGGCTTTAATTGCTGTCAGTGTTTAAGATTTAGCAAGACTTGGTGTCCTTTTAAGACCCAGGATTCAAAGCCCTAAATGTCACAAGACTTTAAAAACACATACAGGAAGACAACATGGATGTAATAATCTTAATCCAAAAATTTTTTTAATCTCAGTTTTTATTTGTAAGCAAACCAAAACTTAATATTAATATGACAGCCTGATCACATGAAAGTTTTTTTTTCAAATAAATTCTCTTATTATTACTTAAACCAACTGTTCATAACATGCCTGGACTTTCTTGTTTGTCCTGAATATCCCTCTTTCTTTAACAACCAGTGATTTTATTTTAGGACCAAATTTACCATACAAGATTCTTTCTCATATACAATTATTTCTCTTTCAGCTTTCTTACCACACAAAAATTATCTCTTTATTTTTATAACTTTATTTACATCTGTCTTATTTCCTGGTGCCTTTTACCTTGTTTTATGCATAACTTTTAAATAAGCTTTGAATGAGATAAAACTTATTCACCGTTTTTTAAAAAGAATACCCTCCCTTTTTTTTTTTCAGTAAGAATGTTTTCTGGCCAGGTGTGGTGGCTCAAGCCTGTAATCCCAGCACTTTGGGAGGCCAAGGTGGGCGGATCATGGGGTCAGGAGTTTGAGACCAGCCTGACCAACATGGTGAAACCCCGTCTCTACTAAAAATACAAAAATTAGCTGGGCATGGTCGCATGCACCTGTAATCCCAGCTACTCAGGAGGCTGAGGCAGAAGAATCACTTGAACCTGGGAGGTGGAGGTTGCAGTGAGCTGAGATCATGTACTGCACTGCAGCCTGGGCAACAGAGCAAGACTCTGTCTCAAAAAAAGATGTTTTCCTACAATATATATTTATTGGAAAATACCCAAATAATGAAATATCTATTATTTAATTTAATATAATTTTAGAGTCTAAATTATGCTGTTTGTCTACAAGTATTTATCCCATTACATTTCCCTAATTATTTTAATTGTTTCCGTAGATTATTTATGAAAACTACAATAGTCATGATTTAAAGTTATGAAACTGCCATTGCAAAATTATGGCTGAGACAGTGAAAAAGATATAAGCTAACTGACTCCATCTTGCTTCTAACCTCTAAGCTGTCCTTGTTAATTACTAGACTTTCAGAGGAACTTAGCTTATACTTTAGCTTTGAAACAAAGATGATAACAGTCCTGTTCCATAACAAACCTCCTTACTGCCCATGGACTAGGCTGTGTAAAGACAGAAGATTAGAAGTTATGGTAGGCCGGGCGTGGTGGCTCACACTTGTAATCCCAGCACTTTGGGAGGCCGAGGCAGGTGGATCACGAGGTCAGGAGATCAAGACCACGGTGAAACCCTGTCTCTACTAAAAATACAAAAAAATTAGCCGGGCATGGTGGCAGGCGCCTGTAGTCCCAGCTACTCAGAGAGGCTGAGGCAGGAGAATGGTGTGAACCCGGGAAGTGGAGCTTGCAGTGAGCCGAGATCGCGCCACTGCACTCCAGCCTGGGTGACAGAGCGAGACTCCATCTCAAAAAAAAAAAAAAAAGAAAAAGAAGTTACGGTAATTTTACTAAACAATTCAAGATGTAGTTATTTTCATTAAACCAATATCAATATCTTATTCCTTAAAGATTACACAAGCAAAGATCATTCTGTCTTGGGCTAGGTTTATAGTTCTGTAAACTCTGTACCAAATTTTGACACCTTATAGTATTTGGCAGGGATAAGTATGAAATTGCTTGATTAATAAATGCAAACAATGTATGCTGGCAATTCTTGACATTTTTAATATTACTTTGCCAATAATATTAACGCTAGCTTATTTACTAAAGATTTTACTTAAGTTACATAAACTTGAAAAAGCATTTGACTAGTCTTTTCCTTTTTCATATCTAATTTAAGCACTTTGATTTTACTTTGAAGCCAATTAATTATATTTTATATATTTTTAGTAGTAAAATATTGTGTACACAACACATAAATACATAGGTGCATTAGGCATGCTGATAGAAGTACATTTTATAGATTCACAAAAACCTTTTTTTTTTTCCTGTCTTAGACTTTGAGATTCTTGATAACCTGTTTTACAACCCTGAGCAGTTGTCAGCTAAATAGCCGTAAATTTTCATATTAAAGAAAGCAACTCAGGTGAAAGTCAAAGAGCAAAATTTACGTTATAATGTGCAGCGAGAAAAAGTTTGGTATGCTGGAGGGAAATTAAAATGGTTTTAATTGCCAATTAAACATAACATTATAGAATTCATAAAGGCCTTTTAAATAGGAACACACACACACACACACATATATATACACACACAAAGATTCTATAGCTTGTACTTCAGAACTTTTAGCCATGAGATAAACATGAAATCATTGGCTTGCAAAAAGGACTTGTTGGATCTAAACAGTGGTTTTTGTCTTAATAGAAAAATAACAGCATATTTAGAGCAGGCAGAAAAGAAAAAAATAGAGAAAAAGAGGACTTAGGAACTCTATGGTTTGCAGGTTGACCTTAGGGCTCTTTCTCCTTAAGATAATTGTTTACAAAGACCATATTATTTTCATTTTACATAAACTTTGGCAAGTAGATGTGACGTGAAACCTGTGGAGTCCTTGAAAGGAGGCCATTTTCCTTGTTTTCTCATTCTTAAGATTATTTGCTTTGTGCTTTCTTTTCTTTTTTTTTTTTTCTTTAAAGGAAGAACCGAGCTCTTGCCTAAGTTTTTTGTGTGGTGGATTGATATATGCTGCTTTTGGTCAGGACTCCACAATGTGTCACCACTGAGCCACGTCCACCCTCTTACATTTCTCTCTCTAGAGTTTCTTTCTCTGTTTCTTTCTCCAGAGGTCTATGACCTCAGAGAGGGCTAAAAATGCTGGGTGATCAGCCCTTATATGTATTTACTGGATGAGCCATTTTAAAAATTAATTTTTGTTAGGGGTTTCCCAGAAGGGCCACTACATGTCATAGCATGGGGGATCAATGCCCTAGACAGTCCGATGAGGCCCCCAGTCACCCAGGGACACCTTTTGGCTGGGAGGAACAAATGCCCTTCCTCTTCAGAGCTGAGAAAGCTCAGTCTCTCATTAACATGTGGAAACAACAGTTGAGCTCCTTATGAAAATACACACTGACAAACCAAATTAAGATTAAATTTGGGAAAAAAGGCAATGGAATGGAGAAGACTATTTAGAATGCATCTTCAAAGTAGAATTAGGGTCCTTAAACAACAATCTCAGACCAGAACAAACAACAAAGAAACTCCGACGGTAAGATCACTGAGTGCTCTAAATGGTAAGGAGAAATTAAGACCAGTTGGCTGTTAATCTAACTTTAGCCAAGACAAATCCCAATTCAATTACTTACCTAGGGATGGGTCTCAGGCTGAAGACTGCTCTCCACCATCCTAGAAGCAGGAAAAAAAACCCCTCATCTTCCCTGTTGGAAGTGAACTCAAACTCCATAAATGAGTTCTCTACTTTCCATCATCATGGAAGCAGGAAAAACTTGCCTTCCTCCCCCCAAAAAAAGGAGTTTTTACAGCAAAATAAGTTTTAGATCTTGACTAAATATTGGGAAATTAGGGATTCTCTGGAGGCGGTGTTCTTAGACCTCAGCAAATTGTCCTATTGGTTTTTGCCATGAAGTTAGCTCCTGCTGATACCAAGCACCAATACGAGATTTGTCAAAGGTCAGGGGCATCTCCACTCAGAACCCCTTAGTGGTTACCAAAATGTGAAGCCCCAAAATTTGAGACAGGTCTCAGTTAATTTAGGAAGTTTGTTTTGCCAAGGTTGAGGACGTGCCCATGACGCAGCCTCAGGAAGTCCTGATGACATGTGCCCAAGGTGGTCAGGGCACTGCTTGGTTTTATACATTTTAGGGAGATATGAGACATCAATTAATATGTGTAAGAAGTACATTGGTTCTGTCTAGACAACTTGAAGCAGGGAGGGGTCTTCCAGGTCACAGATAGGTGAGAGACAAATGGTTACATTCTTATGAGTTTCTGATAAGTTTTTCCAAAGAATGCCATCAGAATGTACATCTGTCTCAGTGAGAAGGGGGATGACTTTGAATAGAATGGGAGGCAGATTTGCCCTGAGCAGTTCCCAGCTTGAATTTTCCCTTTAGCTGAGTGATGTTGGGGCTCAAGATATTTTCCTTTTACAAGCATTTATTTCATTATATTTACCTAATTAATTAATTTAAAAAATAATTTACCTAAATTACCTAAGAAAACTGTGATAGTAATTATTTAAAGTTATTTCTCTGTTAATCATTTTTGTAGCCTGTGAATTTCAGGTGTTTACCTAATAAGAAACTTAAGGTAACCAAATGAGTGTTTTTGTTCAATAACTCAGGATTTAGCTATTTTCATTAAACCAACAATATAAAATGTCTTATTTGTTAAAAAATTACACAAACATAATTCTCTTTTGGGCTGCAAGCTTTATAACTCTCATGCCAAATTTTGAAGCTTATTGTATCTAGCAGAGATAAATATCAAACTGCTTGACCAATAAATCTAAACAATAATGCATGTCGACAATTCTGAAAACATTTCTAGTCTTATTTTACATATATATGTAAAATATATATATTATATATGTAAAAAAATATACTATATATATGTAAAATTTTACATATATATAATATATATTTTTTCTTTTTGATGTGGAGTTTCACTCTTGTTGCCCAGGCTGGAGTGCAATGGCATGATCTTGGCTCACGGCAACCTCTGCCTCCTAGGTTCAAGCAATTCTCCTGTATCAGCCTCCCAAGTAGCTGGGATTACAGGCATGTGCCACCATGCCCAGCTAATTTTGTATTTTTAGTAGAGACAGATTTTTACCATGTTGGTCAGGCTGGTCTCAAATCCCTCACCTCAGGTGATCCACCCACCTCGGTCTCCCAAAGTGCTGGGATTACAGGTGTGAGCCACCACACCCAGCCTTTACCAATAATTTTTAAACCAACTTATTTATTAAGGATTTTCTTAAGTCATATGAACTTGAGAAAGCATTTGGGTTTAAACTTTCTATTTTTCTGGTACAGTATTTCATTTAAGTGCTTTTTTACTTTAAGCCAGGTAATCAGAGCTCTTTTATATATTTTTGGTAGTGAAACATTACATACATGACACATAAATACATAGACATATTAGACATGTAGATATGGAGTAGATCTTATAGATTCATAATACCACTTTTTTTTTTTACCTCCTATTATAGGCTTCCAATTTCTTGATAATCTTTTTCATTACCCTAGGCAATTGTCAGCTAGATAGCACTAAATTTGCCTACTAAAGGAACAACTCTGAGGTGAAAATCAGATTGTGAAATTTACTTCTCAAAGTACCAAGAGAGAGTCTGGTGTGCTAGAGAGAGATTAAAAATAGATGCCAAGTCAAACATAAAATTATAGAAATCTACCATATTCTACCAAATATGATATTCTACGAAATATGGTAATCTACCAAATAACTTTAAATGATGACTATTACAGTTTTCTTTTTTTTTTTTTTACAGTTTTCATAATATGTATAAGGAGACCAATTGTATTTAGACAGGCAGTTTTAAATTTAAGACTGTTCTCTATTACGTTAGAAGCAAACAAAAACTCAAACTTGCCTTCCCTATTGGAAGTGTGAAAGGAAAATAAATCCAGAGACCCCAGAATCATTAAGCCAAAGGGAAAAGTCAAGCTGAGAATGGCATCAGGCAAACCTGCCTCCCATTTCATTTCTAAAAAAGATAGCTACAAAGATTTTTTTTTTAAAGTTACAATCCTCATAATTTGCCCCCTAGGAAATTCCTTGTGGGCCCCAAGATTTTTACCCTAAAACAACTCTGTTGAGTTTCACCCTGACAATGTAAATTGAAAGCTTATTTTCACAAGTATGGGCCAAAGACAGGACTCAAAGTCAGCCCTCTGCTAATCTGAGATAAATGCGTATCTGATTGCTTCCTCTGCCCTATGTTTATTTTATCTTATATAAAAATGCAGATTCACTGAGCTAGAAGAATGCATAAGTGACAATTCCTCTAACCCCCTCAAATGTGAAAGGCTGATCAAAGACTCAAAAGAATGCAGCTGCTTCCCTCTTATCTACCCACATCTTTTCAAAATTTCTTTTTCTTTCCCCAGTATCCGCCTTTCCCCCTTTAAATACTGAAGCCCTCAAAATCATCTTTGGTGAAAGGCACAGATCTCTCTTCCAGGTGTGTGTCCATAACCTTGGCAAAAGAACCTTCTAAATCAATTGAGACCTATTCTCAGATACTTTGTGGTTTCCAGAAGTGAACTGAAACTGCAGAAAGGAATTGCCTATTCTCCATCATAAAGGAAGCAGGAAATCTGGCCTTCCTTGTTGGAAGTAAAACTCCAGAAAAGGAATTGTACAGCAAGGTAAACCTCAGATCTCAACCACATTTGGGGAGATTAGAGATTTTTCTGGAGGGGGAGTCCCTGGACCTTGACAAATTATCCTGTTGGTTTGAGCAATAAAAAGAGCTCAAGCTGGTACCAAGCACCAGCAGGAGGTTTGTCAAAGGTCAGGACAACCTCCACTCAGAATCCCTTCCATTGGTTGCCAATTTGTAAACCAAGAAGTATCTGAGACAGGTTTCAATCAATTTAGAAATTTATTTTGCCAAAGTTAAGGAAGTGCACTTGGGAGACATGTCTGTGCCTTTCTCCAAATATGATTTTGAGGGCTTCAATATTTAAAGGGGGAAAGCAGGCTGGAAGGGAAGGTGTGGTCACATTACTGAATCCACATGTTGCAAGAGAAAAGGAGCAGGTTGGGGAATAGTCAATTATAGATTTGTCTGGAGCTCAGTAAACTGGCAATTTACATGAGATAAGGTGAATATACAGTACCTACCTGTGGAGATAGTTAACCTTTTATCTGTAACTGTCTGCTTAGGAACAAAAGGAAAGGTAGCTTCTTGCATGACTCAGCTTTCAGCTTAATTTTTTTCTCTTGGCAGAGTGAATTGGGGTCCCAAGTTTTTATTTTCCTTTCATACTTGGTATTAAATACCTATTTCAGAGTTGTGCAATGCTTTCAGTCTAGAACTTCTTCATAACACATCTCTCTCCCACCTTCTCATGTTTAGAGGTTTCGAACAGATGACAACTGCTCAGCATGCTTGCTCTTACATTCTCCCATCTGCCAAGATGACACTTGCCCCAGACAGCCCTGTCTCCATCCTGGGCCTCTTAGGCTGCAGGAGCTCCAGCTGCAGAATGACTTTATTTACATTGCTATTCAGAAGCAAATGGCTCAGCTCAATGGAAAGTCTTTTATTTCTAACAAGCAAGTCAGTATGTGGCATTTTTCTTTTCCTTACTCTGCAGGACAAAATGAATCTTGCAGATGTTCCTATTATACCAGGGGAATAAGATTCACTGATGAGCTGCTGAGAGTGGCTTGGCTGCACTACAGGACTAGCCAGTTGCCATGTGGCCTGTGGTCAAGTCAGAGGGAGCAGCTGTGAATCCTATTTGGGAACTGACTTTATGGCTGTAATTAGGGTGCCAGAAGGCCAATTTGTATAGAGCCTTCCTTCACAAACTGCAATGACTGCCTCCCCTGATTACAAGGCTTGGGACAAAGGGGGCTTAGATAAGAGCATCTCTTTGACATAAAGTTGTGGGAAGCTCAGGTTTTTGGTTTTCTCTGATAGTCATGGGTGGTGGTGGACAATGGGCCAATAATCTGTTTAGTCACTGAGCTAGGTGCTGAGAGATGAAGAAGGCAGACCTCTACCCATGAAACTCCAGGAAAAGGAATGAGACAAATAAAAAACCTCTTATTCAAATATTAGTCCTGATCACAGGATGTGCTTAGGGAAAATAAAATAAAAATTGGTTCATAGTGACTTGGGGAATGTTCATTACCTTAATAAATAGAAACAGACAGATACTGAGTTTGTGCAATTCATGGCAGACCCATTTTGCCAAAAGACTGTCAGAGAAGTTCAAGCCAACCAATCAGCTACCACTTTTTTCACAGTGGTGTGGTCAGACCAACCCCAGCCTTCCAGCCTGTAAACCAAAAAAAATTCTAAGGCTCCCACAACCATCTGAATGGGCCCTCCTCAGCCAGGGGCATTCCAAAGTTAACCTGAAAAACTTGTTCAGGCCATCACGGTAATAGGGGGTTGGAATGGTCTCTTCCCTTTTGGAAATCAGGAAAAGCTGACCAGCTTTAACTTCAACACAAATCTTAAGTCTGATAAGAAACATTTACAATCTATTCTTTCTGAAGCTTGGTACTTGGAGGCTTCATCTGCATGACAAAACCTTCATCTCCAAAACCCTTTTTATAACCCAGACATTCCTTTCGATTGATAATAACCCTTTCAACTATTGCCAATCAGAAATATCTTAATCTACCTGGAATTACCTGGAAGCCTCTCATTCTACTTCAAGTTGTCCCACCGTTCCAGATCAAACCAATATAAATCTCACATGTATTTGATTGATGTCTCATGTCTCCCTAAGATGTATAAAACTAGGCTGTGCCTGACCACTTTGGGCTCATGTTCTCAAGATTTCTTGAGGACTGTGTCACAGGCCATTGGTCACTCATATTTGGCTCAGAATAAATCTTTTCAAATATTTTTTCAGAGTTTGAGTCTTTTCTTCAACAAGCCTCTTATAAGCCAAAGATTCAACCAACACCAAGACTACATTTTAGGGTGGTGATTCTGAAATTCAAATGTCAAAAGGAGTCTCTTTAAGAAAGGCAATTTGCAAATAACCATTAGATCTCTGCACAGCAAAACTCCCTCTTCTCACAGGTGATATGGGTGCAGATGGACACTCCCTTTCATAGATGTAGCCTACCTTTGGCCCTTCCTCATTCCATGCTGATTTTCACCTTTATTGAGCTATCTTGGGACTCAGCCATTTACCAGCACCTTACAGGTGGGCATCACAAAAAAGCCAATACCTGGACTCTGCATTAGATGCATTTTAAATAATTTCCACAGCTACAGGAACATTTGTTGTCATTGTTTCCAAGCCTCTTAGTTACACAGACAGAAATCCACTATATTAAATAATTCAATATGAGAATGTATAGAAAGTGACTAATACACTGCCTCCATTATCTTAAAAATGTATATGCATATGTATATGCATATATGTACATATATAAATATATTTGTAATTATACATTTGCTAATAATGAATATCTGTCTCCCCATTAAAGTGTCAACCTCTTGAGTGTAGGGAAAAAGTCAGCTGGAGCCTGGAAAATGGGAATGGCTGACCAAATGAACCAATGAAGAATTTCCAGCAACCAAATGTATTCTATTTCCATCTAGTTACCATGCCTTAGCTATAAATGGCTTTCCCCAAAAATCCTGACCTCTCAATTTGGATGATGCAATGCTTTGAAAATATTTTGGATCTTGTTGTTTATCTCATAAGTGACCAACAGCCCCTGCTGCTGTGCTTAGAAATTCATCATTGGGTTCCTGCAGAGACTACCCTGTCCACAGGCTGCTCTTCAACTATGGCTGAGTTTGGAAGGGATACCAGTCAGGCCCATTTCTGAGATGAGTGACTTTGATGAGAGGACTCCCCATCAGCCTTGCCAAACATCTCTAGAACTGTACTGCCGTCTCAAACATCCACATTCAACCTTGTTTCCCTTGCTCCTTCTGCAAGCAGAGAAAATGTCTGTTTCACTCCTAGGGTGAAGCACAGGAAGCAGCAAATTAAAAGAGAAGAACCTGCAGCAGAAAATAAACATGGCTTCCAGGTGTGCAGGCAGCTAAGGCCCAACAGAGTCCCTGAGCCCCTCCTAGGCCCAGAGGGGCACAGAAGAACATCTGAGTTTTCTTCATCCCCTCTAAGGGCATACCTTAGCTATAACCTTCAGGTATAAATGTTCTCCCAAGAACTTAGTTGTCACACTGGGAAAAAGAATGGGAAAAGGTAGCTTCCTGAAATTGAAAAATTTCAATTTTGAAATGATTGAATTATTACTCAATTGCCAAAAATGTCATCAATTGGCACTATTGTTCCCAGTTCCAAGGGCAACAACAGCTCAAAATACAAATTTAGTTTAGGATTGGAATGAATTAAGAAGGTGAGATTTTCCAGATTAGTTTTGTGACCTTCAGAAATTATACACTGTAGATATACATGCGTGCTTGTCTGTGCAGTGGAGGATACAGACAGATGCATAGGATTTGCCTGGTGAGAGAAACATGTAGATGCCACCATTTCTGTGGATGTGGTGAGCGCAGCAGTACTGATAGATGTAAGTGCTCTGAGAAAAGGAGTGTGTGCCTTTGTTGACTTTGTTGTCTGCAGTGCCTAGCCTAGAGGGTGCCTGGTACCTTGGAGGAGCTCAGCAAGTATTTGTTCATTAAACTGGTTGAATAAATGAATGCTATAAAAAGGAAAGTTGCTTGTGGGTCAGCCTTACTGGAGTGGAAGATGAGGTGGAAGCACTTCATGCTGAGGCTGAAATGCAAGCAATCAACAGGTCATGGAACATGTGCTTAGAAGGGGGAAGCTTCTGGAGGCATTTAAGCAGGTGTGATGGTCAATTTTATGTGTCAACTTGGCTAGGCTATGGTGCCCAGATGTTTAGACAAATACTAGTCTGATGTTGCTGTGAAGATATTTTTTAGATGTGATTAACATTTATTTAATTATTATTTTTTTAAATTTCAACTTTTATTTCAGATACAGGAGGTATATATGCAAGTTTGTTATATGAGTATATTGCACCCAGGTAGTGAGTAGTTTTTCAATAGGTAGTTTTTCCAGCCATGGGCCCCTCCCTCCCCATCTAGTAGTCTGCAGTGTCTATTGTTCCCATGTTTATGTCCATGTGTGCTCAATGTTTAGCTCTTAATTTTGAATGAGAACATGTAGTATTTGGTATTCTGTTCTTGCATTAATTTGCTTAGAATTATGGCCTCCAGTTCCATTCACACTGCTGCAAAGGATATTATTTCATTCTTTTTTAATGGCTGCATAGTATTCCATGGTGTATATGTATCACATTTTCTTTATTCAGTCCGTCACTGATGGGCACCTAGGTTGATTCCATGTCTTTGCCATTGTGAACAGCACAACAATGAACATATGAGTCCACGTGTCTTTTTGGTATAATGATCTGTTTTCCATACTCAGTAATGAGATTGCTAGGTCGAATGGTACCTCTGTTTTAAGTTCTCTGAGAAATCTCCAAACTGCTTTCCACAGTGTTTGAACTATTTGCATCCCCACCAACAGTGTATAAGTGTTCCTTTTTCTCTGCAGCCTCACCAGCATCTATTTATTTTTATTTATTTTTATTTTTATTTTTTTTTGAGATGGAGATTCCCTCTTGTTGCCCAGGCTGGAGTGCAATGGTTTGATTTTGGGTAACTGCAACCTCTGCCTCCCAGTTTCAAGTGATTCTCCTGCCTCAGTCTCCCTAGTAGCTGGGATTACAGGCAGATGCCATGATGCCCAGCTAATTTTTGTATTTTTAGTAGAGATGAGGTTTCATCTTGTTGGTCAAAGCTGGTTTCAAACTCTTGACCTCAGGTCATCTGCCTGCCTCAGCCTACCAAAGTGCTGGGATTACAGATGTGAGCCACCATGCATGGCCTGTTTTTTGACTTTTTAATAGACATTCTGACTGGTGTGGGATGGTATGTTATTGTGGTTTTGATTTGCATTTTTCTTACGATTCATAATGAGCATTTTTTCATGTTTGTTGGCTGGCTGCTTGTATGTCTTCTTTTGAGAAGTGTCTGTTCATGTCCTTTGTCCATTTTTAAATGTGGTTATCTGTTTTTTGCTGGTTGATTTGCTTAAATTCCTTACAGATTCTAGATATTAGTCCTTCATTGGGTGCAGTCTGTGAATATTTTTTCCCAGTCCATAGGTTGTCTGTTTACTCTGTTGATAGTTTCTTTTGCTGTGCAGAGTTCTTTAGTTTAATTAGGTCCTACTTGTCAGTTTTTATTTTTGTTGCAATTGCTTTTGGAGACTTAGCCAAAAATTCTTTGCCAAGACCAATTCAAGAAGGGTATATCCTAAGTTTTTCACAATTTGGAGTCTTACATTTAAATCCTCAGTGTGATTAACATTTAAATCAGTAGACTTGGAATAAATGATTTTACACGCCACAATATAGATGGCCTCATCTGATCAGTTGAAGGCCTTAAGAGAAAAGACTAGGCAACTCCCTTTGGGTCCCCTCCCATTGTATGGGAGCTCTGTTTTTATTCTATCAAATCTTGCAACTGCACACTCTTCTGGTCTGTGTTTGTTACAGTTTGAGCTGAGCTTTTGCTTGCCATCCACCACTGCTGTTTGCCGCTGTCCCAGACCCGCCATTGACTTCCACTCCTCCAGATCTGGCAGGGTGTCCACTGCACTCCTGATCCAGTGAGGTGCCCATTGCTGCTCCTGATCAGGCTAAAGGCTCGCCATTGTTCCTGCACAGCTAAATGTCCAGGGTCATCCTAATTGAGCTGAACACTAGTCGCTGGGTTCCATGGTTCTCTTCCATGACCTATGGCTTCTAATAGAGCTATAACGCTCACTGCATAGCCCAAGGTTCTATTCCTTGGAATCTGTGAGGCCAAGAACCCCAGGTCAGAGAACAAAAGGCTTGCTGCCATCTTGGGAGTGGCCCGCCCCAATCTTGGGAGTGGCCCACCACATCTTGGGAGCTCTAAGAACAAAGACCAACCTATAACATCTGGTGGCCCATACAGTGATTCTTCAAAGTGATGAGTAATATTGGACCTCTTTCACTTGCTATTCTGTCCTATCCTTCCTTAGAATTGGAGGAAAATGCTGGGCACCTGTTGGCTGGTTAAAAACGATTAACGTGGCCACTGGACTTAAGACTCAGGTGTGAGGCTGTCTGGGGAAGGGCTTTCTAACAACCCCCAACACTTCTGGGTTGGGAGCATTGGTCTGCCTGGAACCAGCTTCCACTTTCAATTTTCCTGGGGAAGCCGAGGGTCAACTAGAGGCAGAAAGCTGTCATCCTGGACTCCAAGCATTAGCCAGTGGAGATCATGGCACAGCCAGAAGTCTCTACTCAACAGTTGCCCATTCATGTGCTCCTACCTTTCCTTCTGACCCATACCTCCTGGGTCCTGACCATGACTTTCTTGAAAGTGTAGCCCCAAAAATTCTCCTTACCTCTGAAAATTACCCCTTACCTCTGAATCTACTTCCTCTGATCCCTGCCTCCTAGGTACTAATGGTTCAGATTTTCATTTCCTCTAGCAAGTTGTATCTCCAAAGGGATCTAAGGAAGCTCTACATTGCATCCTTAGGCATCTAGGCTATGAACCCAGGGGGCTTATCCTTGGTATCCCTCCCAATTTAGGTATACAGCTCTCAACATGGGCAGTTATGTGTGGCCTGTTCCCCACCACCATTGCAAGGGCCCCAAGTTTGTAAATGGCTAGGAAGATTGCTCTCCCATTGTGTAAGATGCTCTCCTCCCCCAGTTTCTACCTAGCTTCCCCCAGCCCCCCAATACAATCTCCAAGCCTTGGCTCCTTGGCCAGGGCCTTAGAATGATGACCCAGTACTTTAACAACTAGAACTGGGTCTACAACAACATAATAGATCAGGATGAAAGCAAGTTGAGTAAGTCAAGGAGACAGAAAGAGACAGAGAGGAGAGAGACAGAGACAGAGAGGAGAGAGAAAGAGAGACAGAGAGAGAGAAAAGGGAGAGAGAGAGAAGTGAGAGAGAGAAGAGAGAGAGGGAAGAGAGAGAAAAGGCAGAAAGTCAAAGAAAGAGAGAGAAAGAGACAGAAAGTCAAAGAGAGAAAGAGAGAGATATACAAGTAGTTAAGAAAAAAACAGTGTACCCTATTCCTTTAAAATCCAGGATCAATTTAAAACCTTTAATTGATAATTGGAGGTCTTCTCCATGACCTTATAACACTCCAATACTACCTGGTTGTCAATGTAAACAAGGGCATAGCCTGAAAACACCGAGACCACCAACAATCCATAGCCTTCCTATCAAAAATCCTTAATCCAGTAACCCGTGGATGGCCCAAATTCATTCAATCTGTAGCAGCAACTGCTTTGCTGACAGAAGAAAGCAGAAAAATAACTTTAGAGGAAATCTCATTGTGAACACACCTCACCAGTTCAGAACTATTCTAAGTCAAAAAAGCAAAAATGTAGCTTACTAACTCAAAAATCTTAAAGTATGGGGCCATTCTGTTAGAAAAAGGTGATTTAACATTAGCCACTGAAAATTCCCTTAACCCGGCAGATTTCCTAACAGGGGATTTAAATCTTAATTACCTTACAAAGATCTGACCAGATCTAGGAGGAGCTCCCTTCAGGACAGGACGATAAATGGCTCCTCCCTGGTGATTGAGAAAAAAACCACAATGGGTATTCAGTAATGATAGGGAGATTCTTGTAGAAGCAGAGTTAGGGGAATTGCCTAACAATTGGTTTGCTCAAACGTGTGAGCTGTTTGCGCTCAGCCAAGACTTAAAGTACTTAGAAAACCAGCAAGCCCATCTTTTACTCCTCGCTCTCCTTCTCATAGGAAAAAGGCACATAGGATAAACAGGATCCATCTCTCATATTTTGTACCCAAAAGGACTTAATCTGCCGCAACAAAAAGTTTGAGATCAATAATTAGGGCATATTCCTACAAAGGAAAAGAAGGACAAAGACTCTAGTGGGCAAAAAAGCTCCATCTCACTCCTGACTCAAAAGGTTACCTACACCCTCTCTGAAACAGTTTTGCATAAGAACTGTTGTTTGTGGGACTGCATCTTGATGGGGCAACCGGGTTGTTATGAAATACTCAGGAACCCAGCCCAGCTCTAGGATTCACCCCTGAACTGGAGCAAAGGTGAATATTGTTACGTATAAGCAAAGAGACTGGTGGCATTTTTGCCCCGACCTAGAGACTTGTGGAACTTTGAACTTGAGAGAGATGATTTAGGGTATCTGGTAGAAGAAATTTCTAAACAGCAAAGTGTTCAATAGGTGACTTGGGGCCTGCTAAAAGCATTCAGTTTTATAAGGGAAGCAGAGCATAAAAGTTTGGAAAATTTACAGCCTGACAATGCAATAGAAAAGAAAATCCCATTTTCTGAGGAGAAATCCAAGCCAGCTGCAAAATTTTCATAAGTAGCAAGAAGCCAAATGTTAAGCCCCAAGACCATGGGGAAAATGTCTCCAGGGCATGTCAGAGGTCTTCACAGAAGTCCCTCCCATCACAGGCCCAGAGGCCTAGGAGGAAAAAGTGGTTTCATGGGCTGGGCCCAGGGTCCGTGTGCTATGTGCAGCCTAGGGACTTAGTGCTCTGTGTCTTAGCTGCTCCATCCATGGCTGAAAGGTGCCAACATAGAGCTGGGGCCATGGCTTCAGAGGGTGCAAGCCTCAAACCTTGCAGCTTCCATATGGTGTTGAGCCTGAGAATGCACTGAAGTCAAGAATTGGGGTTTGGGAACCTCCACCTAGATTTCAGAAGATATGTGGAAATATCTGGATGTCCAGGCAGAAGTTTGCTGCAGGAATGGGGCCCTCATGGAGAACCTCTGCTTGGACAGTGTGGAAGGGAAATGTGGGGTCAGAGTACTCACACAGAATCCCTACTGGGACACTGCTTAGTGAAGCTGCAAGATGAAGGCCACTGTTCTCCAGACCTCAGAATGATAGATTCACTGACAGCTTGCACCATGCACCTGGAAAAGCCACAGATACCCAGTGCCAGCCCATGAAAGCAGCTGTGAAGGAGGCTGTACCCTGCAAAGCCACAGGGGCCAAGCTGCCCAGTACCATGGGAACCCATCTCTTGCATCGGCATAACCTGGATGTGGGACATGGAGTCAAAAGAGATTGTTTTGGAGCTTTAAGATTTGGCTGCCCCCGCTAGATTTTGGACTTGCATGGGGCCTGTAACCTTGTTGTTTTGGCCTATTTCTTCCATTTGGAATGGCTATATTTACCCAATGTCTGTACTCCCATTGTATCTAGGAAGTAACTAACTTGCTTTTGATTTCACAGGCTCATAGGCAGAAGGGACTTGCCTTGTCTTGGACGAGACTTTGGACTATGGATTTTTGAGTTAATGCTGAAATGAGTTAAGACTTTGGGGGACTGTTGGCAAGGCATGATTAGTTTTGAAATGTGAGGACATAAGATTTGGGAGGGGCCTGGATGGAATGATATGGTTGGCTGTGTTTCCACCCAAATCTCATTTGGATTCCCACATGTTGTGGAAGCGACCCAGTGGAGGTAATTGAATCATGGAGGCAGGTTTTCCCCATGCCATTCTTGTGATAGTGAATGAATCTCAAGCCATCTGACAGTCTTAAAAATGGAAGTTTCTCTGCCTAAGCCCTCTGTTTGCTACCATCCATGTAAGACGTGTCTTGCTTCTCCTTGCCTTCCACCATGATTATGAGGCCTCCCCAACCAGGTGGAACTGTGAGTCCAATTAAACCTCTTTCTTTTATAAATTGCCCCCAGTCTTGGGTATGTTTTTATTAACAGCATGAAAACAGACTAATACACAGGCATACCATTTTTAATTTTTTATAGCAAATTTTTACTCTGCCTTTTCTGCGTTTATACACTTTTAGATATATAAATACCATTGTGTTACAATTGCCTATGATCTTCACTACAGTAACCGGCTACAGGTTTGCAGCCTAGAAGCAATAGGCTATAGTATACAGCCTAGGTGGGTAGTAGGCTATACCATCTAGGTTTGTGTGAGCACACTCTAAGGTGTTTGCACAACAACAAAATCACCTCATGAAGCATTTCTCAGAACGTATTCCCATCATTAAGCAACACATGACTGTACTTTGTTTGGTCTATTATTTTGCTCAAGGCCAGCCTTACAGAGTCAGGCAGTGATGTTATTTAAATTAGGAAGTATTTGCATGAAAGGTCTCTTTGAGAAAGTTGGTATAACACTAGTAACATTCTATGCACTGATTGTGTCTTTAGAAGGCTGTAATTTAATGGCATGAGTAAATCTGCAATCAGGTCCTGAGGAAGGTGGTCACTTCCCATCATTTAACAATGCCCCTCAAAGGCCTGCCTATTATTCTCAGGGAGACAGCAGGACCTGAGCCCAGAGCAGTGGTGGTTGTGGCAGACTGAGCACACAGTAGAGCCAAGGATGCTAAGGCCTGAGGTGCATCCAGGATCTTTATGGGTCATAGCTATTGATATGGGCTGAACGGTGTCCCAACCCTCCACCCCAATTTATATGTTGAAGCCCTAACCCCCAGCACCTCAGCATATGACTATATTTGGAGATAAGGTCTTTATGGACTGAATGTTTGTATTTCCCCCAAATTCATAAGTTGAGCTCTAAACCCCCAAGCTGACGGTGTTAGCAAGAGGTCCCTTGGGAGGTGATTAGGTCATGAGGGCAAAGCCCTCATGAATGGGATTAGTGCCCCATAAAGGAGACCTCAGAGAACTCCCCAGCCCCTATCGCCATGTGAAGGCACAGAGAAGACAGCTATCTATAGACCAGGAAGCAGGCCTTAGTCAGATACTGAATCTGATGGTGACTTGATCTTGGACTGTCCAGCCTCCAAAACTGTGAGAAATAAATACTTGTTGTTTAAGCCATCTAGTATTTGGCCGTTTGTTATAGCAGCCTGAAGGAACTAAGAGGTAAGTTAATTAAGTGAAAATGAGGCTGTTAGGGTGGGCCATAATCCAATCCAACCGGTAGCCTTATAAGAAGAAGACATTCAGAGACACAGAGAGACACCAGATATGTGCACACACAACCATGTAGAGACTCAGCAAGATGACGGCCATTTGCAAGCCAAGGAGACACACACCCTGTACACCTTGATCCTGGGCTCCCAGCTTCCAAAACTGTGAGAAAATAAATGTCTGCTGTCTAAGCTTCCCAGTCTGTCATACTTTGTTACAGCAGCCCTAGTAAATGAATACAATTGTTAAGAGGGGAGGAAACCTGTTTGGCACCTTCAGGTTTGCATCTGCTCTCCTGCACGCAGTTCAAACCTTCACCATAACTTTTTATATGGCTGTAATTCTCTGTTTCTCATCTTGACCTCTTCGTCTTGACCTTGAGTCCCTGGAGTGGGGGGGACTATGTTTTGGTCAACTTCTATTTTCAACCTCAAAGAGAGTTGGAGAGGACTCCTGCATGTGCTGTAAAAGGTGTCCTCTCAGATTTACTGATCAAAATAGACAGGGCAGTTGGCTGTGCATTATGCAGAATGACAAACAACATGTCAGAGCATTGGTGATGCCAATAGTGGCCTTTGAAACTCTACTTTGTGCAACCTAACACACTGACTAGGCCTGTGACCTGACCCACTCTTAGAGAAGGGGGAAAAACTCAGAGCTTGCCTGCCAGGTAACATTTCCGCCTCCTCCTTGCTCCAGTCTGCTCTGAGAGCCAGCCAAGTCATCTAAAGAGAGGGTCCAGATTTTGACAGGGTGAGTGTCACAGGACAATTGACCCTATTTCCCTGAGGCTGAGCAGCTGTCCCCCAGCTGCTGTGTGTTTCAGAGCTGAAGACAGATGTATGCAGATTTCCCACTGCATATTGGAAAATATTAGATTTTCATGGGCATAACTGCCAGGACGTTGAGTCTGTCCCTGGAGTTTTGATTTATTATTAAATTCCCCATGGACTTAGAAAACAAATGGGGGTCACCCAGCACCTATCAGGGTATAAATCCATGTCAGTGATTAATCTGTAGCCTTAAACTTCCTGTTATGAATTGAAAATCCTTCTACAGCCAGGGAATGTAAATTTGATTAGGTTGACAATTTATATCTCCCTCCCATACCTGAACCCATAGGCAGAACACAGTAATAATACTGTGGTCAATTTAGAATCAACCCCTTGTATGTCAGTACTCAGATGTTAATTGTGTGTTTCACCCAGAGGTCAACTTTGGCTTTGAATGCCTCATCTGTGCTGATTGACTGTTGTCATTGTGTTCGTTGTGCAGTATCTATATACTTTTCATACGGTGAGAATCCCTCCTTTTGTGTGACAGTAGTGGGAGTTAATATCCTGCTGTCCGGTGTAGAACTTAAGTTTGGAGTTTTCCCCTTCTTTCTACCATGTGGTAGCTATGGCATGGGCATGTAGTTTAGAATTAGCCAATCAGATAATTGGATAACTCCTACCCAAGAATTTGGAATAAATGACAAAGAATAAAGGGTCAGTTAAGAATTAGTTATGGTGGTTTATAGGTGTCCAGGAGGATGCAAGGTCTGACTCCACCAACAGTGACATTACAGCCAAACTGTTCCTGCTGAAAAATAATTGATTAGTTTCCTGTGTGGAACCCTGTATACAGTTTTTCCTGCATTTTTCCAAGCCTGGTTCTCCAGCTGCCAGTCAATTCTGTGAGCACCTTGTAACTTTTTGATGCAAAACTTTTCTGCCTAAGACATTATGTGATTATTTCTGTTGCTAACATTCAAATCCTTAATTGATACACGTGTTTTTTGGTCTACATATGGCAGACAGTAGTGATGATGATAATCAAAAAGGAAAAGGAGGGAGAAAAGGAGGAGATAGAGAAGGTGATAAAAATATGGACAGATATAGAAGATACAGACAAAACCAAAAAGGAGAGAGATAGGAATTTAAAAAATGCAGATTCCTACAGTTGGTTTAGGAGCACCACTTATTGCCCTTTTAAAATTTCTATTTTTCCATGTGCTGATAGTTTTTCTTGAGTTATAGAACCACAGTGACTTCCCCAACAATCTCTATCATAATTCAGTCAAGAAGATCCTGGAGTGATCAGGCTTAAAATAGACCAGCAGTCTGCAAATTATGGCCGGTGAGCTGCCATTTGTATTTATAAATAAAGTTTTGTTTGAAACACAGCCCTGCTCATTCATTTCTGGATTGTTCATGGCAGCTTTTAAGCTACAGTGGCAGACTGAGTAGATGAGACAGAGATTCTATGGTCCATAGAGCCTAAAATATTTATTATACAGCCCTTTACAGAAAAGTCTACTGGCCCCTGGATAGAGCATCTGAACCTCTGGCAACTGAGGTACAGAACTGTGTTTTTCTCATCTTTCACACCTCTCCTAGATACCATCCTTTTCCAGCTAAAGTTTCCCAGTGTGGAGGATTAATACAAGAGGTCTGCTCTTTTTCAGAGGGCTAAGATCCATTTTCCCAGAGGATAGGAGCAAACAAGAAAGAAGAGATGAAAACAGCTCAACTCTCTTTAATCCTGTTGAACTCCCTGTCTGGGGGCCTGGTTCTGGGGGACTCTGAAAGCCATGCTTCTGGGCAGTGTGCAGAAGCAAAGGGCTCAAGGTCACACTGCTAATTATAACAGCTGAGATCCAATGCTAGGTCTTTCCATACTTGGCCTGTTTCTCTACTTGTCACTCTGCCTCATCAGGGAAGTCTTAATAGGAGTAGTGGCATTTGAGTTTAGCTTAGAAACCAGAGTGATAATCTAGCCAGCAAAAACTATTAATTCATCTCTTTTCAGTACATAATTACTGAAGAGCAACATCTCATTGTACTAGATACACAATATGTCACCCATAATGAAGCATGAAGATCGCTGGACTAAGAGTCAGCAGACTTACGCTTTGGTTCTGAAGCTGCCACTAACTAGCTGCATTGCCTTAGGCATATTACTTCTCTTTTCTGGGCTATTATTCAGTCAAATATAATAGGGTGGGGAAATGGGTTAAATGGGCTGCAGCTGGCTCTGCTTTTCTTAAAATCCTGTTGTACTATTATTGCTCATCACACAGGTGTCCTTTCCAGAGACACACATGCCGGTTAGGTGCATAAAAACTGGATGATTATGTGCCAAAGTCTGTCTTAAATGGGGCCCTCCAAGGCTGCAGTTATGGAGCATGAGCATTTGACTGGATTTGTAGGAAGGCATGCAGACAGACAGGCAAATGGCTCTGAAAGATGAGAGCCCCATGTCACACCAGCAGACAGGAACCAATGGGACACGGTTCGGTGGACTCCTGGTTTAGAATCCAAGAATGCTTCTTCTTTACTGCCTAGCTTAAGGCTCAGAATAAAGAAATGTATTTGGGATGCCAATCCCAGATCTGCTCCCTTTGTGGTTCGGGTGGAGTGTCTGAAATCAGCATTACTCATGTGGAAACATTTTGCTCCTTAATAGTTTCAGAGTCCTGGAACAGCCTGTGGCAAACCATGAAAGCAGGCAAGACAGAGCAGCCTCATTATTTGCTGAATCCAGTGATTAATTTTCAAGGCAGACTCAAGGTTTTATAAGGATTATTCATAAATTTATACAGCTTTATTCCTTTAAGATGTTTATCTCTGTTTCTATATAGAAATCTGTCCTTACTTTTTCAAAATCATCTTTGGAAAAATCGAAGAAATTAAGGAAATATCTTCAAAATTGCAGAAGCCTCCCAAACTTAACACCAACACCCTGTAGTACCTGGTGCTGAATTCAACAGAGGCATAATTTCTCCCAGCCAATTATTTAAAAAAAGAAATTGTTTTTAGTGATATGTAACCTCTTAATAGGTTTAATGACTGAAATCCTATTTTAATTGCTTAATCACAAGCAGGAAATACAAAACAATTTATGCAGACTTGATGTTTTCTTTCTGGTAATTTTCTTTAGCTCTGCCCCTTTCTTCAATCCCTGAGCTGTAATAATGGCCAACATTTGACAGTGAGTGGGTGCCAGGCACTGTGCTAGGAAGAAAGTGTTTTGCTGCAGCAATGTATCTTTTAATCTTCACAACAACCATGTAAGATAGATGTCATGAGCTCATCTTACTAATGAGGAAACTGAGACTTAGAAAGGACAAAGTACAGCTAGAAAGTCAAGGAGATGGAACTCAAACTCAGGTGGGTCTGCAGCTAAAGTCAATATGCATCCATCTATTCATCCATCTATCTGTCCATTCATTAGCAGATATTTATTGCCATCTATCATATGGCTGGCACTATGTTAGGCATTAAAAGTACAGTAGTAAGAAAATAAGGATCTCATTATGGTATAGATGGTCTAGTGAGAAGAGAACAGCATTAATAAAAGAATACAATAGATAAATACAAATTTTAATTTGGAAAGTACTGCAAAGAAGACATTTTAGTGCTCTGAGATCATAGGGGAAAGAACATATCTAGTTAAGGATGTCTATCGAGTGGGACAGTACATAGACTATCTGTAGTAATAAATTAACTCTGAAAGCACAGTGGCTTAACACGATAAAGTTTATTAATAACTTGGAGTACATTTTTTTTTTTTGAGACGCAGTCTTGCTCTGTCACACAGGCTGGAGTGCTGTGGCGTGAACTCGGCTCACTGCAACCTTCACCTCTGGGGTTCAAGCGACTCTCCTGCCTCAGCCTCCCGAGCAGCTGGAATTACAGGCGCCTGCCACCATGAGTACATGTTTTATAAGGTTCAACAGAGAATTCTCCTCCACCCAGTCACTCAAGGACCCAGGCTGACAGAGACTCTGCCATCATAGCTCCACTACGTGGAACCCATGGCCACCAAAGTAAGTGAAGGAGGAGAGGAAGAGTAGGATGATCTCACTGAATGTTTTCAAAGGCTAAGCTGAGGAATAGCTTGCCTCATCCACGCCCATTGGCCAGAACCCAGTCAGCTGGCCCCAATTTAACTGGAAAAATGTCTAGGACGTGGCATTGTTTCTGTTGTGAGAAATCAGGAAAGGCCTCCCAGAAGAAGGACCGGACATGTAGAGGAAGTACCCTGCCTCCTCAGGAAGTATCTTGGGACAACCAAATAAATGGAGGATTTCCAGCTCTCTAAATCCTTCAGCTCCCTTACAATTGCCTTATTTGAGCTCAGGCAGTGTTTAACTAATCAGTACAGCACATACTTAATCCATTAATTTGGTTTATATTTTCCGTTTACTTATTCTACCAAAGACAGGCATTTATGGAGTATTTACCATGTATGAGTTGCAGAACAGGCCGTATACAAAGATAACCAAGGTATTGTTATTTCCCTCAAGGATATTTAATCTAGTTGGAAAAATAAGACAGATATGTAGAGTATTAAGTAATAACACAATAAAGACAATTTTGAACCACCTCAAAGTTGTAAACAATAGAAAATTTATTATTTCACATAGAAGACAGTTGAATGGTTTGAAGTCTGGGTAATTAGATAATTTGGTGGCTCACAAATGCCATCTAGGACCAGGTTATTTCTATCTTTCTGCTCTGCCATCCTAGGGTTTGCTGTAGTGTCCCACTTTGTATGTAAACATGACTATATTCAGTGGAAGAAGAGAGAGAAAAAGTACATTTCCTTTCTGTGTGTCCCTTTTCAGGAGTAAGGAGTCCTTCCCAAAATTCCCCAGCAGATTCTCTTCTTTATCATATAATGTCAAGTCCATGCCTAAAATAATCCCTGGCCAAAAGATGAATCTAGTCATATTTTATTTCCTGTGACTAGAACTCACTTTATCTGAAGGACAGAAGAACAAAATCAAGACTCTGTTACAAGGTGTTCCATGCTGGGCAGGTCTATGCAAACCTACCCCCAAAGTCCAAGGAAGCTGAAAGGTCGAAGACAGAAGCTGACATATGCAGTTTCTCTGAAAGAAACATTTAATAGGAACTTGGGAACAGAAGCCATGTCTGTGTCTCAAGTGGTGGTGAGAGGAGATGATGGATCCCTGCGCCATTACTCCCCAAAGCCGGAACTTATATGTCGTTGGGAAGGGGTATGTGTGATTCAGATGGGATGTGTAGGACAAGTGAGGTATGATAACATCAAGATTGTTTTAACTGAAGGACAGGATTTACAGTAAGTATGTGCTCTTCCCTAAGGAACAATAAATATACTGGAAATTTTAGAGGCCTTCCCACGACAGGTGTTAATCCGAAGTCAACATGGAAGATCAGCATTCAAGATGGAGTTGCTTTGGCCTCCACAAAAAGAAAAAAGAAAATAACAACAAAGAGGGTCTGCCATAGAGGCGATGCCAAGCACTGAGTAGCTCAGACATGTACCATAACAGCAAGAGGACCCTTTGTGGTATTATCTGAATAAGGCTAGATAAACTTCATGAAGACAGAGTAAAATAGGAGGACTTTTAAGGCAAGGAGACAATGACTAGCAGAAAGGAGCACATGAGAAGGATTGATGAGCAATGGAAGTAACTGGCTAACTGGGGTGGAGAGGTCTATGGAAACCTAGAGAAAGCTGAGCTTGGAGGAACTGGGGATAGGGACAATGAAGTTATCTCTGCAGCTTCATACAAAAAGGCTTATCCCATCTTCTCTGGAATATTTCAGAATGAGAAAGTTATCTTCCAGTGTCTCAAGTACCATTGGATTATTCTTCATGATTATCAAATGTTCTCAACTCTCCTGGGATGTTTATTTACTTTTTACAGTGTGATTTTTTGTGTCAACTTGGCTAGCTTGTGGTTCCCTATTGTTTGGTCTAACACCAGTCTAGATGTTGCTGTAAATGTATTCTTTTAGATGTGATTAATATTTAAATCAGTAGACTTTGAATGAATTATATTACCCCCCATAATGTAGACAGGCCTCATCCAATCAGCTGAAGGCCTTAAAAGAACAGACTGAGGGACCCTGAAGAGGAAACAATTCTGCCTCCAGACTGCCTTTAAACTCAAGACTGCAATATCGCCAGCTCTCACAATCACATTAGGCAATTCCTGAAAATCAGTCTCCCATTTCAAGATCCTGCTGTAGCTAAGCAAGATCTTCAAGAAAATCCTTGTCTTGTCTTCATTGTGTGAATGCAGTTTGCCTTGTCAAATGACTAGAAGGCCAGTATAGCATGGTCCTGTTGGGAAACTGGGTTCTGGAGTGTCAGAGCTGCCTCTGCTTCAGGCTTCTTCATGATCTGGATCAAGCTTGTTTGACTTCCATCTACAGAAGTCAACCTTGGTTTCTCAAAGAGCAAAATAGGGCTGAGCAGGCTAGCCCTGGGGAAGGTCACTGTGTCCTAAGACTGGGGGAACCAAGGGAAGAGGTTGGTGTTATCTAGATTTAGAAGCTGGAAGAAGGGACCCTACAGGGCTGAGACTCAGGCTTCTGAGGAGGGGGCACTGCCCAACTAAAACTGATACCTTTGCCAGGGTACAATGAGGCTAATTCTGGGACTATAGAAGGAAGCTGACCTGGAACCAGCTACAGCCACCAGTGTCCAATACACAGTTAGCAGGTCATCTTAATGAGAAAGACTCAAAAGATTGTCTGTGAATACCCTAAATCCAGGTATACTGGATGCAAAGACTAGGAGAAAAAAGAAAGCTTTTCTATAAGGAATTATATTGTCCTCTGTCTGAAGAAAGAAACGATTAGGAAAGATGGAAGTGATCTGAATAAAATTTACAAAAGGAGAATTCAGACAGACCAACCTGGGTGATGTGTTTCAGCTTCTGCCCCAGGAGCTTGAGTGTCTGTTCCTTGTGGCAGGAACATTCCTAGAGATTGGTGCATCAGGTTTTACGTTGTTGTCTCTCAGCTCCAGCTCACCCTTCAAAACTCTGCCCTGGGATGTTGGAACTCAGATTCTGCAAATAACTTTTCTCCTTTGTCAACCCATAGGGGGTGACAGAAGAGGGTCCTGGATGGCTGTAGAAGACACTTGCTCTTTTTTTTTTTTTTTGTCTTGCTGTTTTTGTGTCATCTGAGCAATGGCCCTTAACCCTGGTAGCTATAGTTGTTTCCAGGTCAACTTCTTTCTATATTCCCAGAATTCTTCTCACTGTAACCTGGCAAAGATATCAGTTTTAGTTGGGCAGTGCCCCCTACACAGAAGCCTGCAGGGTCCCTTCTTCCAGCTTCTAAATTCAGATGACACCAGACTCTCCCTTTGGTTCCCTCAACCTTACAAGATGGTTACTTCCCTGTGTTGTGTAATTTCTTATAGTAAATTCTCTGTGTTAAAATATCTAGTGTGGTTTCTGTTTTTCTGTTTGGAGCCTGACAGACCAAAATGCTCAATGACACCAGCCATTAACATTATCCAACAAATTCTCTTCTCTCTCTCTCTCTCTCTCTCTGTCTCTCATGCACACACACACACACACACACTACCATGCTTAACACACACATCTCTGATTAGTATTTGGCTTCTCAAATAGATTTGTCTACCAAGAGAATTTGTTTTTCAGCAAACATCTATAATACATGTAGTCAGCTTGAGAGTTATATTTTTCATTATAAATGAATACATTAAGATGATAATTTTTGTATATGAGTCTCTGAAAGCCTTATTCTTGTGATGGAGACAGATCCATTCCTGGGACACTGGCAGTGAGTTTCCTGCACGTGAATAATGACCCTAAACATGTAATTCCACCAAAATTGTAACATCCTGATCAGCTGACCAACTTCCTCTCATATTCCTTCGTTCCTCATTTTGCCCTGTACTGGTGGCAAGGTGAACCCATTTTTCTTCAAATGGCAATATCTAATGTCTATAGGCAATGTCCCCTTTCTGAACACACTGATTCTTTTTAAAACTTCTTCTTCAACTAGAATTTCTCTGGAGAGCATCTGAAAAAGCCCTTAACATGAAGTCATAAACAACCAATACAGCTAAACTACCTCATCTCAAGGTGTATATTAATTTTATTTGTATATTAATAAATCTCTAATTGGTTTAAATCAAAGAGACTAAGCCTTGATTTTAGAATCTCAGAATTCACTGTGCTTAGTACAGGGAGTATTTTTCATTGGAAAGAGGCAAGAGAGAGGTGGGTCACATTTCCACTGCTCTCGAAAATCATGCAAACAGTTGTTCCTTTAGCTGCTCTTTAAGTTGGCACTTATACAAAGACACGTTCAGTCCAACACAGTTCTTGACTGTCCTTTGGCCAGACCATAGCTGATCTCCTTTTGGCTTAGGCCACAGCGAAGCACCATGGGGGAGGCCACAGGGTACCTACACATCTTATAACGGCCTCCTTTGTAAAGCTAAACAAATATTTGCCTCTGCCTTGCAAAGCTGAGTCACAGATCTGGCTTTTACATGTATATTCATATGCATCTGCACCTCTGCCGCTCACATTAGTGGCTGTGCCAACATCCTAACTGGTCCCTTGGGGCCAAGGCAGGCAGGATGCAGTGACAGTCCCAGTGTATCCAGGAGCCCGATGTCCTCAGGTGTCCTTTGTGAACTTTCACAGCCAGAGACAACTGTGCAGAACTGGGACTTCATCACCTCCAGGGAGGTTGCCTGGGGCAGATTCTAGATGTTTTTAATATTCAACCCATAGGTAAAAAATTATGCCCAATTGTTATTCACATCTTTGAAAACTAGACATAAGGAACATTCTGGAGCATATATGAAATGATAACCAAGTAAGGTTTAATAATAAACCAATGTTTAAAATGCATTTAATGAGAAATTACTGGAGGGAAGTAAAAGATACCTATATTGAAAGATGAGGGACTCTTCTCTCTGGCCCAGTTTTCTACTTACTACCCATGAACTTAAGCAATTTACTAAATATTTTCAGACTGCCATCTCTGCATGTACAGGATAGTACATGTATATCTTGCTTGGTTTGCAAACATAGGCAAAACTTAACTTCAGCAACTTTTTCTAAATGCCTACATTAAAGAAAAACACAATGTAAGTTAAATGACTCAGAAGCTTTCCAATGGGAGAGACCAAATGAGGCAATTGTACAACTGTAACCAATCAACTATTTTATTTACTTTATTTTCTGTGTTTGTCCTGTAAAAGCCTCCCCACCCTTTGTGTTCCCTTGATAGAGCTCCTGAACCTCTTCTGGTTTAGACTCTTTTACATGTATATTCATATGCATCTGCACCTCTGCTGCTCACATTAGTGGCTGTGCCAACATCCTAACTGGTCCCTTGAGGCCAAGGCAGGCAGGATGCTGTGACAGTCCCAACAACAAGTGTTTTTGTTGTTGTTGTTTCAAAAAGTTTTCATACATGTTCTCTGTATTTGTTTGCTAAGACCGATACAGCAAAATGCTACAAATGAGATGACTCAAACAGGGAAATTTATTGTGTCACAGTTTTGGAGTCTCAACGTCTGAGATCAAGGTGTTAGCAGGGTTGGTTCCTCCTAAGGGTTGTGAGAGAATGATCTATTCCATGCCTCTCACCTACATTCTGGTGGTCTGCTGGCAATCTTTGGTATTCCTTGGTTTATAAATGCATTACCCTGATCCCCGCTTTCATTTTCACATAGTGTTCTCCTGTGTGCATGTCTGCCTCTGTGTCTAAGTTCTCCCTTTTTATAAAGACACAGTCATATTGGGTCTCAGGGCCCACCCTAATGACCTCATCTTAAGTTGATCACCTTTAAAGACCTATTCAAAAGTAAACTGAGGCACAATACAGTTTTAAAGACTTTGAGCAAACAGCAATTCATGACTCAGGCATGAGTCTAAACCAGAAGAGGTTCAGGAGCTCTATCAAGGGAACACAAGGGGTGGGGAGGCTTTTACAGGACAAACACAGATATAAAGCAAATAAAGTAGTTGATTGGTTACAGTTGTACAATTGCCTTATTTGGTCTCTCCCATTGGAAAGCTTCTGAGTCATTTAACTTACATTGTGTTTTTCTTTAATGTAGGCATTTAGAAAAAGTTGCTGAAGTTAAGTTTTGCCTATGTTTGCAAACCAAGCAAGATTAAGGTCACTTATGAAACCTAATTGGCTTTGTCTGCTAAGGGATTCTTCAGGCCTGATCTCTATTTTCGTTTACTTTAACAATCCCTATTTTTAAATAGGTCATACTTACAGGTACTAGGGATTAGGACTTAAATTTCTTTTGGGGGTACATAATCCAACCCATAATACTTTCTGACCCCAATTCTTGAGGGCAGCCTCCCTGGCAGCTCTCAGACTGACCTTCTCTCTGCCATTGATCCATTATTGATTTCTTGGGAGAGATCAATAATGGGCCAATGGCAGAGAGAAGGAGAGATCCTTCTTTGCAGAATCCTTCTCTGTAGATCCTTCTCTATAGGAAGGCAGGAGAACTCACTCTGGAAAGACAGATGGAGTCCAATTCTTTCCAGCTGCATAACACAAGACAAGTCACTTTACCTCTGCAAGCTTCTATCACCTCATCTGTAAGATGGGATCATAGGTTTGCTGACAGAAGTCAGTGAGATAAAGCAAAGTAGTACTTGACTAGCACATGGTAAGTGCTTAGCAAATTATGGATATTATTATTTACTCCTTTTGAGTCAAGAAGAGGATGGGTCAGTGATTCCTAACCCTGGATGCACCTTAGAATCATCTGAGGGAAGCTTTTAAAAACTGCCTAGGCCCCAGTACAGATTCTGACTCAATTAGTCTGGGATAGAGTCCAGGCACTAATATTTTTAGAAGCTCCTTGGTTTAATATGCAGTCAGAGTTGAGAACCACTAGAATAGATGACAGGATTGAAAACACGAATGGAAAGTCTCAATGCGGTGGAAAGTCAGAGGCTGATTTGTAGTTACTTAGCAAGATGGCCCACATCGTGGGGGATGCATGATGGCGAGAGCCAGAGACAGCTCTTGGAAAACCTGTGAATTGGGTGACCTAGATTTCAGAGCCACTGCTTGCTTTGTGGTCTCCCTGTGACATTTTCTCCAGGCCTCCCTGATGAGGGAACACCCTTCACTGAGACACTGCTCTGGGCTTTCCTTCCCACAGCAAAAGCCCATCCACTTGCTCACCCTCCAAACACAGGTGCCATCCTCTCCCCAGCTCCAGCTCCAGGTCTGGGAAGAAAATCCTCAGTTACTAAGAATAACAGTTTGGCACACTTCCCTTCCCAGGGACATCTACCTTTTAACGGTGGACATGACAGAACTCAAGGAATCCTCCAGTGAGGAAGGTTTAGATGCTCAAGGGTAGACTTATAGCATGGAGATGGCTGAGTTTTTATGCCCTACTAGGTGGGAACTGACTGCTTGGACTGAACATGGCTCCCAAGGCCCCTGAACTGTGGCCTGGAGAGCTTTTAGTTCACAGAGTAACTCTCTCCCTCCATCCCCAGCACCAAATCCTTTCCATGTATAAGTGTGGACTCTGGAAGCGGCTGTTCTGGTAGCTGCAGGAGGGGCCAGGCTAGCTTTTGACAGTTCTGGCCACTTCTAGAGATGGCTCTTGCTTCTCAGGCCCTTGTCTGAGTGATGGGGCCAGCTGTCAACAGGTCTCTCTCCTCTCCCCTTTCCCCAGCTGCTCTGACTCTTCATCAGCAGGCTGAGCTTCTCCAAGCCTCAGTTTCCCACAGTGCCACCTCGCCCCCTTCTCATCAGACGCTTGCCACCCATGCTCTTTGCAGTCCTGAGAGAAGGCCAGTAACATTTTCTTAAGAGAGAAGTTTTCATGAGAGAAGGCCAGTAACATTTTCTTAAGTGAGTGAATGAGTAATATAAATAAAATCATGTGTAAATAGAAGCAATTTTTGATGACAAAACTGTTTAAATTCTCTTAATTTATTATCCTGAAGCGATTAGGAACGCCCATTTTCTTTTTGGCTGAATTAATAAAAGTATAGCAACTAAAGCAAAGAACACGAGAATCCTCTTAATCTGGATATGCTGTGTTTGAAATAACGTGTTCGGTGCTTTCCACTTCTTCAATTTTATTATTTATTTATTTTTTAAGTAGAGACAGGGTCTCGCTAAGTTGCCCAGGCTGGCCTCGAATTTCTGGGCTCAAGGGATCTTCCTGTCTTGGGCTCTCAAGGTGCTGGATTATAGACATGAGCCACTGTGCCCGGCCCCGTTTCTATTTTAATCAAGAATATGTCAAAAGAAAGAGGAGCCAGAGACAGCCTTCTCTTAACACAAAGCAGGGTGTTGTATCTTCATCTGACAGTAAGTGACTTGGTTAACTTTGATTTAATTTTGGCTTTTGGGAAGTCATGGGGAAAAGAAGTAAAGCTGAGGATGGCGAAATACCTTTGCTAAACCCAGAGACACTGCACCTGAATCCTGCTCAGTGTTTTGTAGGCAACCAACTGCCTTCTGCCACTGGTATCCGGAAGGGGAAATGAGTTACCTTAAGTGGGCCAAAGTGGGGAAATACTAACAGTACAACTAGAAAGCAAGAGCTGTCGTGAAAGCCCTGAATGGGTTCCCACTGCCATTTCAGACAAAACTGATGCAGTTAAGCCTGACTTTCCTGGCAAGCGCAAGGGTAGATTTTTCCAAAAGGCTTTTTAGACTGCAAATACACAGCCTTTCCATGTCTAATCACAAACGCAAACTGCTGGACACATGCTCTCTGTTCCCAGCTGGTTGTGTATGTTTTCTTCACACTTCAACAGAAACGTGCCAAGGTGTGACATTTATGAATTTCGCCAACTGGGAACTGTGCACACAAATCGTTCTTGCTTGTGGTGTGGGAAAATGATGAATGGGGGCTGTTCTGCCTGGGGAGGAGGGCTGCTGTCACTCTGGCATGCCTACAGCCTTATTTATTACACACCAAAGTATAAAACCACTCCGCCGCTGCAGCTCTCAGCTCCAGTCCTGGCATCTGCCCGAGGAGACCACGCTCCTGGAGCCCTGCTGTCTTCTCAGGGAGGCTCTGAGGCTCTGTTGAGAATCATGCTTTGGAGGC
The DNA here is from genome assembly GCF_009828535.3 of Hylobates moloch. Lineage (NCBI taxonomy): Eukaryota > Metazoa > Chordata > Mammalia > Primates > Hylobatidae > Hylobates > Hylobates moloch. The sequence goes on along the minus strand of NW_026652292.1, from coordinate 30,897,260 downwards.
AGCTCGTCTATTGGCAACTGCTGGCTTTGTTTTTCCTCCCTTTTTGCCTGTGTCAAGATGAATACATGGAGGTGAGCGGAAGAACTAATAAAGTGGTGGCAAGAATAGTGCAAAGCCACCAGCAGACTGGCCGTAGCGGCTCCAGGAGGGAGAAAGTGAGAGAGCGGAGCCATCCTAAAACTGGGACTGTGGATAATAACACTTCTACAGACCTAAAATCCCTGAGACCAGATGAGCTACCGCACCCCGAGGTAGATGACCTAGCCCAGATCACCACATTGTGGGGCCAGGTACTCAGAATTCTCTTCTAAGGATTTTTGTGAAAGCTTAATGAGTTTTGTTGTTGCTGTTGTTGTTGTTGTTGCTGTTGTTCTTTTTTTGCCTAAGATTCTTAGAATCAATGAATGCTTTCGAGAAGTTCGCTAAGCTGCTTGTGAATCTCTTTCTGGATTGCTCTCGGGTACAAGAGAGACTGTCGGTCTCTGTTAGAAAATCAGCCGAGGCAGCAATGATGTGATGGGATAGTGGCCGTAATATCACCCCATCAGAAAGGGGAACCTGGCCAGCCAGCTTCCTGCTATGCTGGGACTTGATTTCTTTCTTGCTCTGTTGGTCCGGAAAGGAGTGCTGACCCACGCAGACAGATGGGTCACTGTAGACAATCATTTGTTGTTCTTAAGAGAATTGGACTTTCTTAATCCCTTCCAGCAGGGAGAAGCTGCCCTTTGAATTTGTCAAAAGCAAAGTTTTTTTACTTTGATTTGTGAGTATACTGTGACATTTCATGGCAGTCTTGTTTATTTGATTTATAGCATTCTAGATTGTTAAGCCTCTCTGTTCAGCCTGTTTTAAAAAGAATTAAAGAGTTAAATAAAAAATAAACTGTTTGAAATGCAAACCTTATAGCATGATTTGATGCCTGATAATCACAGAGGACTTGATCTATTTCTCAGGTTATAAATTCAGCTCTAAGGAAATATCTTTAACTCTTGGTAGTGTAAGAGTGAGTTAAGATTTCAGTATAGTGAATTGCAAATTGATGAAACTCAATGTAATTTAAAATATTTTGAATTACCCTCTAGACATCTAGTATGCTGAAAACTGTTGGAGGGGGCAAGAAGAGTTACTTTGAGTTATATGATATTTGAACATACAGGTTTTTACTACAAGATTTGATTACTTTAATGCATTAAATAGGACCTGAAGAATTTCATGTAATTGAAATCTAAATCCTTCCTACCATGGATTCAGAAGTTTAGGTTGGTTGTTTGGTTATATGATCAGACCAAGATCACACACAGAATCCGTTGCAGATTTGAAACTAACCCAGAACTTCTAACTTGACCACACAAGGCAGTTGCCCAAACCATTCTGTGGGGGATGTATCCAGAGAAAATTGCTTCTTTAAGGAGCCACAGAAGAAATGATAATCTCTAAATATGATCTTATCTTTTGAAAGCCACTTTTAGAGATTGTCTATTCATCTGACAATCTTTTGGCTAAAGGGTAATTATTAACACTAATTTGTGTGTGGGTTTCTGTTTGTGGTGAAGATATTTTCACTTGTGTCCAAGACTTGATGTGGACTTTCCATTTCACATGTGGTATCTTTCCTGGCCAACAGATGGTATCTCTCCTGGCCATGACAGTGCGATTCCCCCAACGGAAGCAGAAGGAAGTTCAATGTTGTCTTTGGTCATTATGTCCTGACAACCAACACCCAGCAGGCCACTGAAATCCAAATCACATTTCTCCTTCAGTCTACCTTCTAGGTTCCTGAAGTATTTTCAAACAAACCGCCAACAGGAGCTATTGAGGATATTTAGAGTTACTGACATTCTGGAAGTTTTCAATACAACTCCTCTACCAATGGCTATGGAGACCACAGTTTGAATTTAGGACTGTGCTACGTTCTTCCTTCTTTCCCTACTTCCCCTGTCCCTCTTCTTTGATCATAATTCACTTTTCCTCTTATTCATTCAGTTCCCAAGCATTTCTTGTGCTTCTACTTTGTACCAAACTTTAAAAGGGGGGCCAGGGATATATAAAGATAAATGTGCCTGAGCTCCCATGTCCAAACCATCCTGAAGGGCTGTAGAAGAGATAAATTTTTATTAATTAAATTAAGTTTAATTAAATGCCATGTGTTACATAAAATCGGTACATAAAAGGCAGTTGGGCAAAAGTGTCAAAATACTGATAGTTTTTGTGTTGGATCTTAAAAGATGAGATTGAAAGAATGACTATCCACAGCAAATTTAAAAAAAAAAAAAAGTGCTGCAATAGAGACAGGAAAGCCTATGAGGAGTTGGCTGTGGCTGAAGCTCCTGGGTTAGGGATGCAGGGGTGGGGGTTGGGGGGACAGGATGCTACATGATTTTAGTGCCAAGAAGGATTCTGCTAGCTGGTTTAGGAGCTTAGATTTTGCTTTGCTAGCTAGGTTTTGTTTGTTCATAGCAGGACAGTGAGATAATCAGATGTATGGTCTGGAACGATGTTCCAGCTGTGGGTTCATGGTGGAGGACAATGGCCAGAGATCTGGGGTGGGCAGACCTGGGCTCTCTTTTCCTGGTATTTTCTTCTCTGCAGCCTCTTTGTCATTCACCTTTGTCAGTCTCTCCCCCTTGTCCCGGATACCCATTTCTCCCTCCTCCCACTTCCCTTCCTCTTATTTCTTTGCCCTTTTTTTGGGGCAGGAGATTTTAAAAAGGAGCTATGACTCTCCTTCCTAGAAGTCACTTACTAGTAGTAGAGCTCAATTCTGCATCACTACCCCTAGGCCTCCATCTACAAAATTGATGGAGCGTGTCTTAGAGACAAACTCTTTCTCGCCTGCTGCAAATTTACATGCTTTTTGCATACAAATTTGTCCTGCTTTGGGGAAAGGGGATGATAAACAAGGAGATCATAAATAGCAACTACCTACGTGTAATTTTCCCTTTCCTAGGAGAAAACTTCTGAATTAACACAACCCGTCCAACTTGTTCTAAGGGTCCCAGCAAAAGACTCAACAATGCAAAAGTATTGTTCCATTCAACTGAACTTTGAAAGACAAGGCCAGAGGAAGGAGCATGTAATGCAATGTTGCTGAAGGGTTCTCATGAGGCACTCGACTAGTAGCAACCAGAAGTCTCTCACTGTTCTGGTGGCAGCTCTGTGCCCTCAAAGTGCCCTCAAGTAGCTTGGTCTTGCACTTCCAATCCTAGTTGGCTCTAGCATTGAGCAACTCCATCTCCTGGAGCTGAATTCTTGTGCCTAGATACTAGACTTTAAAAACAAAATGTTTCTAAATTATTATTTGAGGCTTTGGAAAATAGTATCTTTGCATTGTAGAGCTGGAAAAAAATGCAAGACAATTGTAGGGAAAAAGTGGGAAATCTTCTCCTGTTTCATCCTCTGAAGATTCTCTGAAAATTAACTGTCCAAAGGCAGATCAATGGGAGAAAAACACATACCACATGGGGATGATTTCCCAATAGCCCAATGCATGCTTACACACCCTTCCATGTAGGGTAGCAGGGAGTTGGGGAATGTAGAAGTAAATTACAAAGTTCCTCTGAGCCCTGGGGGAGGTGTTGTTACCAAAAGTGAATCTATACAGGTCTGCAACAACCTCAATTCTTGGCTCCTCAATTCCATTGAGGGTCATAAGGTGGAAAGAGAGACCAATGCAAGTTTTAGAGCAGGAATGAAAGTTTATTAAAAAGCTTTAGAGCAGGAACAAAAGGAAGGCAGGTATACTTGGAAAGGGCCAAATGGGCAACTTGAAAGACAAGTGCACGGTTTGACCTTTTGACTTGGGTTTTTTTTACGTTGGCATACTTCTGGGGTCTTGCGTTACTTCTCCCTTGATTCTTCCCTTGGGGTGGGTTGTCCACATGTGCAGTGGCCTGCCAGCACTTACTTGGGAGGTGAGCATGCATAGTATGTTTACTGGAGTTGTAACCATGCTCACCTGAGGTATTCTGCCCTTACCAGCCAAATGCTCCTAGGAGGTCATTTGCCAATTAAACTCTGCCATTTTGCCTCTTAATGCACATGCTTGAGCACACTTGCCCAACTCCTGAGATCTTATTGGGAAGCTGCCAATAACCAGTTTCAGGTTTTTTCTATCTTTAGGAAGACTGCCTTTCCCCGACACTGGCTGCAACCAATTATTATTTTAGAGAAACAGTTAAAAGCCACTTGATCATCACCTGATGATCACCTGATATTCCTGGTCAGGTAGAGCCCTCCCCTACCCTGCTCATGTCTGAGTAGCTGCCTACTGTAACAGTGTCAAGAAGGGAAGAGAGAGAAATTTACTGTGAACAGAGGTTGTCTTAAAGCTTCCCAGATTATGGCTCCTAGCTGCCCTCAGGAAATAGAAAAAAAGCCTGTCTGAGCCTTGTGATGACTCCCAGTCTCTTCACTTCTCCAGTGGTTGATCTTTCCCGGTTATTTGATGAGATTCCTAAGGAGGGGGTCTTAAGACAATTGCATTTCTTTTGGAAAGACACTTTCTTAGTCAAATAAAGAAATTCCAGACAGAGTCCCTCCCGGCACTTCTGGAAAGAAGATCAGAGAGACTGGGAGGCAGGGAAAGGTCAGAGAGAGACCTTGGATCTGAGGCTTCTCTCTTTTTTTTTTTAATAAGAGATTTGCCACAAGCCAGTTTTCCCTGTGATAGCTCTTCCAATACGTCTTTCTTAAGACACCAAAGTTCAGAAGGATCATGAGGCCCCTCTCTCATAATCTGCGTTCGTACTGAAAATCAAGATCAAGCAAGCTTTTGTCCTGCCCCACAGAGCCTTCCATCCTCCCTGTGCTCACCTTATCTTCGTGGCTTATTTCTGAAGCTTTCCATTTCCAATCACTCAACATGCTGAAGCACATATTTTGAAGAGTCATTTTCTGTGCACCAACACCACCTCATCCAATCCTCTGATTTAATCGCCAAAAACAAAACAAACAAAAAAAGATGACTGGAGAACAGTGGCTTCTCTAAGGTCACGCAGCACCATGATGGAAATTCTGGTTTCAGTCCAGTGGGTGTTTCAACATTCCTAAGCATCTCAGTATTTCCATTCCATTCCTACATCCATGGTTCCACTTGAGGATTTTCCCTCCTTCTCCTCCCTTCTCCATCCTTAAAATTCATCATTGGCAGAGCCCTGGATTTTCTGAGGTTTAAAAGGCTGAATTTCACATTGGCAAAACCATAGCAGGAAATATGGAATCCTTCCTTCTCAGATTACAGTTTTGGATTAGAAGGTGGGGCGTGCCGTGGTGTCTTTGACTTTCCAAGTGTCCTGAAATCCCTCAGATAAAATCCCTGAGATGAAATCCCTTATCTCAAACCAATGGCTTTAGTTGACTTTTCTTCCCCTACCAATTTGACAGAAGGTTTTCACAGACTCTAGTTCTTGTCCAGGTTTGAGCCTGGTAGACTGAAGACAAGACTAGGAGTTGGCTCTAAGTTATAGCTCCTGATCAGGCAAGACTTGGGTTCTGAGAGGTTGCAGGAGAATGCTTGTGCTACAGATACTGTTCAGCGTTTTCCCGGAATAGCTTTGCAGAAAATTTTAGGAAAAAGTGGTGAGAGAATGAGAACAAAATTCAAGCCCATTTTTTATTAAAAAAAAGAAAGTAAGGTCTAAATGTTTAACTGTGTGAAGTTTTGATCCAGTTAAATTTTTAGTGACAAATACAACTTGAATTTTAAATTCTTTTTTCCTCCCTCTGTGTCTCCTTTTTCTTTCTCTTCTTCCCTGGCCTCCTTTTTCTCTCATTTGCTTCATTTTTTTCATGAATCTCTTAGCAACAACATGCTGTTTTCAAAAGACTGTTGAATTATAATTGATGTCTAGGAACATTTCCACAAGTATTTTGTATGACATAATTAAAAGGCAAGTTGCCAATTTAGATGACAGTTCAAATTTCATAAGCAACTTTAACTCTTCTGTCAATCAACTTCCACTAGGTCTTTAGCTCTTTGATGGTAAACATATATTTTAGAAATTTATCTTTGTATAAATAAGCATTTCACTCAGTGTCATACTTGAGCATATTTAGTACCCATTAAGTGCTTATTAAATATTGGTTCAAACAGTGAGATAATCATTTCACAATTTTTTTTTCTTTGAGACTGTGTCTTGCTCTTGTCGCCCAGGCTGGAGTACAATGGTGCTATCTCAGCTCACTGCAACCTCTGCCTCCTGGGTTCAAGTGATTCTCCTGCCTCAGCCTCCCAAGTAGCTGGGATTAGAGGCATGCACCACCATGCCTGGCTAATCTTTGTATTTTTAGTAGAGACGGGGTTTCACCATGTTGGCCAGGCTGGTCTCCAACTCCTGACCTCAGGTGATCCACCTGCCTCGGCCTCCAAAAGTGCTGGGATTACAGGCGTGAGCCACCATGCTCGGCCCAATCATTTCACATTTTAAAGTGGAATGTGTGAAATAGAAATCATGTTAAATAGTTGATTTACTTACAAAGTTAAAGTTGTTTCAAGATGTAGATAATTAATAAAAATGTATTAATATTGGACTTATAGTTAATAGCAATGTATTATATTCTTGAAAATTGTTAAGAGTAGATTTTAAGTGCTCTTTCTACAAAAACAGCATATGAGACAATGCATATGTTAGTTAGCTCAATTTAGTATTTTACACTGTGTACTTATTTTACAACATGTTATACCTGATAAATATATATATAATTTCTAGTTGTCAGTTAAATAAGTAAATGAATGTATTGGACTAAAAAATACTTTATTTCCTTCATCTTCTAAGACAATTTAAGTGTGCTACAGCTGTTTGAAAAACTAGTGTTACTATTCAGAATTTCTAAGAAATCTTAATCTAGCTCTTAACTCAGTATCATGGATATAGTAAGCATTTTAAAACAGTGCTTAAAGTGGATAATTCTTGTAATTTGAGGACCATCTACTCAATTTAGCTATGTCTGGGGCTGTGGCAGTTGGAAAAGAGAAAAGGCTTCCAAGTCCACTTCTGAAGAAGTTTCTTCCTTTGTGGTTACAGTAGCAGCAGGAAGGCACTTTTCAGAAATAGGACCCAACTTCCCACCCCCACCCACACGCCTTTTCAAAGAGCATCTTCTTCTATTGACTTTTTTGTTGCCTTTTCCTTTGATCATCACCTGACCTTAGCTACTCCCTGACCCTTTGCCATTGATATTTCCACCCCATCCCATCTTTTCTGATCTTGCTGTGATTCGATTGGAATTAAGCTTACCTAAGGGCCAAGGCCAGTGGAAATTTTAAAATCCTAATTGCTCACAAGTACCTTTTTTTCTGAAGCTTCTCTTTCTGTCTTTTTAGTCTCCACAAACTGGAGGACTACCCCCAGACTGCAGTAAGTGTTGTCACGGAGACTACAGCTTTCGAGGCTACCAAGGCCCCCCTGGGCCACCCGGCCCTCCTGGCATTCCAGGTAAGGATGAGCAAGACATACTGTCAATCTAATTGCAGCCTGAGCTAAAGTAGGAGCAAAGGGCAAACCTAAATAATTTGGGATCACTTCTGTGTGATCCAAAGGATCCGCTAGATTCTTGGCACCCTGGAGTACCAGGTTCATAGGCTGGGAGGCTCCTCAACAGCATTAAGTCCGAAACGACCAGGTCATAGTCTTCATTCCAGTATATCTGCCACAGCGTGCTTTATGAAGGGCAGAGTAGAGCCGAAAGCTTACTGCTCTGGGCTACAGCCCTCTCAATGCCAGTCACTGAGCTGTGCATCCTTCTGTGTGACTCTAGGTCCAGCTAAGTGCTTCCTCCTCCAGTCTCAGGATCTCTCCATGTTCAGCCGTCTCTCAGCTGACTCTCATGCCACTCTTGGCCTCATGGAAACATTTTTAGGCTCCAGTACCATGTAGTGGTATGGGGAATGCTCTGGAATTCAGACCCTACTAGACCAGCAGTTCAGTCATCTGTACTATGCCGATGCCGCCAGGCACGGGGGAGTGCCGTGGGCCTGCTGGTACCCTGGGTCAGTCCAGGAAAGGGTAGCCCAGGTCCTCTCAATATGAGGCTCCTAAGCCTATCTTGGATTTTATTGTCTTCATCCTCACGTTAATCCTTAGGGTAGGACCTCATCTCAGGGTCTGGCCAAAGTCTACTGGCTCTCCTGTGACTTACTCTCATTGATGTTAATATTCATCAAATGTGGTTCAATTTTTTTTTTCTACTTTTGAGTAGCTTCTCGCACAAAACCAAATTTACAGCCAGAACATTTATGTTAAACTTTAAACTACACTTACTGGCTTGGAATCTATGTCACTGGCCATCAAGGACAGCAGCCAGCAGGTGCAATGATGTAGGCTAGGGCCTATTTCAACCCTTGTAAAATCTTCTCAGGTCTTAACTCTTCTGAGGTTACACAAAAGTTTGGCCTTGGTTAAATGTTTTCTAACCAGGAAATGGCTTTGTCACTGAACACATTAATTTGTAAACACAGTCAAAGTTCATCCATTTGGAAGGGCTGTAAGCCTGGTATGATAACCAACCAAGGATAGCATGCAAAATAAACAGCAAAAAGCCTGAAATTTAGCAAATATTAAAAATAAAGAAGAGGTGTAGAAATGGTCTCTTCGTGGCAAAGGGAAAAGTTAAAATTGTTTTCCAACTCTTGCTTTCAAAATCATTGCTGTAATTTGTTTACTGAATGAATTTACCTTTTCCCCAGTTATAAAAGTGATATGTGTTTTTTGTAGAAAACTTCAAAGAGACAGAAAAATATACAGAATGACACGAAAATTACTCATGTTCCACATTTAGAAAAGAACCTCTGTGAATATTTTTCTGTAACTTATTCTTGTATTTTTTTTCCCTATGGGTATAATACATAAATACATATTTTTCCAAACAAAGATAGTATCATGTTATCTGTATTTACTCATAACATTTTTTTTTTCCTGAAACAAGGTCTGGCTCTATTGTCCAGGCTGGAGTGAAGTGGCATGATCCAGGCTCCCTGTAGCCTTGGCCTCTTAGATTCAAGAGGTCATCCTGCCTCAGCCTCCCAAATAGCTGGGACTACAGGTGCACACCACTATACCTGGCTAATTTTTTAATTTCTATTTTTGTAAAGATGGGATCTCACCCTATTGCTCAAGCTTGTCTCAAACTCTAGGGCTCAAGTGATCCTCCCACCGTGGCTTCCCAAAGTGCTGAGATTACAGGTGTGAGCCACTGTACCTGGCCACTTATAACTTTAAAATCTAAAAATATCATGAATATCACTATATCATTAAATGTTTTTCTTCAGCCTTCTTTTTTATGATTATATAACATAGTTTCTAGAATATGTCATGCCCTCCTAGTATTGGTGATTATACAGGTGGTTTCCAATCTTTGCTATTTTAAATGATAATGTGATAATCAGAATTCTACACAGTTTTTCCTCCAAGCCTTGCTTCAAAGGATAAACAGGCTTTGGAGCTTTAGTGTATCTAAGGCTTCTTTCAGAGCCTGGTGCCCTATTTAGATGATGATACCCCTTGGTTATATTTGGGATTGTTTCGAATGGTCCCCTTTCATAATTGAGTTTGGACAGTATGTCTAGAAATGGATGGTAAGTATGAGCGACTGGGTTTTCTCATGTGATGATGTCTGGTTGTTTAAGGAAACCACGGAAACAATGGCAACAATGGAGCCACTGGTCATGAAGGAGCCAAAGGTGAGAAGGGCGACAAAGGTGACCTGGGGCCTCGAGGGGAGCGGGGGCAGCATGGCCCCAAAGGAGAGAAGGGCTACCCAGGGATTCCACCAGAACTTCAGGTAAACCATCCTCGGTATATCTCCTGGTGGCTTTCTAACCTGCCTGGCCACAAGGGGCCAGGAATCAGGATGTTCGAGTGCTTCCTCAAGTCTTCCCCAATCCTGAGTAAATCTGAGTCTCAGTTTGTTCATCTACATCACAGGATGTTTGCATAAGGCCCATACTGTCCAAAAAGGGGACTTAGATATTATTCTTAGGGAGGAGAGACCTTTAGGAAATTGGACCAATCCAAGGCAACCTAATATAAATCACTTCATTTTCCATTGAGTTTTTTGAGAATGTGATAAGTGTAAAAAGTTTTGAATCAATTGTATACAATTAATATATAAAGGATGATGAAATGTCTATTATAAATTATATATATGTGTTATTAAATATTTATTTTGTGTATGTTTTATATAAACACATATTTTGTAAAATATATATGTTATATTTATATAAATTATATTTTATATATTATAATATAAAATATTTTATTAAAATGTATTTATATTTATATATTTTGTAAATATAAAATGTATTTATGTTTATATATTTTGTAAATATAAAATGTATTTATATTTATATATGTATTTGTATATATAATACAAATATATATGTATTTGTATTTATAAATTATATATTTATATATTTTGTAAATATAAAATGTATATTTATGTATTTGTATATATAATATTTATATATATGTATTTATTAATATAGTTATATTTACATATACTAATCCATACATAAATATTGATATATATTGTTTTCTCTCAACTCAGATTTTGTGATATAATTTTTGTTTATTTTTTGAAACAGAGTCTTGCTCTGTTGCCCAGGCTGGAGTGTAGTGGCGCGATCTTGGCTCACTGCAACCTCTGCCTCGTGGGTTTGAGCAATTCTCCTGCCTGAGCCTCCCTAGTAGCTGGAATTACAGGCATGCATCACCACACTTGGCTAATTTTTGTATTTCTAATACAGACGGGTTTTTGCCATGTTGGCCACGCTGGTTTCAAATTCCTGGCCTGAAGTGATCTGCCTGCCTTGGTCTCCCAAAAAAGTGCTGGGATTACAGGCTTGAGCCACCACACTTGACCTTGTGGTATAATTTTTACTTGAGCTTTTCTTGTCAGAATCTTCTTTATCAATGGAGAATTTCAGTTTTGAGTCATCCACTCAGTGTTCCAGACCAGATTACATTCATTTCAGCATAAAGTCTAAAAAATCAATTTATGAGGTTAAAACTACATTTTATTCCAGGCTCAAGTACCCATTTACCTATTCTTTATCTCTCTTTTAAATGATCATTAAAGTTCTTATTGCCAACAACGTCTTAAACTTGTAAATGTGAGGTTAAGTCACAAGAAAAATTACTAACTTTGGGTTATTTCTGGGAGGTGGAGGAGGGCTAATATTTTGAAATGGATCCCCTCCAGGGGACTTCTATCAGCATTGAAAACTAGCATTTTAAAAAAATTAAGTTTCCTTCTGACTAGTGTCTTCCCAAAAAAAGTAACTTGTGGATAAAAATAAAGTAACTGAGATAAAATCCTGCAATATGAGAGATTTTTGAAGAACTAGACTGTAAAGCGATTCTTGCCTGAAAGATCAATTAGGGGGAAACTCTGTCTTTTATTTGTGGGTGTATGGTGGTGGTTTGACCCTGTATAAGTTCCATCATTTTTCTGGGCCTTGGTTTTTCAAGTTTAAAATAACTTGAATAGTTAGTGTGTTACTATCATTTGTGGGTTTTGCAACTTTCAAATGAATGCCATTTTTGTTTTGTTTTGTGTGTGTGTGCACAGGCTGGAGTGCAGTGGTGTGATCTTGGCTCACTGCAGCCTCCACAAAGGTTCAAGCGATTCTCTTGCCTCAGCCTCTGGAGTAGCTGGGATTACAGGTGCGCGACACCGTGCCCGGCAGATTTTTTTTGTATTTTTAGTAGAGACGGCATTTCGCTATGTTGGCCAGGCTGATCTCAACCTTCTGGCCTCCAGTGATCTGCCTGCCTCGGCCTCCCAAAGTGCTGGGATTACAGGTGTGAGCTACCGTGCCTAGCCAAATGCTGTTTAAGAATTTCAGCAACCTGGGATCCATGTGCCAGTATAAATTTACAAACAAAAAGGCTAGAGGTGCCACTCAGCCAGGTTAACGTATTTAATAAGACAGAAGGTAAACATCTCAAAGCTAGACACTCTAACCCATAACCTATGAATGGTAAACCACGGAGAAGGGGCCCTAGAGTAGCCAGTTTGATAGAGAACATTCTGGGCAATTATTAAATTTGCCCCATCAGCTATTTTACCTTAAAATCACAGTACAATCATTTGGGTCTTATGCAGACTGTGAAGGAGGGAACTTCACATTCTTTGAAGGTCCCAGCAAATTAAAGAATTTATTAATCTAACTTACACTCAGTTTCAATGACTCATTTGGATGAAGGATTGACTTTGACGAAGGATTGACAGCTCATTCTTCAATGGTGGTTTTAAGCAAAAGCTTTTCTTTTCTTTTTTTTTTTAACTTTTATTATAAGTTCAGGGGTACATGTGCAGGTTTTTTACATAGTTAAACTTGTGTCGTGGGGATTTGTTGTACAGATTATTTTATCACCAGATATTAAGCCTAGTACCCATTGGTTATTTTTCCTGATTCTCTCCCTCCTCCCACCTTCCATCCTCCCATAGGCCCCAGTGTGTTGTTCCCCTCTATATGTCCATGTGTTCTTGTCATTTAGCTCCCACATATACATGAGAACATGGGGTGTTTGGTTTTCTGTTCCTGCATTAGTTTGCTAAGGATAATGGCCTCTCGCTCCATCCACGTTCCTGCAAGGGACATGATCTCATTCTTTTTTATGGCTGCATAGTATTCCATGGGGTATATGTAGCACATTTTCTTTATCCGGTCTATCATCAATGGGAATTTAGATTGATTCCATGTCTTTGCTATTGTGAATAGTGACAAAAGCTTTTCTTGACAGGCGGAATTGTCTCAAGGCTTTTTAAGTTGTTGTTAACATTTTGTATTTTGAACTTCAACCCTGTCTTTGGACATTAGTAGTATAGAGGTGGTAATAATAATAGTAGTGGTGGCAAGAGGAGGAAGAGCACTGCCCAGTTCTCCACTTAAGGGATATAGAAATTTGAGGATCAATTACTAATTGCTTAATTGCCAAGTGACAGAATTAAGAGAGGTGGACCTTAATCTCATATATTTGGACCCAAGTAGACAGTCTTATTCCCAAACTCGTACAGCCTCTTGGTTGCCACCATGAGCGGGTTTCTCAAGTTAATTCTTTTTGCTGATCTTTTACTGATTAAGCAGAAGCTTTCAAAGTCCCTTAAAAGATTACACATAAAGTATTTGTAACCATTCCCAGAAATGGGTGTTGACTATTAAATGACTTCTCAGATTCTCTCATTTCTAAACTTTACAGTTCCAATATGACATTTTTTCATCCAAAATCTTGCTGAGAAATTTTTGTCATTCTAATATTCAAAAAGATTGCTAATTTTAGTAAACCATTTTTCTGTATTTTAGATAACTGCAAACACTCCTTTTTACCTTTCTAAGGCTATTCACGTAATATCTTTTCATTGTTAAAAAAAAAATAGAGGAGTTCTGGGCCAAAAATAATAAAACATGCCAAGAGGTGATTACTATTAACATACAGTTACATAACTTTTCAGATTTATGCATACTTATATACATGTTACTTTTAAATATGATGGGAACATATATACATATTATTACTTTATTTCATGAATGACAATCTATCCTAAATGCCTGTTCATGTAAATAAATACAATTCTATAGCTTTAAAATTAGTATCTCTTTTTTCTGAATATAAAATTAATACATGCTAACTTGAAAATTAGAAGTGTAATGAAGGAAAACTTTCCCATGAAACTTCTACCAAGAAAGACCTGCTATTAATAATTTCAAGAATATTCTTGCAGATATTTTTCTGAATTACCCACACAATAACTCCATCCACACAGACAGTTAATAAAGGCTGGTATCAGCCAATAATGATCTTGTGTTGTCTACTTTTTGAGTAAACAGTGTATTGAAGATATTTTCTCATTTTATACAGATGCACATTTAGATCAGCATCAAGAATTCTCAAAGTGTATTCAAAGAATTAATTTCATTAGGAATTAATAGGCTGGGCACCATGGCTCACGCCTATAATCCCAGCACTTGGGAGGCCGAGGAAGGTGGATCTCTTGAGCCTAGGAGTTTGAGACCAGCCTAGGCAACATAGTGAGACCTTGTCTCTACAAAGAAAAAAAAAGAAATTAATAGGTATCTTTTGGGGAAAAAATAATGCAGGGTTACCAAAATTAAAATGTTTGGCTATAGGGTTTCTGAGGTCCTTGAATTTGCTAATGTGCATTTCACGGCTATAAGTGGAAAATTTCATCTAAATTTTTCTGGTATTATTTGATAACAGAATTTTAATATTTCAAAAATCATTTGAAAGACAAATAATCTTTGAAACCTATGTTCAGAACTGTTGATAGACATTGTCAATCTAATGGCTGCATAGCATTCAAATGTTGGAATTACCATAATTTATTTATTTCTCCATAGATTGATGTTTATTCCCAATCTTGCTGTTATGTATAATGTTTAACAAACTAATCTGCATAAAAACTTGACTTCTTTAAGATAAATTGCCTATTTATTGACCAATAATTCTTTCCTTAGATTGCATTCATGGCTTCTCTGGCAACCCACTTCAGCAATCAGAACAGTGGGATTATCTTCAGCAGTGTTGAGACCAACATTGGAAACTTCTTTGATGTCATGACTGGTAGATTTGGGGCCCCAGTATCAGGTGAGATGGAAACATAGGATGAAGATTGAGTTAATCAACGTAATAGTAAAGACAATTAAGGAAAGAAGGAAAGAAGAGAGGGAGGGACGGAGAAAGGGAGGGGGGGAAAGAAGGAGGAAGGGAGTAGGAAATAAAGACATTAAGGTAGTTTTTTTTTCTGATTCAAGTTAAACCAAACAGCTCATATAGATTTCTGTTGGATTTCAAAGTAAACAAATTAGGATCTGAAAAGACAAAGATAGTTTTTAAAATATGGCCATAGTCATTAATATTATTAACTCTGATTTAGACTGAGCTAAATAATTCTTAAGAGGACATAGTTACCTCTGACTTTAAAAGTCCTTAAAACATAATTCTCAGTTTAAATGTGTCATAACTGTTTCCTCCCCTTGCCACCACCTCAAAGAGTGCCTGATCCTATTTTTTTAATTAAAATAAATTGAGCAGGTAATACATTTACTTATTTAAAAAGTTAAGGCCTGACGCGGTGGCTCATGCCTGTAATCCCAGCACTCTGGGAGGCCGAAGAGGGCGGATCACAAGATCAGGAGACAGAAACTATCCTGGCTAACATGGTGAAACCCCGTCTCTACTAAAAATACAAAAAATTAGCCGGGCGTGGTTGTGGGCGCCTGTAGTCCCAGCTACTCAGGAGGCTGAGGCAGGAGAATGGCGTGAATCCGGGAGGCGTAGCTTGCAGTGAGCCGAGATCGCGCCACTGCACTCTAGCCTGGGCGACAGAGCGAGACTCCGTCTCAAAAAAAAAAAAAAAGAGTTTGTTTATGCAAATGAATACAAATATATCTTCTCATATTTCTATATAAAAGCTAGGACACTCTACATTCTGATTGTGTCTTGCTGTAAAAAAACTAACAATATATTTTAGAAATCTTTTCACATCATTACTTCATCTTCTTTCTTATAGCTGAATGTACCAAAGTATATTTAATGAATTCCCTTATTGCTGGACATTTGGGTTGTTTCCAGTTTGCTTTTTTTTTTTTTTTGGTGGTGGTGGATTTTTTTTTGCTGTTGTTTTGTTTGTTTCTAGACAGGGTCTCTATCCTCCAGCCTGGAGTGCAGTGGCATCATCTCGGCCCACTGCAACCTCTGCCACCTCTGCCTCCCAAGCTCAAGCAATCCTCCCCACTCAGCCTCCTGAGTAGCTGGGACTACAGACCCAGGCCACCACACCTGGCTAATTTTTGTAGTTTTAGTAGAGACGGGTTTTACCATGTTGGCCAGGCTGGTCTGAAATTCCTGGCCTGAAGTGATCCTCCTGCCTCAGCCTCCCAAAGTGCTGCAATTACAGGTGTGAGCCACCATGCCAGCAAGAATATGCCACTTTGTAATTGATCACTTACAGGTATATCTGTAGGCTAAAGTTTTAGGAATATTATCAGTATAAACATATCCATAATTTTTATCAATTTTGCCAAATTGCTCCCTGTAAGGGTTGTACCAATATACTTAAATTGTCAAGATATGAAAGCACTTATTTCCTGATAGCCTTATCAACAAAATGTGCTTTCAAGTTTCTGGACAGTTGATAAATAGAAAATCCCATTTTACAAACTTTTTACTTTGAATTAATTTTAGACTTACAGGAGAGTTATGAAAATATTATACAAAGTTCTCATATTTTGTTTAACCATCTTCCCCTACTATTAACATTTTAAATAACCAAAGTGCAATTACAAAAATAAAGAATGAACCTAGGTACAATACTATGACTAAATTATGGACTTTATTCAGATCTCACCAGGTTTTTCGGATGCCCCCAGCTTTTAATTCCATTTATTGTCTGGCCATTTCTACCATGGGTTTGCACCTTTTGTTCTATAATGTTCTTTTATAGAGGTATTTGCTTTATTAGTATAAATTCATGGCTACATTTTTCATCTACTACATGAAAACATTTTTTCTTGGAGAGTATCGTTAATCCATTAGGGTCATTTTTGCTTTTCTTTTCTACTTGAAAAAATTAACTGATGGTTGAATGAGTTGAAATTTCCTAGACCAGCCATATGCTCTAGTTTCTTGGTGAAGAAAGGACCAGGGCAATTTCTAGACTGGATAACTCAAAGGCTTCCTCCCCTGCTGCCAGGGGACTAACGGATTCTTTTAAGTATGGCCCTGATGTGTATTTTTCTTGGTCACACACTTCCACTACCTCTCCAGACTGCACTGGGTCCATGAAAGCTTCTGAAGCCAGCCTTATACTTCCTGGTTCCCTTGCCTTCAGGAGCCTTTTCCTTTCTTTCTTTTCTTTTCTTTTTTTCTTTTTTTTTTTTTTTTTGCTGGCAGATTTTGAGATTGGCCACTGCAGGTCCGCTTTCCACATCCTACACTGTATCTAGCAACCATCACCCCAAACACAGCCTTGGCTTCCGCTCAGCCCCTGTTCACAGGGGCTTGTTTTCAGCATTGCTCTTCCACGTGGCCCGCACTATCAGGGAGTACATTTCTTCTGGCACTGTGTGACACCTGCTGCCACCTGGCCTCCTCAGAGCCCAGCCCAACCTCGTATTATCTCCACGTGACTCTGTCCACCCTCAGGGGCATTTGGCAGCACTTACAGGTATTTTTGAAGTTCATTGATTTTCTTCCAGTCTCCTAGTGTTGCAGAATGTGGATACTTATTTGGTTTTTGTTTTTCAATTCTATTCATTTCTCTATATGGTATCCAGAATTAAAAGGAAGAAACTTCTGATGGAGGCAGTGGCCCTGTCAGATTTCACAAATGCTTTTAAGTGCACCTTGATTTATTTTTTCTACTCAGTTTAAGTCAGAAATGAACTGAGATATGAAATGATAGAAGCAATCTTTCATCACACTTTAATGTCATGAAAATCATCTTTAAATGTTCTTATGTGATTTTCTGCTCTGAAGGTTTATGTCATAATTCTCTTATAACTATTCTGTTAAATGCTATCTATGCTACAGATTATATTAGTGCCTAGAAATACCTAGTCCATGTTTCCATGGAATTAAATGGCTTTATAATTGAAGCCTAAGTAAGGATTTAATTTTTTAGAGCTCTCTTGGGCCAGACGTTCAGCTTCTAGTGATACCAACTGTCATTTGACTCTCACAGTTCTCTGTTTCGGTCTCCATTTTTGCAATAGATTGCAAAAAGACCATTTTGTCCTTTTCGACTTTGGGAGTGAAGAGACAGAGAAGGCTGGTTTTTGAAATTACAGCAACACAAAGACCTCCAAACCATAGTGCAAATGTGTCTCCTCTGGTTTCAGTACCTTCCCTTGCAGGAAAGCCACATGTGGGTATAATACATACTCACTTCGGAATTTCCAACTCCAGGCATTTCATTTATTCACCATCTGGTGTTTTAGTCTCCTCTTTCTAACATGTTTTTGCAACCTATTTTTAATAGTAGTCATCATTTTGTAAGAAAAACTAATATATTTTCCTGTCATTTTGATTTCAGCTTTATCTTCTTGAGGCATTGAAAATTATGTATGTGTATGTGTCTAATATGAAATTTTGTAAAATGTGAAAAACTGAACACATGTAAACTATTTTCCTTGAGGCTTTTAATTTTTATCTGCCTTTACTTTTCCTCTGTGAGCCAATCTTTAGGCATATGAATAGGCATGATAAACTTTTAGGCCATTTCCTTTGTTCCCAGAACATTGAATATGCATTCCTGGCACTAGACAAAGCATCATCATACTTCTTCGTTTAATTTGACTTAGAATCAGGTGAATTGACACGGCACCCTTACAACTTTCATCTTCCTTAATTGCACCTTTGAGAAAGAAAGAGAACTATCTTTTATTAAAGCTATTTCTGGGTTATTGTCTTGAAAGCCCATTTGTTTAGAATGTAACATGGAAATCAGTAAGAGCTTGATGACTTACGTTCATTCACCTTTCCAAAATGCACACCAAAACCCCAGATCATTTAGAATTTGAAAATTTTTCCTTTTGTCTTGTCTGTGTGCTATTGGATTCTTTTTAATCATTCAGTGAAAGTATCTTGTGTGCTGGCATTTAGAGTATATTAGGTCATATTATATTGCTTTCAATTAAGAGCCCTAGGCTCTTATTTAAAAACTCAAATCTTTTAAAATATATGTTGGTCTTTTTCAAATGAAGAGGATATAGACTTTTAGTGACAAGGTCCTGCTGCTGAGTCTAAGTTGGGTCTTTCTGTTTATTGTATGTAATTTCACCAACATACAAGGAATAGCATGAGAAATTACCAGAACCATTTCCCTAGAACTCATAAACATTTATTCTGTGCTCCAAGATTTCCTTATCTTTGGCTAATCCCTTTCATGAGTTTAATCATCTGTTGTATTGTTATAGTTGCTCATTGCAGATCACGAGGTTTTTTTTGAGACGGAGTCTCGCTCTGTCGCCCAGGCTGGAGTGCAGTGGTGCAATCCCGGCTCACTGCAAGCTCTGCCTCCCGGGTTCACGCCATTCTCCTGCCTCAGCCTCTCTGAGTAGCTGGGACTACAGGTGCCCGCCACCACGCCCAGCTAATTTTTTTTGTATTTTTAGTAGAGACGGGGTTTCACTGTGGTCTCGATCTCCTGACCTCGTGATCCACCCGCCTCGGCCTCCCAAAGTGCTGGGATTACAAGCATAAGCCACCGCACCCGGCCGCTCATTTTCTTAAGTCATGGAGCGTTTTTGTTCAATCACAAACCTCTCTGTACCTTGGTAACACGAGTTCTGTGGTACATGAGGATGATAGCTAACTTATGCCCAGGAACAACACCTACTTTGCCCTAAGCACTTTGTCAGGGCACAAGGCAGTGAGATACAGCTAAAATGAGGTAGGCTCCTTCTTTAAAGACTTTTAAGTCTTATTGGGGATACACAATGTATACATTGAGAAAGTCTCAAAACACTTGAAAGCACTTGGAAGGGGATTAGATAAAGGGACATTCCTGCAAAGTAAGGCCAAGGAGAGACACCACACTACAAAGAATATCAATAAAAGACATGTGAAGGCATTTGGCAAATCTCCAGGTATTTCCAGGTCCTCAATGTATAACATGTTAATATCAACATGGATAAATACCTGCTTTTTTCAGGTGTGTATTTCTTCACCTTCAGCATGATGAAGCATGAGGATGTTGAGGAAGTGTATGTGTACCTTATGCACAATGGCAATACAGTCTTCAGCATGTACAGGTGGGTGGTCTTTTCTATCATGGGTCTCATCCATGCTGCCGTTGTTTGTTCAAGGAATGCCTAATGACAGGGAAGCGTATGGGAGTCAATAGAGCCTGACATGGCCCCTGTCCTTAATAAGAGCCCTCACGCACCAATATGGCCACATTATCATCATTATTGTTTGGGAAAAAATTAATCTGATGAACTTGAGCATCAGCAGGTTGATAAGAGGCCTTGCATTAATTACTAGCAGCACTCCCCATAACCAATCATTTGGATTATTTTTATAACTCATTATTTTTCTCCTCTCTCTCTGCCCCTTTTTCTGCTTTCCCATTCTCCCATGCCCTCTGATGTTAGCTTGGAATGTGGCAAAGAGGCAGAGAGCCAACACCTTTCTTACAATTAAATGGGCCATGAGTTATCTATGAAAAACTTTGTGGCTGTTATCATTTCCCTGTTATTTTTGATGATGTGTGATAATTGCTGTGTTTACTTCTGGAGCCTTACCTGAGTGGGAAGATGTATTTGAAATGCTAAAAGACAGAAAGATGAGTTAGGGTAGGTGAAATTGTTGCAACTAAGAGATCCAGTTACTCTAACATATTAGAAGTTGATTTTTCTTGACCAGTCCAGGACAAGAGTTCCAGGTTGGGAAAGAATGAGGGGTTGTAGGAGGGGTGCAGGTTGGGAGCGGGTTTATTCTTCCTGTTTTTTGAGGAAGCCAGGCTGATGAAAGCAGCTCTGCTATCTATAAAACTGACTTTGAGCCGGGCTCGATGGCTCACGCCTGTAATACCAGCACTTTGGGAGGCCGAGGTGGGCAGATCAGGAGGTCAGGAGATCGAGACCATCCTGGCTAACACGGTGAAACCCCGTCTCTACTAAAAAAAAAAAAAAATACAAAAAATTAGCTGGGCGTGGTGGCAGGCACCTGCAGTCCCAGCTACTCGGGAGGCTGAGGCAGGAGAATGGCATGAACCCAGGAGGCGGAGCTTGCAGTGAGCTGACATTGCGCCACTGCACTCCAGCCTGGGCGACAGAGCGAGACTCCATCTCAAAAACAAAACAAAAAACAAACAAACAAACAAACTGACTTTGAAAGTCTCTCTAGTCATTGTCATTGCCAGAGTCAGAAGGAGAAAAGCTTGCTGTTGCAAGCTTGTGGAAATATTTATGGATCAGGAATTCTGTTCAGAGAACTTAGTCACATTGTTTTCCACCCAACAAATGCAAGGGTGGCATGGAATTGCAGTGCCAATGGGACAGAAGAAAGGGGATTCTGGTGAACAGATAACCTTCTCTGCCCTCTGGCTTCCAAATATCTGCTGAACTCTTCTTCCTACACTTACAATACATGTCTCCCCGTCTCTCTGTCCCTATGGGAGACAGCCTGTGAAGCACAAATAACGCATCCAGCTCAAAGCCCTGAGTCAGTCAATGAGTAGTCCTTTTCATCAAATTGGTTTGTTGGTTGTTTTTCTCTTTGGCTCCTGGTTCTGTCCTCTGGGAGGGTCTTCTTTATCTGCTTTTCTCTGTGGCACATCTGAAAGGTGAGCAGGCCCTCCTCGAGGCTCTCTCACAGCCCACTTCCTGCTGGTGCAAATTTGAAAGCTGAGTCAAACAGCCCAAGCCTCTTGAGTCCAGTTTTGGGTCTCTGGCAAACCCATTTCCTCAGAAACTTCCTTAGCAGGCTTTTACTCTATTTTTTACTCGATTTTACTCTATTTACTTAGCTGGCTTTTACTTCATTTGTTAAATAGATTAAGTGAAGTCAGTTAACGTGTGTTACTAAACCACACTCCGTATACTTTTCTTGACAGTTTTCAGCCTGCTATTCCTTGTCTTCATGCCTTCTCTCAATTTAATAGAGTTACCCTGAGGCCTTCTAAAGCAATTGATTTGGGCAGAAAGGCAATATTTTTAATCCATCAGATTGTGCCACAGCTGTGTCTACTTGATTGAATGAGTAGTCTTTTTTTTTTTTATTATTTTACTTGAAGTTCCAGGATACATGTGCAGAATGTGCAGGTTTGTTACACAGGTATACATGTGCCATGGTGGTTTGCTGCACCTATCAACTCGTCATCTAGGTTTTAAACCCTGCATGCATTAGTTATTTGTCCTAATGCTCTCCCTCCCCTTTCCCCGCACCCCACCACAGGCCCTGGTGTGTGATGTTCCCCTGCCTGTGTCCATGTGTTCTCATTGTTCAACTCCCACTTATGAGTGAGAATATGCGGTGTTTGGTTTTCTGTTTCTGTGTTTGTTAGTTTGCTGAGAATGATGACTTCCAGCTTCATGCATGTCCCTGCAAAGGACATGAACTCATTCTTTTTTATGGCTGCTGAATGAGTAGTCTTAAGGAAAAAACATCAACTTTATCACTGCTCTTCCAGCTATAAAGACACCTGGCTTTTTTAACCTTGTTAGGCCCCAACCATGTAGACACTATGTACTTCCTCTTCTTCAAACAAGTCAGTTTTTGCCTAACTCATCTTTTGTAGCAACATCTTTCTAAAAGCAGCAAAGAGTACTTTGGCTTTTTCCAATCACTTCCCTTTCTTACCCTACAGGCATTAGATCTATCTTCCAAGTTATCACGTTTTCCAAATGTTTTTGCACAGTGTAACATGGATCTTCTGCTTTCCCAGACCATGATATTTGTTTCCCCATTGCTCCTTGCCTGACCATGAGACAGTGCAAGCCTATTTTTATTTGGGTTGTGGACCAGCCTCCTTTTGTACCAAATTCTAGCTTAGTTAGGGGAAGCTAAATTACTGTAACAAAAACCCAGTGGAATAGCTCAAACATAATATAACTTTCTTTCCTTCTCATCAAACAGCCCAAGGTTGTTCCAGGTTGGAGCAGAGAAGAGAGAGAGCTCTTTTCCACACAGTCTCCAAGAACCCAGTATTCAACATATGGCTTCTAAGATCATTCTGGTCATTGTCATGAACATTCCAGACAGTCCTAAGAAGGAGCAGGGAGGGGTTTTGTGAGAGTGTTACTAGCCAGCCTTAGAAGTGGCACATAGGTCATTTCTGCTCACAGGCTGTTTAGAGAACTTAGCCACAGGATTATACCTGTGGGAAGGAGAGAAGGGGAGCACAGACTTTGGTGAAGAGCTGGTTGTTCATGGCAAAGACTAAGTAGTTTGTTCCTCTTTTTCTTTCTAGCTATGAAATGAAGGGCAAATCAGATACATCCAGCAATCATGCTGTGCTGAAGCTAGCCAAAGGGGATGAGGTTTGGCTGCGAATGGGCAATGGCGCTCTCCATGGGGACCACCAACGCTTCTCCACCTTTGCAGGATTCCTGCTCTTTGAAACTAAGTAAATATATAACTAGAATAGCTCCACTTTGGGGAAGACTTGTAGCTGAGCTGATTTGTTAAGATCTGAGGAACATTAAAGTTGAGGGTTTTACATTGCTGTATTCAAAAAATTATTGGTTACAATGTTATTCACGCTACAGGTACACCAATAATGTTGGACAACTCAGGGGCTCAGAAGAATCAACCACAAAATAGTCTTCTCAGATGACCTTGACTAATATACTCAGCATCTTTATCACTCTTTCCTTGGCACCTAAAAGATAATTCTCATCTGACGCAGGTTGGAAATATTTTTTTCTATCACAGAAGTCATTTGCAAAGAATTTTGACTGCTCTGCTTTTAATTTAATACCAGTTTTCAGGAACCCCTGAAGTTTTAAGTTCATTATTCTATATAACATTTGAGAGAATCGGATGCAGTGACATGACAGGGCTGGGGCAAGAACAGGGGCACTAACTGCCTTATTAGCTAATTTAGTGCCCTCCGGGTTCAGCTTAGCCTTTGACCCTTTACTTTTGATCCACAAAATATGTTAAAACTCTGAATTCACATACAATGCTATTTTAAAGTCAATAGATTTTAGCTATAAAGTGCTTGAGCAGTAATGTGGTTGTAAGTTTGTGTGTGTTCCCCCACATTACCCCCAACTTCGGATATGGGGTCAGGAGGTTGAGGTTCACTATTAACAAATGTCATAAATATTTCATAGAGGTACAGTGCCAATAGATATTCAAATGTTGCATGTTGACCAGAGGGATTTTATAACTAAAGAACATACACTACTGATAAATACCTTAGAGAAAAACTTTGACCTGGCTTTAGATAAAACTGTGTCAAGAAAAATGTAATGAGCAATATATGGAAATAAACACACCTTTGTTAAAGATACTTTCTAAACTTGTTTTTAATAAAGTTTAATAGTCATAGAATTGTGAATCACTATAGTTAACAGAAAGTGAAAATATTTTCATGCAGATGATGTGAACAGCCATTGAATAGGTGACTTGGGCACACAGCAGGGTCATGTGACTCCAGAAAACTTCACTTTTCAGTTATTCCATTGTTATAATTTCAACCCTTTAAGACATTGATGTTTAGAGGGCTCACAAATAACATCTGAATACCTCTAAGGAAAGAGGTTTTTTATTACATACCTGAAGTCTTTGTAATGTTCATGCTTAAATTCTAAGTTTTCACCTTAGTGACACACAAGGTTTGGTTGTAGGCAACAAGTCCCAGGTATGTGGGAAATTGATTCACAACAGAGATGGGAAAAGGTGCAGATAATTTCCAATGCCTTCACAATTTACCCATGACCAGAATTATACTTGAAAGACTAATTTCACAAGTGTCCCAAAACTGAGAAGCTAAAAAGGAAACAGTAGGTAGGTGTCATAGGAAATTTACATGTACCATCTAATAAACAAAACCTGCAAATTCTAAATCTTTTTTTTTTTTTTTTTTTGAGACAGTTTCACTCTGCTGCCCAGGCTGGAGTGCAGTGGCACGATCTCAGCTCACCGCAGCCTCTGCCTCCTGGGTTCAAGTGACTCTCCTACCTCAGCCTCCTAAGTAGCTGGGACTACAGGCACCCTTCACCAGGACCAGCTAATTTTTAATGTTTTTAATAGAGATGGGATTTCACCATATTGACCAGGCTGGTCTGGAACTCCTGACCTCAGGTGATTTGCCTGGCTTGGTCTTCCAAAGTGCTGGGATTACAGGCGTGAGCCACCGCACCCGACCGCAAATTCTAAATCTTAAAGCAACTCTGCAAACGAAGCACTTGAGTTTCTGCTTGCTTCACGGATGTAATACGGTGTAGAACTGTTTCACATAATGATCAGCTTTGGTAATTTTCCAGTGTAGAAAACATTATATTTGACCCTTGGACAACAAAGAGATTATATTGAAGGAATTTTATTGAGTGTATCATGAATAAAAGCTGAAGTCAAAATTAAAATGTAAAAAAATAATTCAGAGGATGGAATATGCAAATGTAAACTCCAAACGATGTGGCTGGAATTCATAAACATTTACTTTATGCAAGATACTTTGCTATTCCAGGCACTCCTATGGCATTTAAAGTACAATTCTTACCTTCTCTAATTTTTCAACCTAGTAGAGGACAATAGGCTAAAAGGAATAAGTACATGGATAACAAAACATAAAGTAGAATGTTTTTACAGCCATAGAAGGCAAAGGGCTAGGAATTCAAAGGAGAGAGAAACAGTATCTAGCTGAGAGCATAAGAAAAGCTTGTGGAAAAGATAATATTTGATGGCCAGAGACACTTTCTTGCTTTTGTATGTTTGAAGTGTTATATTTAAATATATATATATATAAAATATTTGGATTTAAAAAACTCACTATAGAAAATTTATAAAATTCCCCAAAATATTTAGTATAAAATTAATCATTCCATCAAATATTAAATAATATTAATATTTTAAAGTGTTTATTTCAGTCTTTTCCTGCATGTATTTATGGCTTCTATTTTTAAATATAGTAATAAAACAATTTGAAATTAGCTTTTTATATATTTTTGTATCTTGCTCTAATGGGTTGGACTAACATATTAAGAATACTCTCGAATGCTACTAAGGACAATTTGAAAACATAATTTTAATGGCTGCATACTTTATTTAACTTTCCTGTTTTGGAAAATATTATATATTTTTTTGATTACAAATAATACGTCATGAGCATTCTCTTTTTAAAAAATAAACTGTGTGCATATAATTATTTCCTTTGATTAAATTTCTAGAAGTGAGATTATTTGGTCAAAAAACCTAGACATTTTTAAAAGCTGTTAATAATGTCACATTTAAAAAAAATAGCTTAAACATATGTAAGGAGGGACTTTATTCAAAAGGATTATTGCCATAAGGGGAAGGTGACTACGACAATAGGGAAGAGGCTCTGAGATCTATGGGATCTGTAGCTCAGAGGACAGACACAAATAGGCTTTCTTTTATGGATAGAAGTAAACAAGAACTAGGTGCAGGGGATGGGATGAGTGACAGGTATGATGGGACATTGACTAGGCAACACTTTTTCCTGAGTTCAGCCAGTTCCCTGGAGGAGGGGCCTCTAACTTTAACACGGTTCCATGTTCCAATGCCGAAAGTGAGCCAAAGTTTAGGTGCCTGGGCAAAGGGGAAAAGCCTTACTAAACTTTGGTCAAGTCAGGTTAGTTTGCATTTTGCCCAGATTGAACAGTTCAACAAACACTTCAGCTAACATTTATAAGACCAAAAAAAGTGGGAATTTAGAGGGTCTGTGCCTGGTCATGTCCTATGTAAACAAGAAAGTTTTAAGTCATAAGAGAAAGCATGATTCCTTGCAGCAAGCCATTTCCCAGAACAAAAGGGAAGGAGGATTTTTAAAGTGCCTTTCCAAGAACACAGGGCTCAGGTAAGGTTCAACATTGCCAATAAATATTGTCAAATTGTCCTCCAAGAAATCTGCACTCCTACCAGCAATATTTGAGAATGCTAGAAATGCTGCAGATAGGTAGGATTGTGATTTGTGAGGATGGGAGACAAAGTGTTCTATGCAATGAAAAATAGTTTGGAAAAAAAAGAGGCAGGGAAACTGCAAGCTCTTTGTATGCAACAGCATAGTGTGCGGTCAGCCTGGAATGAATTGCTGATGCAGCGTTAAGGCAGGTACGGCTAGAAAGGCAGACAGAAGAAATGCCATAGGCTTTCAATGCCAAGGTGAGACCTGTACTTAAATTAGCAGCTAAAGAATCACTGTTAAATTGTGATCAATATTTTGATGTAACCAGGGCTAAGTTTTAGGAAAGTCAATCTGATGAAAATGGGAGGCTTTGAGGCGCTCACATTTTTTTTCTTTTAAAGACAAGCATTGATTATGTCAACCTTACAAAAAAAGACACTAGAAAAAAAATTAAATATGTTGGGTTTACTTGGTAATAGAAATAAGTATCATAGTCTGAATGCATGGAATGGCAAACCATGAGTACACTTGGTGAGGCAAGAGGAAGGGGAACTTTTGTTAGCAAAAAAAAGGTTTACATAAGCTGCTTAGAAACAGAGTTTGTTGGTTCTAGAGGTTGAAAGCCAGAGTTGTTAGCAGTTTATGGATGGAGACGCTGTTAGTGGGCAAGTGTTCTTGAGAACATCATATCTGAATTATTGCAGTCCTGGAGAATGTCTAGTCATAAACCAAAGGGTTTTTAGAAAGTTCTTGGAAACAGTTCTTCTTATCTCAGACATATAAGCATGAGCATCCTCTTTTTCGGGCTTTACCAGCTCTCTTTTGTCTGGATCTAATGCAAGTGATTCCATCCTAGTATCTGCAACTTTCACAGCTAGCTAATGCTGACCATACATCCCACCCTCCCCCTACCACCCCTGCACTATTTCTTCTCCAAATGTTTATTGGACAGTGCAAGGTAAGGAGGCACAACCCCTGTTTGGATGGTAAGTGTTAATCCAGTGGAATGGACATAGCAACACCATGCTTTGCAGAATGCCTTAAAAATACTCTCTACCCTTATTTCCCCTGCAGCAACCCCACAAAACACACCCACTGTCACTCATTTGGACTCTTTAGTGTCACAGCAATATTGTGGAATAAGAAAGAAGTCTCTCCCCTCTTGGCATAGATGAGTTACTTTGGGCAAGTTACTCAATGTCTGTGCCTGAGTTTCCTCACTTGTAAAATTGGGTTGTCTGCCAGCATGTACCTCAAAGAATTGTTAAAAGAGAAATTAGTTACTGCATGTTTTAATTATTTACTGATACATAACGACCACAAACTAACAGCTTAAAATAGCACACATTCATTATTTTATGGTTTGTGTGGGTCAAGAGTCCAGGCATGGCTCAGGCAGATTCTTTGCTTCAGAAGCTCTCACAGGTCTACCGTCATAGATGAGGGCTGGGTCATCTGAAAGCTCAACTAGAGAAGGCTCTGCTTCCATGCTCCCTAGGGTTGCTGGCAAAACTCCATTTGTTGAGGGTGTTGGGTTGAGGGCCTCAGTTCTTTGCTAGCTGTTGTCTGGAAGCCACCCTCAGCTCATTATGATATGGGCTTGTCCAATGAACTGCTAACTTCATCAAAGCATGGAAACTGAGAATATGATGCAGAAAGTCTGCTAGCAAGATAAAAGCCACAACAGCTTAGAACTTAATCATGGAAGTGACATCTCATCACCTTGTGGTATTCTATTGGTTGGAAGCAAGTCACCAGGCCAGCCCAAACTCAAAGGGCGGGGGGGTTTCACAAGGGCATGAATTCCAGGAGGAGGGGATCAATTGGGCCATCTTAAAGTTAACCTTCGATTGCCCTCCAGCCCCTAATGACTCAAATACTTCCCACATGCAAAATACAGTCATTTTCTTGCAAGGTCCTCAGAGATCTCACATCATCATCGTAGCATCACCTCAAAGTCTAGAATTTCATCTTCTGCATCATGTCCAGATGTGGGTGAGGCTTTTTGGAAGTAATTCTTCAGTCCAGCTCCTTGAGTACAGTTCCTTTTGATCTGCTAACCTGCGAAACCAAAAAGAAAAGTTATTGGCCCCCCACATCTAATAAAATAGTAGGACAGGAAAACACATATAACAGGTATAAAAGTTTGTATTCAAAAAAGAAGGGAATGAGAGTGACAAAGGCCAAAGATTCATAGCAATGCTTAAATCCAGTTGGTCAGAAATTATAAGTTCCTTGATTAGCTTTCAAGGCCTATAACACTTCAGCATGCATCTCAGACAGATTAGTTTAAAAAAATATAACCATAAAAAGAAAACATGGGCTGGGCGAGTTGACTCATGCCTGTCATCCCAGCACTTTGGCAGGTTAAGGCAGGTGGATCGCTTGAGCCTAGGAATTTGAGACTGGCTCTATTTAAAAAGAAAAAGAAAAAAACAAGATGATAACCACAAAAAGGAAAATGATAATCTTAAAAGGAAAAAAATTCTTAATATTATCAAGTATCCAGTCAGTGTTTAACAATATCCCAATTGTCTTACAAATACCTTCCTACTGTATGTTTGGTTAAGTCAGGATTTCAAACAATATTTGTATATTACATTCGATTGATGTATCTAAGTCTTTTTAAATGTGCAATAATTTCTTGCTTATTTACCATTTACTTTCTAACATTGTGGATTTTGCCAATTACATCCTTTGGTTTATCCTCTATTCTCTATATTTCCTATGAGTAGATAAATAAGATGCTTGATTAAATTTAGGCTTCAGATTTTTGCAGAAAAACTTCATAGGTGGTTCTGTCCATTGCATCATACAGGGAGGTACATAGTGCCCTATTATATTGATATTAAAGTTATCAGTGGATTCAGGATGTCAAAGCCAGATTTATACATTATAAGTTCCCTGCTATGGACTGAATGTTTGTATTCCCCCAAAATTCACATATTGAAACCCTAATCCCCTGTGATGGTATTTGGTGATGAGGCCTTTGGGAGGTGATATGGTTTGGCTGTGTCCCCACCCAAATCTCATCTTGAATCATAGTTACCATAATCTGCATGTGTTGTGGGAGGGACCCAGTGGGAAGTAATTGGATCACAGGGGCAGTTTTCCCCATGCTGTTCTTATGATAGTGAGAGAGTTCTGACAAGATCGGATGGTTTTATAAGCACCTGGCATATCCCCTGCTAGCTTTTCTCCTTCCTGCTGTCTTGTGAAGAAAGTGCCTTGACTCTCTTTCACCTTAGGCCATGATAGTTTCTTGAGGCCTCCCCAGCCGTGCTGAACTGTGAGTCAAACCTCTTTCCTTTATAAATTACCCAGTCTCAGATATTTCTTCATAGCAGTGTGAGAACGGACTAATACAGCATGTGATTAGGTCAGGAGGGTGGGGTCCTCATGATGGGATTAGTGTTCTCATGGGACAGGAGAGAGAGCTTGCCTCTCTCTTTCTCTCCCTCCTACTCTCTACCTTGTGAGAACATAATGAGAAGCCACCAAGAGTGCCCTCACCAAGCACTGACTCTGCCAGCACCTTGATTTTGGACTTTCCAGCCTCCAGAACTGTGAGAAATCAATGTCTGTTTAAGTCACCCAGTCTATGGTGATTTGTTATAGCAGCTGAAGAGACTAAGACATTTCCCCCTTTAGCTTTTTACCTAATGTTTTCAGCAGCCACTTAGGATTATAGCTGAAATCTGCTTTTTCATTTGGGGTTGCAAAACAGTGAAAGTTTTAAAGACAGATATTCTTTCATTAGCTATTTGGTTATCCTGAAATACCATTCATATGGAGGGCAAGATAAATATTCAACTTTTACAGTAAAAAGTTGGTGCCCTAACAACCTCCAACAGGGATTAATGAAGGCTTTAAAAACCATTATTGTGAACTCATGAATGTTCATAGTATTTGATGTGTTTTAATCCACCACAGTCATTATTCCAGTTTAACGGCTCCATCTTGTCAGTGGGAGGCCCTTCAAGTTAGTCCCTCTGCCCATTTGGGTAAAATTTAGGCTGGTGCCAATCCTGCACAGCCGGCAGGAGTTCAGCAGGGCAGGGGTGAGTGAAGTCTCTGTGCAGACTCTCCATCCTAACCAGACATTCATGCTGCAACCTTGAATGTGACTCTAGCAGCCCAGACTATTCTGTGCCCTGCCAATTGCCTGAATTCTGGCTTTCCCAGCAATTATATGAGCTACTTGGTATCCTTCCAGTGAACTTCTTTTCGTATTTATGCCAAGAATCCTGATGGATCTAAGAGGAAGTAGTAGAAATGGGAAGCCAGTTAACGTAAAATTGAGTGGTAAGGTAGTTTAGAAAAATAAATGCAATATAATATACTTTATCAAATAAAAACCAAAATAACATTTTGACAAAACAAAATATAGTATATAAATAGTACAGCTATGTCTCCAGATAGATATAATGGATGGTAGGACATACATCAAAATCATGGGAGTGTTTGTCTCTTTTTTTTTTAAACTGAGTCTCACTCTGTCACCCAGGCTGGAGTGCAGTGGCATGATCTCAGCTTACTGCAACCTCCACCTCCTGGTTTCAAGCCTCAGCCTCTGGAGTAGATTACAGGGGCCACCATGCCCAGCTAATTTTTGTATTTTCAGTAGAGATGGGGTTTCACCATGTTGGCCAGGCTGGTCTCAAACTCTTGACCTTAAGTAATCCACCCACCTCGGCCATCCAAAGTGCTGGGATTACAGGCATGAGCCACCGCACCTGGCTGTGTTTATCTCTTGAATGCTGCAGTGGGGGAGGCAAAGACATCTCACTACAGGTGAAAGTTAAAGAAGACTTTAGCTATGGAAGAAGTTTAAAAGCAGCTTGCGTTATGATGCATTTACCACCTTACTACAGGGATGCCCTGGAGGAGAAAGAAAAAGGCAAGTGAATCTCCATATTAACTGGATTTTGTGTAAATAGATGCATGATATTGTCTAGGAGGAAGAGAATTGAAAGACTGAATGCACTTAACAAGATATCCCTGGCCAAAGGATTATTTACGGTAAATAAACCCGGAATCTAAGAAGCATGGTTCCATAGCTAAAGCAATTCTCAGAGATATAAAATGAAGTCTATTAGGTGACCTGAGACCCTCGTTAGAGACTTCATCTGTAATTTGGGGCAGAGGGTGTATTCGTTTACTAAGGCTGCCACAATGAAATACCACAGACTGGTTGGCTTAAACAATAGAAGTTTAATTTATCACAGTTCTGGAGGATAAAAGATCAAGATGTTGGCAGGTTTGGTTTCTTCTGAAGCCTCTCTCCTTGGCTTGAAGACAGCAAGTGTCCTCACTTGATCTCACTGTGTCCTCACATGGTTCCCCTGGGTCTGTGTTTTTTTGGTCCTAATCTCCTCTTCTACGGATACTAGGATTGAATATTAGTCATATTGGATGAGGGCCCACCCATATGACTTCATTTTGGCCCTATCTCCAAATACAGTCACATTCTGAGGTATTGATGGTTAGGGATTCAACATATAAATTTTTATTGATTTATTATTAATATGTAATATTCGTACATATTTATGGAGTACATGTGAAATTTCAATACATGCATACAATGTGTAATGATCAAATCAGGGTTTTTAGGATATTCATCACCCAGAACATTTACCATTGTTTTGTGTTGGAAACATTTCAAATCTTCTAGCTTTTTGTTTGTTTTTGTTTTTTTGTTTTGTTTTGTTTTGTTTTTGGAATAGGATCTCACTCTGTCTCCCAAGCTGGAATGCAGTGGTGTGATTATAGCTCACTGAAGCCTCAAACTCATGGGCCCAAGTGATCCTCAGACCTCAGCCTCATGAGTTAGTAGGTTTATAGGTGTACACCACATCCAGATAACTTTTCAAGTTTTTTTTTTTTCCAAGACGGAGTCTTGCTCTGTCGCCCAGGCTGGAATGCAGTGGCATGATCTCAGCTCACTGCAACCTCTGCCTCCCTGGTTCAAGTGGTTCTGCTGTCTCAGCCTCCCTGGTAGCTGGGATTACAGACGCGCACTACCATGCCCAGCTAATTCTCATATTTTCAGTAAAGACGGGGTTTCACCAATTTTTCAAGTTTTTTGTAGAGATGGGGTCTCACTATGTTGCCCAGGCTGGTTTTGAACTTCTGGCCTCAAGTGATCCTGCTGTATCAACCCCCCAAAATGCTGGGATCACAGGTGTGAGCCACTGCATCTGGCCACTATTTTGAAATATACCATATACTGTTGTTAACTACAGTCACTCAACTGTGCTATCAAATACTATTATTTAGCTATTATTTATTCCTTCTATCTAACTACATGTTCATACCCATTATCCAATCTCTCTTCATCTCTGCTCCCCATCATTCTACTCTTTATGAGATTAACTTTTTAGCTCCCACATCTGAGTGAGAACATGTGATACTTTTCTTCCTGTGTCTAGTTTATTTCACTTGACATAATGACCTCGAGTTCCATCCATGTTGCTGCAGATGACAGGATTTCATCATTTTTTTTATGACCAAACAGTATTTTATTGTGTATATGTACACATTTCCTTTGTCCATTCATCCAGTAATGGACACTCAAGTTGATTCTATATTTTGGCTATTGTGAATGGTGCTGCAATAAACATGTGGGTACAGGTGTTCCTTTGACATACTGATTTCATTTCTTTTGTGTTGCGGGAAGTCAGGGATCCCGAGCAGAGGGACCGGCTGGAGCCACGGCAGAGGAACATAAATTGTGAAGATTTCATGGACATTTATCAGTTCCCAAAATTAATACTTTTATAATTTCTCACGCCTGTCTTTACTGCAATCTCTGAACATAAATTGTGAAGATTTCATGGACATTTATCAGTTCCCAAATGATACTCTTATAATTTCTCATGCCTGTCTTTACTTTAATCTCTTAATCCTGTTATCTTCGTAAGCTGAGAGAATGTACGTCACCTCAGGACCACTATTATACAAATTGATTATAAAACATGTGTGTTTGAACCATATGAAATCAGTGCACCTTGAAAAAGAACAGAATAACAGTGATTTTCAGGGAACAAGGGAAGACAACCATAAGGTCTGACTGCCTGTGGGGTTGGGCAGAATAGAGCCATATTTTTCTTCTTGCAGAGAACCTATAAACAGATTTGCAAGTCAGGAAGATATCGCTGAATTCTTTTCCTAGCAAGGAATATTTATAATTAAGACCCTGGGAAAGGAATGCATTCCTCGGGGGAGGTGTATAAACGGCTGTTCTGAGAGTGTCTGTCTTATGCAGTTGAGATAAGGACTGAAATACGCCCTGGTCTCCTGCAGTACCCTCAGGCTTACTAGGATTAGGAAATTCCAGCGTGGTAAATTTTGGTCAGACCAGGGTTCTCTGCTCTTGAACGCTGTTTTCTCTTAAGATGTTTATCAAGACAATATGTGCACAGCTGAACATAGACCCTTATCAGGAGTTTTTGATTTTGCCTTTTGCCTTGTGATCTTTGCTTTGCCCTTTGCCTTGTGATCTTTATTGACCTCAGAAGCATGTGATCTTTGTTCTTCTTCTTTGCCCTTTGAAGCATGTGATCTTTGTGACCTACTCCCTGTTCTTAAACCTCCTCTCCTTTTGAAATTCTTAATAAAAACTTGCTGGTTTTGCGGCTCAGGTGGGCATCACGGACCTACCGATATGTGATGTCACCCCTGGTGGCCCAGCTGTAAAATTCTTCTCTTTGTACTCTTTCCCTTTATTTCTCAGACTGGCCGACACTTAGGGAAAATAGAAAGAACCTACGTTGAAATATTGGGGGAGGGTTCCCCCGATACTTTTGGACATATATCCAGTAGTGGGACTGCTGGATCATATAGAAGTTCTCTTTTTAGTTTTCTCACAAGCCTCCATACTGTTTTCCATAACGGCTAAACTAATTTACATTCCCACCAACAGTATATATAAGTTCCTCTTCTCTGCGTCTTCGCCAGCATTTGTTATTTTTTGTCTTTTTGAAAATAGCCAGTCTGACTGAAGTAAGGTGGTATCTCATTGTGGTTTTGATTTGCATTTCCCTGATGATTAGTGATGTTGAGCATTTTTTCATATACCTGTTGGCCATTTGTATGCCTTTTGAGAAATGTCTGTTCAGATCCTTTGCCCACTTTTTAATGAGATTATTTCATTTTTTGCTGTTGAGTTGAGTTTCTTGTATATTCTGCATATTAGTCACTTGTTGGATGAATAATTTACAAAATATTTTCTTCTATTCAATAAGTTGTTTCTTTATTCTGTTGTTTCCTCTGTTGTGCAGAAGCTTTTTAGTTTAATATAGTCCCATTTGCCTATTTTTTTGTTGCCTATGCTTTTGAAGTCTTAGTCATAAAATCTGTGCCTAGGTCAATGTCCTGAAGTGTTTTATCTGTTTTCTTATAGTAGTTTTATAGTTTTGGGTTGTACGTCTAAGTTTTTTAATCCATTCTGAGTTGATTTTTGTGTATGGTGAGGGATAGGGGTCTAGTTTCATTCTTCTGCATATGGATTTCCAGTTTTTCCAGCACTACTTATTGAATAGAATGTCCTTAATGTATGTTGTTGGTGTTTTTATTGATAATCAGCTGGCTGTAAATATATGGATTTATTTAGGGGTTCTTTATTCTGTTCCATTGGTCTTTGTGTCTGTTTTATGCCAATAGTATGCTGTTTTGATTACTACACCTTGGTAGTATAATTTGAATTCTGGTAGTGTGTTGCTTCCTGCTTTGTTCTTTTTGTTCAGTGTTGCTTTGGCCATTCAGGATCTTTTGTGGTTTTATACAATTTTTTTTTTTCTATTTCTATGAAGAGAAAGCCACAGAGTCCTAAAATAATTCTAAAACTCATCATGACTTTCTTGCCTAAAAGATCTTGATTACAATCGTGCCTAGATTTGCTTTAATCACTTGCTTGAGAAATACATAAATCCCCACTTAAGATTAGTGCAGGCATCTCTCTGGCACCCATTTCTGGTTCTATTCAAATTCCTAGAGATGTCAAAAATTACATTAGGCCACCTGACAGGCTATACCTAGAAGAGAAAAAATGATTTGAAAAAGCAGTGGGGCTGTTTGCGATTGCTTTTTTTTTTTCTGAAATATCATCTATTAGGTTGAAAACCTGAAATTGCAGCTTTCTGTAGAAATGGCAGAAGACAAACTAACATTTTTAAAGCGCTCTCATTTAGCGCTGATGAGTACTACACCCCGATGTTCTTCTGATACTAAAATAATTTTCCTAGTGTAGTCTAAACTTTTTTAAAAAGACATGTAATCCACAGAGTTTGTAACTCAAAACGAGTGCATCTAGGAGGGATCGCAAGCCGTTTCTGGATTAAATTGCCAGCTAGCTAGCTAGCTAAGCAGGGGCGGTGAAGAAGACAATCTGCCGCCTAGGGAAGAAAACGCTTTCGCATTGTTCTTACGTGTTTACGTTATTTTATTTCCCCAGAGCAAGGCAGGAGTAGGGGCTGGAATGGTACAACGGCTGGGGATCGCCATGGTCACAATAAAAGCGTCCAAAGAGGACAGTAACAGGCAGGAGCTCCAAAGGTCAATCTCCGCAATTTAGGACTCAGGAATTTAGGTTGCAGGAAAACGAAAGCAACCTAGTGCATTTGGCACTGGCGGTCCCGGGAGGCCGGGGGTGGGGAAGCGCGCCAGTGCGCAGACTCCGTGAGCTCGCGCAGGCCCACCAAAGAGGGACGTGGGTGGTGCATTTGGGGCGTGGCGCCGGGCCTTGGGAGGGCTTCCTGCAGGCTGCTGGGCTGGGGCGAAGGGCTGCTCAGTTTCCTTCAGGGGGCACTGGGAAGCGCCATGGCACTGCAGGGCATCTCGGTCGTGGAGCTGTCCGGCCTGGCCCCGGGCCCGTTCTGTGCTATGGTCCTGGCGGACTTCGGGGCGCGGGTGGTACGCGTGGACCGGCCCAGCTTCCGCTACGACGTGAGCCGCTTGGGCCGGGGCAAGCGCTCGCTAGTGCTGGACCTGAAGCAGCCGCGGGGAGCCGCCGTGCTGCGGCGTCTGTGCGAGCGGTCGGATGTGCTGCTGGAGCCCTTCCGCCGCGGTGAGCCCGGTTTCCCGCGGAGGGGAGAGGCCTGGCCGTTCGATCGAGGCTGCTCCCGCCACACCTTTGCCCTGTTGCCGCAAGAACCCTTGTCGGCCCCAGCCTTCTAGATTTTTGCCTCCTAGGGTATTGTTAGTGATCATTCATCCCAAACTGGATTGTCCAAAACGGGTTCTGAGATACTGCTGTTGCCCGGTTTCTCCTTTTGCCTCTCTGACTCCTTCCCAAATTCCTCTTTTTTTTTCTAAGAAACTTTCCGTATTTGCCTTTCTTAATTAATTGAGGGTCTTGAACCCTGTGAGAATCTAATGAAAGCCACAGGATTCCCTTCCTGGAAAACTGCATATAGGCGGTCATTCGGCTACCGTTTTGGAGTGCTGTACCCTCAAGCCATCCACGGGCCCAGGCTAACGCTCCCTGCCTGAAATGCTGGCGTTCTAAGTCTCAGCATCTGCTGCCTGAAGCCCCGTTTCCCATTCCCAACATTTTCACCTTTTTGTAGACTTCCCCCTTTCAGAGCCGCAGACGCTGGCATACAGATGTCCTAGGCATCGCCGTCAAGGCTGCCCGCCAGGCAGCTTCCACAAATCCCAAACTGAGCCTTTCCTTCTTCCTTCTAAAACAGCATCTCCACCTTCTGTATTATTTATTTCAGTGAATGCCTGAATCTCGAACTTGTACTTCATCATGGACTCCTGTCTTCCTTTCACATCCAATTTCAATGATCATCAATACAGTCATTTTGCTCCTTAGCCCACTCGGAGTATTTCTCTCCATACCTGCTGCAACTGCCTTGACACTGGTGTGACAGCCTTTTAAAAACTGGTGTTTGGGGCTGGTATCACTCCAGTGGATTCTCAGACAGCTGCCAGAATAACTTTGTTCAAGTAGAAATCCAAAGCATTGCCTGGTCTCAAGTGGGAAATGGGTAAATGGTGAATGAATGAATGCCTACGGCACCAGCCGGCTTATTTAAATGCGTTAACTCATTTAACCCTCAAGGCCGTATTTGAGGCTTGTAACAATAATGATTTAATAATTAAGATTATGTAATAATTTAAGAATGCTCCATTTAAGATGAGGGAGGCTTGTCCAAGGTCTTATAATTAGGAGGAACGTCGGCTGGGAATATGGATATAGCCTCTGGGTGAGGAGTTGTGAGTGGTGTTTAGGTAGATGACTAGAGGTTTTCTGTTATTTATTTTAGCCTTAGGAAGGTAAAGACAGTGAGTTTATTATGTAATTTTGATTACTTTTAATCCCAGGAAATTTCAGGTGCTGGTTACCCGGGGTTTCTGCTATAAATATTATACTTGTTGATAGCTTAAAAACTCTCAGGTACTATTGTCACTAACCACTCTTTCTACAGAAGGGCGCTAAACTGTTTCGTGCAGGTACTGATTCTAGGCACGTTAGCGCCTATGGAAACAGGTGTGAATTCTGCAGGAGGAGCTGATGAGCTGATAGGGAAGATAAGTGTATGCATGTACGAGCAAGTGCAGCTAAGGTGGGGTGTGGTAAACACTGATGTGGTATAGAAAGAGAGAAAAGGGGTTTACTAAAGGGATGAGACCCTGCTCTGGGGATTGAATAAATAGGCTTGGATAAACCTAGAGGGAAACAGGGATGTACTGGGAGAAATTACATCCTGGGAAGAAGCCACACATTCCAGAAATGGTAGCTTCACTCTTTGGGTCCTTAACTGCTGTAAACATGCCATTAGCCCACAGCAAATGTTATTAATATTACTTGCAATGGTGCTATTTTATGTTTGTCTCAGAGAAGGGATTATCTGCATCCTCAATTCATACTCTCTTAAGAAGGTCGTTACTTTTCTCTTAAGGTGTCATGGAGAAACTCCAGCTCGGCCCAGAGATTCTGCAGCGGGAAAATCCAAGGCTTATTTATGCCAGGCTGAGTGGATTTGGCCAGTCAGGAAGCTTCTCCCGGTTAGCTGGCCACGATATCAACTATTTGGCTTTGTCAGGTATGTTGAAAAAAAAATTTAGTCTACACTTTTAATTTAGTCCATTAAGATCTACAGGTATGTTGATTAACAATAATTTGTAAAGGTGAAGATTTAAATATTTATCAGAATCAATCAAGAGGGCCTGGGTGTTTAAAATGGATCAGTTTGAGTCTTGAAAAAATCATTCTCAACCTTCCCTCACCCCACCCCTTAACACGTTCGAAGGATAATACATGCCCACTACTATCATTTATTTACTACATTTGTTGAGTAAATTCTCAGACGAACCCCTGTTAGGAATTAAGAGGCTTACTGGGTACTAGGGATGGTTGCTGTGTAGTTTGAAAATGTTGACATAGTTCGATTCTGACAGCTACTGCTCCCCCACACCCCGAAATCTCCACCCACCATACTGAGAATCATTACTTGAGTCATTGTTTCAGACTTCTATGAGCACCAAAAAAAGCCCTTGGTTTTCAGGTCCTAATATCACTTTATTAGAGTTTTTGCCTGTGACATGTGAGGTAGGCTTGATTCCAGAATTCTAAGAACTATGTGTTGTTGACTATAGGACGTTTCAGATTTTCTGTGAGTACACATTTAAAAGTTGAGGAAAGAAGTGGGTATAGAATTGGCTTTTCACATCTACTTAAAAATTAAATTCCTTTTTTTTCTTGTGTACAAGTATTTTCTTGCATTTCTTTCTACTAAGAATGAAAGTGCGTTTACTGTTTTAAAACCACAAAATAAATAATCATTTTCTTTTCCAAAAGTAAGTGAGTAAAAACTTAGCAATATTTGAAAATGTTGGTTGGAATAGGTTTTAGACAGGAAAACAACAAAACAAGGATCCTGTCTTGAGGGAAAGCCTGTTTATGAGTTTGCTGACTAAGCTCAGATTTGGAAAAGTGATATATACTAGCTTTCGCTTACATTATCTACTAGAGAGATTGATTATTCCTTTAAGATGCTCACATATTTAAGAAGAGATTAAATTTAAAAGAGACATTAAATTTGTTTTTAATGATGTAGGTGTTCTCTCAAAAATTGGCAGAAGTGGTGAGAGTCCGTATGCCCCGCTGAATCTCCTGGCTGACTTTGCTGGTGGTGGCCTTATGTGTGCATTGGGCATTATAATGGCTCTTTTTGAACGCACACGCTCTGGCAAGGGTCAGGTCATTGATGCGAGTATGGTAAGTATTAATTGGGGTAGATGCCTGCCACTTGTCCCTAAGTTTAAGATATGGCTGCTTAAAATCCTTTTTTTGAAGAAGAAGAGATAAATGACATTTGAAGTTTCAATCCAAGTCACCAAGGATATCCTTTTCTTTTTAAAATAGGCTTATGTCCTTTATATATCTGTTAGAATGTCATATTTTGATCATCTGTCCTTGGAGTCAGTTCTCTAAACTTTCTGTGACTCATGTGATTCCTATGTTGTTTTAGGTCAGTTCAAAAGTAATTACAGGTTTTGCCAGATATTTGCTAACCTAAATATTTCAACAATTTTCCCCAAGTATCTCTTGTGCTTAGTATATCATTTTCAAGCAGTCGTTGTTCAAAAAAAGTTCAAGAAGTCTCCCTCAGCAGGTAGAGAAAATTCTTAGGAATGCTAAGGTCAAATGCACCTCCCTGTCTAAACCTTCCTGCTGCATTTTATAGGGGATGCTCTGATATCATAACACTTCTGTTTGTTCACTGTCATCCACTGAGTGCTTGCCTCATGTTCTGCTGAGCACATTCCCTGTGTGATTTCTTCTTATTCTCAAAACTGCATTTGGGATATGTTGTTGTTTTAAAGAGGAGGGAACGGAAGCATAGTCATTGGCTCAAGATCTCACAGCTAGTGGGTAAGAGAGCTCACTCCAGCACCACCACTGCGTGTTTGCATTTTCACAGACATTTGGAGGTGGGATGGAGAATGGATTTGAGGAGACGAGACTGGAGATGGAAAGACCAATGACTGGGTTATTGCTGAAGAGATCAGGGCAAGTACTAAAGCAGTTAATGGTAGAGTTGGTTTGCATTGAAGGGACATTTGAGATACAAAATTGCTGGGAATTGATAATGGACTGACAGGGAGCAAAGAAGGAGAAGTTGAGGCTGGCTCCCAGGTTTCTGGCTTGGATGACCTGCTAGTGTCCTGAGGGAAGACTGCTGAACACAGTGGTCAGAGCATAGAGTGGCAGCTGACTACCTCCGTCCTAGCTCTGCCATTTACTAGCTCTATGATCTTGGGCAAGTTACTTAACTTCTCTGTGCTGTAGTTTCCTTTGTAAAATGGAGATAATAATGACATCCACCTCATAGCGTTGTTAGATGCTATGAGAATTCAATGAGTTCATCCATTGTTCAGTGTGGGAACAGTGCCTGGCGTACAGTGGACCTTCTGTAAAAATTTGTCATTGTGGTTATTTTTACTAGGAGAAAAGGAACTCAGTTTTAGTCATTTCAGTTTTGAAGTGCCTTTCGGATATGCAGGTGGGATACTTGAGGTTAGGGACTAGAAACAGAGTTCAGAGTTATTTGGGAGCCATATGAGACTATGTGATCCACTAGGAAAGGGGCTAGAATACCGGCATTTAAGGAATGCGTGGGCAGAAAAGAGAAGCAAGGGCTGGGGACAGCTAAGGAGAGAAGCAGAATGGAGTGTTGTCATGGAAACCAAAGAAAGGAATGGTCAGAGGGTCAAATGTTGGTGGATACCTCAAGAGTTTAGAGACTGAGAGTGTCAACTGGATTGGGTCCTGGATGATCTTCACAAAATCCATTTTCTACCAGAAACCCCCTCATCTCCAAAGCTTCAGCCTGCGCTTCCTTCTCCTCTTCATGGTGAATCATGACCAGTCCTGTACTGAGTGTGTGCCTGTGGGACACTGTCATCAGGGCACATCTCACACTTTCCAGTGTGCCCTCTCTGAAGTGTGTACCAGTGGCAGGGGAGTGTGGTTTATCTTTTGTGGGCCAGCTCTTGGCGTAGTCATGGCATAGTCGCTGCATGAGATAGCAGCACTGGCTTTATACCAGTACCTGTCAAACTCAAGACCAGTACCTTCCCCGGGGCTTCTGTGATCCACACAACTTCCTGAGGGAGACGTGCTACTGTCATTGGCATTGAAGACTTGAAGACTTGGAGAGGTTAACTGCCTTCCTCTAAAGCAGATGACGGGAAAGGGTCTGAAGCACTGCCCCAGGCATTTGGACCCTAAAGCCACTGCTTTCAACAACTTCCCCTGCTGCCCCATGGGCATGGTCCCTGGGATCCAAAAGGAATGAACTAAGAGCAAACATGGAGCCTTGGGAGTGTTAAGGAGAATTTGAGCCTAGATACTTCTCTAGTAATAATTTGAATAACTTACTGAAGAGATGCAATTGATTATCATCAAATATAAATAAAAGGTGATTGCTGCTTTCAGCAGAATGTAGCTAATCAGAATTATATAATGATTAGAAGATAGTAAGTTTGGCTGGGCGTGGTGGCTTATGCCTGTAATCCCAGCACTTTGGGAGGCTGAGGTGGGTGGATCACCTGAGGTCAGGAGTTCGAGACCAGCCTGGCCAACATGGTGAAACCCCATCTCTACTAAAATACAAAAAAGTAGCTGGGCTTGGTGATACGCATCTGTAGTCCCAGCTACCTGGGAGGCTTAGGCATGAGAATTGCTTGAACCCAGGAGGCAGAGGTTGCAGTGAGCCGAGATCACACTACTGCACTCCAGCCTGGGTGACAGAGTGAGACCCTGTCTCAAAATAAATAAATAAAGTAAAGAAGATAGTAAGGTTTTAGGGGATGTGAAAATGTTGTAATCTTTCTTCTGGGTTCATATTTCCATTAGGGGATAGTAAGTGTTTGCTAATTACACAAGGCTAAAAGAATCAGTAAATCATAGTCATTGCTTCATCACTAGGAACCCTTGTGACACAGGCAATTGTAGAAGCTGATTAGGGGGAGGCAGATACCTTCTAATGGGCTGAAAGTTTTCACATTGTTTAGCAGCGGAATTCCAGACCTGGGCCTGCCTGTGAAGAGCTGGAGGCTGCCTTATTGTAGTGCTGTTTCCTTGGAAACTGTAGTTAAGATAACTCTGGAATATGGAGTGCGTTTTGCTGTATTTACACTCAATCTGAGCCCACGTGATAAGCACAGCGTTGTTAAATTAACTGTAGCATAAAGCTGCCCCCTTACGTATTTTAAGTTCCACCTAAAGGTTTCTCTTACATAGTGAGCTGTGACCTAACTGGATGTGTAAACAGACTGTAACCTACTTTTGTAACAAGCAGCAAGTCTCAGCCAATCACAGCAGCCGTACTTCAACTAATCACAGGCAGCCAGCTGTTCAAACCGTGTTCAA
Organism: Hylobates moloch; assembly: GCF_009828535.3. Lineage (NCBI taxonomy): Eukaryota > Metazoa > Chordata > Mammalia > Primates > Hylobatidae > Hylobates > Hylobates moloch. The sequence goes on along the minus strand of NW_026652292.1, from coordinate 30,854,314 downwards.
ACAAGGCAAAGGCCCACTTGTAACCAATCCGGCTTTTTCTGTACCTCGCTTCTGTTTTCTGTACATCATTTTCCGTTTTCTGTCCATAAGTCCACTCTGGCCACAGGACTACACTAGTCACTCTGAACCTAGTCTGGTTCCATAGACTGCCCAATTCACGAGTCATTTGTTGCTCAGTTAAACTCTTAAATTAATTTGTCTAAAGTTTTTCTTTTAACAATGTCAAAGGTTGGTGGCAAATTGAGGCTGCGGTTTCCCTGTGTCGGGGGCTCTCGACTGGCATGCGTGGTGTATGAGTGATGGGGCAAGAGAAGCCGTGTGCCAGTGTAGCCACTGCCAGGCCTTACGATGAGACGAGGAGGGTTCCTGCTGTATTTCTTGTCCTGTACCCTCCTCTGATGCTAAGGATTAGACCAGAGCTTGTTTTTGTCCTGAGTGGGCCCAACTGGACCTGTAACTCTGTTAACACGTCTATTTTTCAACAGTCTCATCAGGACGTTCAACATATAAAAGAGGTTAAAGGGGTATTTTATTAGCATAAAACATTTTATGTTTACATATTCAATATTTATATATTATTTTGTCAGACCAATGAAGCTGTTGTGCTAAACACAAACGCTGGAAGTGACAGTTTATGGGCGATTGTCTCATCGCTTTCAGTATTCAGTTTATTACTATATTTCATTTTGACTGGATGTTAGGAAAATCCTGAGTTACAGAGATAAGTTAAAAATATCTATAGTTTTTACACAAAAATTAGCTGGGTGTGGTAGGCACCTGTAATCCCGCTACTTGGGAGTCTGAGGCAGGAGAATCGCTTGAACCTTGGAGGTGGAGGTTACAGTGAGCTGAGATTGTGCCACTGCACTCCAACCTGGGCAACAGAGTGACACTCCATTTCAAAAAAAAAAAAACAAACCCTATATTTTTAAAAACTTGCTTAAAATTTCAGATTGCATTTCATGTATGATGAAGCAGAACAAAAATATTTTGTTTCAAGGTTGACTCACTACAGTGTGTAAAAACTTCTCACATTCATTGGCCTGAACATGAAAGTCAGATAAACAGTATTCAGAATTCTCTGCTAAAACTCTCTCTTGCACTGTATGACAAGCTTGCTTCCAGTTCATCTATTGCCCTATTGATTCGGCGTTAGGCTCTGAGAGAAGCGAAGCTTGAGCGGAAAGCAGGCACTTGCTTATTGAAGGTGCTAACTTGTTGGTTTTGTATGAGTAAGCACAAATTAAGAGGGGAGGAGAACCATGCAGAACAAAAGTTTTCCTTAATAGTGTTTCAAATACAAGGTAAGATTTATGCAAAATTGGAAGGAAAAGCTTTGTTTTAAAGTCTAGCAACAAATGTTAATGAGTTGAGGCTCTGATGAGTCAGAATTTGGTGTAGGATACATTTAAATATGTGCTTAAATAACATAAACATAAAATATATTTAAAATAGTGCACATATACATGCATGTGTGTATATATATGTGTGTGTGTATGTGTGTAAATGTGGAACTCTAATATCTCTGTAATCCAGCCTCAAAAAAAGGCACTGCCATAGGCCACTTACATGAACTCAGCTATTTGGTGATAATAAATGTCACAGCCATAAATTCAGATGTACGTGAAATTTCAAGTTTAGAGGGAAAATTGGATATATCCAAAGATACATTTTGTGGTTGTTCCACAGTCAGTAACTGAGAAATTGCTAGCAGTTGGAATGAGACCTCCTCTATTGGTAACTTTTGAGACGAGGATGCCTTGAGGGCCTTCCTCCTGGGGTGCTGGAGACATTAGGCTCACAAAAGGCATAAAGGTCAGAACATCATCTTCTTCAAATGGACCAGTGCCTCCAGCCTTTGAGTTTGAGCCTTGTAATAATTGTACTTTATTGTGTAATTACTTCAGGACTCAGTGAGAAGGTGGCGTGATGACTTTAGGACTCAGTGGGAAGCTGGCATTCCCAAACCAGTTTGCCTGGACTCAGAAGATGCACATACCTGTCATCCATATTGTTAGCTTATTTTATAACTCTCTAGTGATTATGAAATACAACATATATTAAATACTCAAATACAGTTTTCTTGGGATTGGAATCAAGCTAGAATAAGCTAAATTTTACTGTTACGTGATTTACCTTTAAAATGTGGTATGGTTTATACATCTGTGTGTGTTTATAGGTATGGAGATCTGAAGATGGATTTTTAAAAACTCTTTTAATTTTTAACTTTTTATTTTGGCAGTTTTTAACATTATAAAAAGTAGAGAGAATAGTATAGTGACCTTCCATGTACCCTCGCCTAGCTAAAAATCACTAGCATTTTGCCAATCTTATTTGAAATGGAAAGCAAAGGTCATTTCTTCTAAGTCTTACAGTATTTTCAGAACTGAACAGTGCAGCCAATTGTTATTTTAACACAAACTGCTCTAACTCACTTTCTGGAAATACCAGAGAAGTTGTGTAATTAGGTGGAATCTTCGTATACTCTAAGATAATAATTTTTATGCAATTTTTTTTAACTTGAATAGGAGGAATTATTCATGCTTTGACACTTGAGTTATCTGGATTTGTCTTGTATTCTGTTTTCTCAAAGGTGGAAGGAGCAGCATATTTAAGTTCTTTTCTGTGGAAAACTCAGAAATTGAGTCTGTGGGAAGCACCTCGAGGACAGAACATGCTGGATGGTGGAGCACCTTTCTATACGACTTACAGGACAGCAGATGGGGAGTTCATGGCTGTTGGAGCAATAGAACCCCAGTTCTACGAGCTGCTCATCAAAGGTGAGTAAACGTCACACATCTCCCCCAGTTCCCCTTTTGCCATGGATGTTCTTTGGTTCTATTTTAAAGACTTTTGGAATCTATGATGTCTTTTATTGTATAGCCACTTTCTAATTAACCTAATTATAGCCATCAATATAATGTGGGCCATTTTCCATGGCTTTTAAATTGATCAGCAGTCTTACTAGTCTATAAAATAGCTGAGGGTTTTAAAAATAATAATCCCTTTTGTAGGATGTTCAGTGCTTTTATTACATTTCACTCCTTGTGTTGGATAATCTTGCCCCTGTGTGCCCAGATCTTACTCTTTCCTAGAAATGATCTCACATGGGTTGCTTTCCATTCAGTATTCTACCAGCTCCTATTCTTTGGTAGATGTCCCTTATGGCACTTCAATGTCAGAAGTCACCAGAGCATGGAAAGATTTTGGCAAATGAGATTCTGTTAGAATATGTTAATATATCACTATGCCTTTGCAGATTACCTGTCTTGCAGATTCTTGCCTTCTTGGCAAGTTGCCATAAATTAGCAAGAAAATTTGGGACTTCTTCTTCCCTAATTAAATAATTGGATGGGAGTCATTTTGTTCCTGAGAAATGTTTGAATTTAAAGTTCACTCTATAAACAATGTAGAATCTAAGAAGTTTTAGAATATACTCTGAAGTGATGTGAAAGCAGATCACAGTGCGTTTACCTTTCTACAAGTTTAGAGTTTCACTGTTATGTTTGGTAGCTTTTCAGATGCAGATACTAAAAGTTATTTGCATATAGCTGGAATGACTTTTTAAAAATTTTTCACATTTTTGATGTGTTCTCATCTGATGGAGTAATTGTTTTTGCAAGCATCTGAAAGCATTTTATGATTAAACATATTAACTTCACCTATTCAAATATAGTTGGAAAAACTATAGAAGAACACAATGGTTTATCTAGATCATAAAGCGTACCTCTCTGTCCAGAAATTAAAAAGCTTGCCTTTTGTCACTGCTCCAAATTAATTGGAAACTCTGGCTGCTCATGATGCTCTGGTGGAGCTCTGTGGAGCCATGAACACTGCCACCTGCAGTCTGATGAAGATAGCAAATGATATTCATTTTCTGAGTTCTGGTCCTTGGCCAGGTCTGGCAGAACTGATCTTGCTGAAAATACGACAGGAAGCAGTATCGTGCCAGGCAAGGCAAACCCTACTCAGTGTGAAGCAATGGCCATCGTTGCAACCCAAGTCATGGGGTTTTGTGTGGCTGTAACTTGGAGGCAGCAGTGGCCATTTTGAGTTGGATGTTTTCAAGCCAATGATGATTAAAAATTTATGTTATACTCAGGCTGCTGGGGGATGCTTCAGTTTCCTTCACAGAAAACTACATAGTGGGAATCCAGACCAATAAAGAAAGGATCAAGAAGCTAATGAATTGGTCGCTAATGCTGGTAACAGCTCTCAACCCTCATACAGGGTAGGACAAAGCAGCAGAGATTGCTAAGACAACACCCCAAAAAGATCAACCTTAAAGGAAACTGCCACTGAACTTGGCTCTCTCACAGCAGAGCAGTTTGATGAATGGGTAAAACCTAAGGACGTGCTGGGTCCAAAGTGACTTAAATAAGTTTTAATGAAAATAAACGTGTAAAATTAAAAAAAAAAACTAGACATTTTAAATAATTTAATGTGACAACTCCCAGGACTCCTCAGGACCCCTCAGTCCTGGACTTGTTATTGTTGCTGTTTGTTTAATGATTTTCTTAAATTAAGTCTGTATTCTTTGGCACGTGCAGCCACTGAAGTCAGCTGAGTTAGCTTCAGCTAATGATTGGACAGAAATGTCCTTAAATGCCTTTTTTTTGTTTGTTTGCTTGTTTTAATCTAGGCAACAGGATCTCGCTCTGTTGCCCAGGCTGGAGTGCAGTGGTGTGATCATAGCCCACTGCAGTCTTGAACTCCGGGGTACAAGCCATCCTTATGCTTCAGTCTCCCAAGTAGCTGGGACTACAGGCACACACTACCACACCTGGCTAATTTTTTATTTTTGGTAGAAATAGAATCTTGCTATTTTGCTGAGGCTTATCTTGAACTCCTGACCTCAAGCTATCCTCCTGCCTCAGCTTCCCAAAGTACTGGGATTTCAGGCGTGAGCCACTGCGCCTGGCCCGTAAATGCCTTGAACCAATAAATCTCCCATCTTTTTCTGAGGCACTATGTGCCTTAACTTCTTGCTTGTGAAGAGCCTCGAGGTCAGCCAGAGGTGAGAGAGGAGGGCCTTTACAGATCTCTCCCGGGCATTCATACTGCCCTGCACGTGTGCATGTGCATGGCCTTCTCAGGAGTTGCAAAAAAATTCTCAGGAATCTGTTGGAGCTTTTCAAAGCCCCCTATAAATATCCCATTCCCCAGTTTTTTCTTTTGAGTTTTTTGGTCAGCATCTCATTAGGTGCAATAAATAACACCACCTAAGACAGCTGCGATAAAATATTGCCTTTTTTTTTTTTTTTTTTAAATCAACATTTTAGGGCTAGAGCAAAGTGAGCTCTGAGTCAGCAAGACAAGCCCTAAGAATGGAGCCTTTCAGGGAGCTGCCAGACAGGCTAAATAATGACAGTTCTCTGGGGATGGGGTTTTGGGGGAAGCTCCAAACTTCTTTTCCTCCTCTTGGGGCTATTCTCCTGCTGGTTTTCAGAACTGACCAGAATTGAGAGGAAGTTGTTTTTCAAGGCTACCACAGGGAGAGGGATGAAATTAGCACAAGTTCTAACACCACAAAGCTCACTGCTCTTACTGAGATTCAGCTGTTTTTCTTGAATAAATGCTCCTTGGATTGCTGCAAGCTTTTAATTTCCAGAATTATAAAAAAGTTAATTCTGACAGTTGTTGTTAGTGTTCTCATTGCTTTAATGCCAGTTTTTGAAGGCTCTCATTCTGCCACTCTGGAGTTAACTCCCTTCCTTGGTGTATCCTGTTATTTTAAAACATATACAGTAGTCCTCTCTTATCTGTGGGAGATGCATTAAAAGACCCCCAGTGAATGCCTGAAACTGCAGATAGTACTGAACCTGATTGCTGTCTATTGGAAGATGTTTCTGTTTATGTCTTCCACCCACAAAGTTAATGCATTTTCCATCTTAATTAAGCACTTATGCACTATGGCTGTAACTTTTCAGTCTGAGTTGTGACAGCAAAACTAGCATGAATTTCTTTTTCCTTCTCCCCTTCTTCACAATCTCATAAATATAAGATTCATTCTTAACCGTCGATTTTAGCAACCTCAGCTTATGAGTTTTATTATTCCCTTAAGCTGAGAGCTTTCACCTTTTCACTTAAGAGAAGCACGTTAGACTTCTCTTTGGCATATCCACATTGCCAGCATCACCTTTGCCTACAACCTTCGGGGCCCTTAGGAAGTAAAATAAGGGTTACTTGAACACAAGCACTGCAATACTGCAGCAGTCAACCTGATAACCTAGTTGGCTACTAAGTGACTAATGGGTTGGTAGCCCCACAGTGTGGATGGGATGGACATGGTTCATGTCCAAGGCAGGATGGAGCAGGACAATGTGAGGTTTCATCATGCATCATGCTACTCAGAACAGCATGCAATTTAAATTTATGAATTGTTTATTTATGGAATTTTTCATTCAATATTTTCAGACCATGGTTGACTGTGGGTAACTGAAACCACAGAAAGCAAAACCTTGGTTGAAGAAGCACTGCTGTATGTGCTGAGTGCTCATTTTTCACATCCACACTTCACCTCAATAAATGAGCCTTTCTGGAAACACTGAAAATGAAACAAGACAACATTTTTCTAGCAGGGTCATTGCTCCAACCCCTTAACTCCTGATCACCTTCTCCTGGGTATTCTTCTGCTGAGTTTAAACTTTGTAACTCCCCTGATTTTTTTATAGCCCCCTCTTTTTGCATCCATAGACTTTTATGATATCCTTAACCCTCATCTCCCTTCAAAGTTTACCTAGGATCCTTAGCTGACAGATGGCTTGTGCTAAGGAGATGGCATGTTAAATCACCTTTCACTTAATCTACCTAGTCCATGCCAAAATGCCTCAGCATTATCTTTCTTTTATAATATTTATTTACAAAAATAGTACTTTTACTAATCACATATACATGTCTTCTCTCTCAAGTCCTACTGGACAAACCCCCACATCTGTAATAATTTTTTGAGGGTCGGGTGCAGTGGCTATGCCTGTAATCCCAGCACTTTGGGAGGCTGAGGCAGGTGGATCACTTGAGGTCAAGAGTTCAAGACCAGCCTGGGCAACATGGTGAAACCCCATCTCTACTAAAAATATAAAAATTAGCCAGGTATGGTGGCGCGTGTCTGTAATCCCAGCTGCTTGGGAGGCTGAGGCACGAGAATCACTTGAACCTGGGAGGCGGAGGTTGCAGTGCAGTGAGATCACATCACTGCCCTCCCGCCTGGGTGACAGAGCAAGGCTCTCTCAAAACTACAACAATAATAATAATAATTTTTGAGGTAGTACTAATTACATACCTAATTTACTCCCCTTTGTGTTTTAGATCTTTGAGACCATACTTTATATCTTCAGTTTCTGAACATAAGTATGCAAAATCTTTTTAAGGTGTGTACTCTGCTGCATCCCTGCTATTTTCTAGGACAAAAAAATCTGAAAACACTGAGAATTTTATGACATTTTGAGATAGCAAAGCTCTTATAGTACAATCAGGTAAGCAATAGATAATTTTCAAAAGCTGTTTTATCAGTAGATAATTTTCAAAAGCTTAGTGATCTCTGTCACCCAGGCTGGAGTGCAGTGGCGTGATCTCGGCTCACTGCAACCTCTGCTTCCTGGGTTCAAGTGATTCTCCTGCCTCAGCCTCCCGAGTAGCTGGGATTACAGGTGCCCACCACCATGCCCAGCTAATTTTTGTATTTTTAGTAGAGATGGAGTTTCACCATGTTGACCAGGCTGGTCTCAAACTCCTGACCTCAAGTGATCTGCCCCCCCTTAGCTTCCCATAGTGCTGGGATTACAGGAGCGAGCCACCACTCCTGGCCTTCAAACTATTATTCCTAAAAAATACAAAATAACAAGTGTTGGCGAGGGGAAACAAAACACTTGAGTATTACCAATGAGAATGTAAAGTGGTGTAGCCACTGTCAAAAACAGCGTGGCATTTCATCAGAAAATTAGACATAGAATTGTATGATCTAGCAATTCCACTTCTAAGTATATAACCCAAAGAATTGGAGGCAGTGACTCAAACAGATATTTGTATATCTATGTTCATAGTGACATTATGCACAATAGCCAAGAGGTAGAAGCAGCTCAAGTGTCCATCAACAGATGAATGGATGAACAAAATGTGGTATAGACGTAAAATGGAATGTGATTCAGCCTGAAAAAAACAAGAAAATTCCAACACGTTACAACAGAGATGAATCTTGAAGACATTATGCTGAGTGAAATAAGTCAGTCACCAAAGGGCTAATACTATATGATTCCGCTACGTGAAATATCTAAAGTGGTCAAGTTCATGGAGACAGACAGTAGAATGGTGGTTGCCAGGGGCTGTGGGGAGGTAGGAGCGGGAGTTAGTGTTTAATAGGTTCAGAGTTTCTGTTTGAAAAGATGAGAAAGTTCAGGAGTTGTGTGGTACAGATGGATGGTGGTGATAGTTATAAAGCAGTATGAGTGTACTTAATGCCCTAGTACTGTACACCAAAAAATGGCTGACATGGTAAACTTTATGTATATTTTACCACAGTTTTCAAAAATGAAATAAAAATTTAAAATTATATGTTTGCTAGGAAAAAAAAGCAATACAGATTTTAAAAATTAAGAAGGGAAAATTTTCCTTTGTTCTTCCACTTTGGGAAAATTTGGGATGTGACCTTCAAGAATTTTTATTGTACATATACAAATGCACAATTATTCTATTCTATTTTATTTTTTGAGACAAGGTCTTACACTGTTGCCTAGGCTTGAGTGCAGTGGCACAAACATGGCTTACTGCAGTCTTGACCTCCTGGGCTTAAGCAATCCTCCTGCTTCAGCCTCCCGTGTAGCTGGGACCACAGGCTTGTGCCACCAGGCCTGGCTAACTTTTTTATTTTTTTGTAGAGACAGGGTCTTACTATGTTGCCCAGGTTGGTCTTGAACTCCTGGGCTCAAGTGATCCTCCTGCCTCAGCCTTCCAAAGTGCTGGGATTACAGGCATGAGCCACTACACCCAGCAATTATTTTCTATTTTACAATTTATAATTTATATATAGTTATATAAATTTATAATTTATAGCTTTTTATACAACAGTATAGCAAAGACATTCTTTCATGTCAGTACAAAAGATCTTCACCCTCACCCATTTTATATAGCAGCCATATCATATTTTTGATCTGCCTGTACTAAAATTTATATAACCAATTCCCTATGCAAGTTCATTTACATTTTTTCCAATTTTTTATTAGAAAAATAATTTTTATGGCCGGGTGTGGTGGCTCACACCTGTAATCCCAGCACTTTGGGAGGCTGAGGTGGGCAGATCACGAGGTCAGGAGTTCGAGACCAGCCCGGCCAACATGGTGAAACCTCATCTCTACTAAAAAATACAAAAATTTAGCCGGGTATGGTGGCAGGCACCTGTAATCCCAGCTACTTGGGAGGCTGAGGCAGGAGAATCTCTTGAACCTGGGAGACGGAGGTTGCAGTGAGCCGAAATCATGCCATTGCACTCCAGCCCAGGCAATAGTGTGAGACTCTGTCTTAAATAAATACATACATACATACATACATACATACATACATACATAAAAATAGGGAGGCTGAGGCAGAAGAATGGCGTGAACCTGGGAGGCAGAGCTTGGAGTGAGCCGAGATCGCGCCACCGCACTCCAGCCTGGGTGACAGAGGAAGACTCCATCTCAAAAATAATAATAATAATAATAAAATAATGTTTACAGTTGCCATCCTGGACATCTATCATTGAATACTTACAACATGAATTTTGACTGCTTACTATGTACTTAGTATTATAAAGCAGTAAAGTTTATGGCATGTACTTAAAAGAATAAGCATTTTGTGTAACTGTGTGTGTGTGTGTGTGTGTGTGTGTGTGTGTGTATGGCAGTTTTTTTTTTGAATCAAAACATGCTTTCCCAAGTTTTAAATGGTGTCTGAGTCCCCAGGCTAGTTCCTGAAAATCTGTTTGACTTAAAATACCAGAAATTTCATAGTGATTGTACCATAACAACTAGCCACAATCTATAACTGTATTTATACAATTATGGATTCTGAGACTTGGGACTGGATTCCAAGTTCCATATTGGAGTGTCAGGAGCACAGCAAACAGCTCACCTTAAACCACTGGTGTTTAATCCTGTGGCCTTGGTCAGGGTCATGGGCAGGATGGGAGATTGTGGGCTGCGAAGAAGGGATGGTAGACAATGGGAGAATTGGGGTGTTAGAGTTAGGGTAGGATCTGGGGGCTTTTGATTTCTAGTATTTTTCTAGCATACAAACTATGACCTGTGTAATCTCAACTATAAGGTTAAAGAGAGAACATATTGGCTCCAGCTTTACTTAGTGTTATGATTCTGATCACATTCTGATAAAAAGAAACTGTTTTAAAAGCACATGAAGATCACTACTTTTTGCTCAATGCTCATTTTATGTGCCTTTCACTCACAGAGTTCAGGGCAGTCAAGAAAGAACATCAAGTGAAAGACATCCTGTAGATTATAGTGATAACCTGAAACTATGGCCTCATATCTGTCCTGGTATTTGAATGGGACTGGTGGTTACAGAAGAAAATGTACTTATATATCCCACAGGAGGCTGTTTACAAAAATCTGGAACTGTGTTGGTTCTTGTTATTGCCTCATAGTCCTCAAAACCTTAAGAAGAGGCTTCAGTATTTATGTCTTCTTACCTCTATAGGGACTTTACCATCTTCAGAGCAATTTACAATTAGCCTTGTCAATGCGCTAGAGAAGGAAGGTATTCTATAAGTGAGGATTATTCAATTAACTTGGCTAAACTTACACACAGTGTGATGCATAAAGGGCCTTTCATTATCATTTGACACTTAGCCATGCACTTTTAAAAACCTGCTTATATAGGGAAGAAAAAGGACATTTACACCAACTATTGTAAAGCAGCCCTGCTCTTTGGGTGTAATTTAATCAGAACTGGAGTTTGGGCATGTCTGCAGGGGTAGACCCACATAGTCAGTAAAAACCACAGATGGGGTCAAGAGCTAGAGAGGCCACCTTTCCTGTTAAATCCCCAGAGAGCTGTTGTCATGTCCTCTGCACTGTGGTCTTGATGGGCCCTTCAAGTCCCTTTCATGCTGGAGAGGAAAGTCTGCATGCCCCACTGTTGACTGGCTAGCTAATAAGTTTCTGTTTTGTTTGTTATAGGAGCAATTTGCATGAGTCTTTGGTTACTTTACAAGTCCTTTATCCTAGTACAAAGCCCTTTTGGGCTCTTTTTTTTTTTTAAATGTATGTTTGGATGGATGGATGGATGGATGGGTGGATGGATGATGGATGATGGGGGTCTTGCTGTGTTGCTCAGGCTGGGCCTTGAACTCCTGGGCTCAAGCAATCCTCCAGCCTCAGCCTCCCGAGTAGCTTGCGCTATACTAATGCCATCACTCCTGGCCATTCCAGCTCTTTTATTTTAACAAAATAAAGATAAATGAATGTATTTAAAAAACTGCAATCCTGAATTAAATAATTCGTCTTCAGGCTTCTTCCTTGGAAACTGAGATGGCCATGTGTAAAATTATTTATATTTTTTTAATAAGATTTGAATACATTATAGAAAATAGGGAGTTATTTTAGCTCAGTATGACTGGTAATAACACCCCGGGGAAATTTTTTTTCAAAATCTACTCAGAGGTAGGAAATCAATTTCCAAAACCAGACCATTGAAAACAGACTACTTTTGATGAAATACGAATAATAAAATCTCGGTAGTGACAAGTCTGACTACCTCTGCCCTCTCTAGGCTTTGGCTCCAACCTTAAACTGATTTTACATTTTTTTCTCTTGACTCATTTGAGAAGCCCTTATAGAACATCTTATTTTGCTTAGTACAGTGGGCTCAGCATTCATTTTTATTGATTATAATTGCTCTGTTCAAAGCGTAATAATTTAAGAAATTGTATTTTTCCTCAGGACTTGGACTAAAGTCTGATGAACTTCCCAGTCAGATGAGCATGGATGATTGGCCAGAAATGAAGAAGAAGTTTGCAGATGTATTTGCAAAGAAGACGAAGGCAGAGTGGTGTCAAATCTTTGACGGCACAGATGCCTGTGTGACTCCGGTTCTGACTTTTGAGGAGGTTGTTCATCATGATCACAACAAGGAACGGGGCTCGTTTATCACCAATGAGGAGCAGGACTTGAGCCCCCGCCCTGCACCTCTGCTGTTAAACACCCCGGCCATCCCTTCTTTCAAAAGGGATCCTTTTGTAGGAGAACACACTGAGGAGATCCTTGAAGAATTTGGATTCAGCCGCGAAGAGATTTATCAGCTTAACTCAGATAAAATCATTGAAAGTAATAAGGTAAAAGCTAGTCTCTAACTTCCAGGCCCATAGCTCAAGTGAATTTGAATACTGCATTTACAGTGTAGAGTAACACATAACATTGTATGCGTGGAAACATGGAGGAACAGTATTGCAGTGTCCTGCCACTCTAATCAAGAAAAGAATTACAGACTCTGATTCTACGGTGATGATTGAATTCTAACAATGGTTATCATTAGGGCTTTTGATTTATAAATACTTTGGGTACTTATAGTAAATTGTGGTAGTTATTCTGCCTTCCAGTTTGCTTGATATATTTGTTGATATTAAGATTCTTGACTTATATTTTGAGTGGGTTAATATAATATAATTTGTGAAATAAAGCTTTCTTTTTCCCTAAAGTGTACTTGTGCTTTTAAGTTTGTGCAACGCTTCCAAGAAAACCCTTTAAATACCATTTAAATAGCATTTTGTGACTCCTTGAAATATTTTTAGCTCTATTGTTTAACAAAATGAATGTCCTGAAATAGAGAAGTCTGACCATTTTAATTTGACAGGAAATCATTCAGTCAGTGTCTTCGAATGGGAATGTTGGCAGATGGTCTCCAGGTTTCCGGCAGATAACTCTCACCCCTCCATCTAGCTCTCTCTGCTGGGAGCCGGGCTTCTCTGTGCAGCTGCCTGTTAGCCTCACTGACATGCCTCTTTTTCTCAGATTGTGCCATCATCTGAGTCCTGCCAGGCAAGTCTTTCTCTCTTACCAGTCTCCTGCTTCCATTCCCACCATGCCTTTCTCCACTCTCATAGGCCCTCAGCTTATCCTCACTTCATTGAGGCCACTGCCCAATTGCCCCCATGCGGAGAGTCCTTTGCTAGCCTTTGTCTAAAATAGCAGCGACCTCATCACTTGCTGTCCCCTCACCCTATCTTGTTTTTCTTTGTACCCTATATCACTACTGACATTATTTGCTTATTAACCCCAGTCTCCCCTCCCACCCCCGCCAGCCCACCAACACACTGAGTTTTATGAGGGATTTTGTATGTTTCATTCATTGTAAAATCCCTAGTTCCTAGACCTAGTGCCAAGTGCATAGTAGAAACTTAGTAAATATTTATTAAATGAATACATCTCAAGAGTGAAGTGCTGTCAATTCTACTTTAACGGCACTTGAATCCATTCCCTCTGCCTATTCCCCATTGCACTTTTCATTCAGGCCCCTCTTATCTCTTCCCAAGACTCCGGTTCAGTTGCCCTATCAGCCTTGACCTCTAGTATCATTGCCTTATTATTATTATCATGTTACTCCACTGGGTATGTTTGACACCACACTGAATTTTCAGTCCTGCAAAAATTTTGTGGTGGTCTTTTTTCCTACAGAGTAGAATATAAACTCATTTACGTAGCATATCAACCCTTTACTTAAAATAAGGCTTCCATCTGGCTGTCCAGTCCCATCCCTGTCCTCCTGTTCCCCAGGACTTACATTGGACTACCTGAAATTTCTAACTATGCCATGGTCTCTCTTGTTTCCATTCCTTTCTATATACTGTATCATTATTTTCCAGGACTATCAAGACCCCTTTTGCTCCAGCCTGTTGATCTAGCAAACTCAGACTGGGCTGGAACACAGCCTTCTTTGTGAAACTTCCTGTGCTTTTCAACCCTAGGGTAGTTTTGTACAGTGATTATGAGTTGTGGAGTCAGAAGGGCCTTGGGTTCACATCTCACTCTATCATTGTGATGTCTAAGACAATGCCTGTGAAGTGCTTAAACATCCTAGGTGCTCAATATTACCTCCTATTCTTAAGGCCCTTTGTAGGTTTCTATCTCACTTTGTACACATCTGCAAGGATAGTAATTGCCTTTACTATACTTTACAAAATTGTTCACTAGGCCGTTATGTTCCCAGAGTAATGGCTCTAGCAAGCAAAATAATTACGTGGAGATACTGTTAAAATGGATTCCTGAGCCCCACCTCCAGAGATTCTAATGCAATGGGTCTAGGGTAAGACCCATGAATGTGCATTTCCACCAAGGTTCCAGGTGATTATGATTCTGGTTCAATGACTGCACTTTGAGTAGCACTATCCTAATGGAGATGAACCAAATCTTTTTACCTTGGTTACTGTTACAATAGGTGGTCAAAAAAATATCTGTTGAATGGACCAGTGAGGGAAAGGATAAAAGCAAGCTGGCAAAAATCTGTAAATAAACAGGCTAGCTTAGAGGATTGATTTCTGTAATTAGTTGACTTTACACAAAATGTTCAAATGCAGAATTGTTTTTTGCAGGTTGTGAACTTTTAAAGAGTGAATATATAAAAGCAAGGTTAGTAGCTTTTGTTAGTGACCCATACTTTCCTTTTTCTGAAGAGTCTAAGACCCTGTGCAAAAAAATGTTACACCTCTATTTTTGCAGTTAACTTTTGACAAGCTGTAGATTTTGAAATAAGTAAGGGGGACAGGTAAGGAGAAAATAGGAAGTTTTAAGGAGAGTGGAAGAGATGCAGGTAATTGAAGGTGGCAAATTCTAGTGAAAGAGGAATGATATATTCTTGAAGACATCGATATACATTTATTTACACAATGATTGATTCTACAATGTGGAAAATGGTGAAATGCCACAAGTTGTATGGTGATAAATAAAAGTCACGTGAAACAGAGTGATTGGTTGCAGCCAGGCCTTTTGTCTTGGTGTTCATGATCTCCCTCTAAGCACATTCCAAACTTTAGCAACAGTTATATCACACTTTTTAATTTGCAAAAAAAAGTTTCACCTATATTGAATCAGAATGCCTTCAGCTGAAAAAAACAATATCCAAAATAATGAGGAAATGTGTTGGCTCACTACCTGGAGTCCAGAGGGACAGTCAGTTTTAGGGTTGCCTGTATCCAGTCATTCGGGGCCTGTTTCCCTGTGGGTCTCTGGGCTGTCAGCTTTCCATTCTCCATGTGTTTGATTTCTCCTCAGGCTGGTAGCAAGTTCTGGATCTTATACCCACACACAGCAACATCCAGAAATAAAGATCTCAGGACCCCCCAGCAAGTCGTCTTGTGTCTCCTTGAACTGAGTTAAGTTACAAGCCTTTCTTATACCTGTCTTTGACAAAGAAGACGGGATTGTCTTTACATAAAAACAGCCTGCTCCTGGAGCTTCCCTGGACTCTACTTCCTAAAGGCATGTGAGGAAGGGATAGATTCCACAATCTAATCCAGGTGCCATCAGAGTAGAGGGAGTAGAGAATGGATGTTGGGCAGGCAATCAGTAAGGTCCATTATGCGCAGTATCTCAACTGTCATTCAACAATCACAAGGGGAAGGTGGAGCAGGTTTCTTCATCTTACAGTTGAGACTCAGAAGGGCTTCTTAGTTCATGTTTCCCTTAGCGCCTCAGTGATTTTTTCATGGTGGCTTAGGCCAAAAGAAATATCTAACCATTCAATTTATAAATAATCAGTTCCCAACAAATTAAATAAATTAAACTTATTAGCTGTTTGAAAAATATAATACACATAAATAAAAAGAAAATATATTTTTCATTTCTATTTCATTGTTAATCACAACTACTTACTAAGGAGATGTATGCACCTATTGGGCACTGTGCAGCTTCTCACCTGGAATGAGATTGGACACTGTTGCCCTCATTTTCTGCTCCATGCTTATGTCCATATAGTACGTGATTTTTTTTATCAGACTGACTGGAAAACCCAGTCTCACAAAAATATGAAATTATCAGAAGGATTATAGTGCAATCTTATGTGGAAAGCATGAACTACCTCACTAGTAGTTCATGTGATGTCTGACAGATGTTGAGTTTCATTGTGTTTATGTGTTCAAATTTTTAAATATTCTGAGATACTCTTGTGAGGTCACTCTAATGCCCTGGGTGCCTTGGCACAGTTTTAGAAATACTAGTTGAAAATATTTGCTCAGGAATATGCAACTAGGAAGGGGCAGAATCAGAATTTAAGCTTTCATATTCTAGCCTTCAGTCTTGTTCTTCACCCATTTTTAGGAACTTCCCTATAAGGTTATGTTTTCCAGCCCAGGCATGGAGGATCACTTGAGGCCAAGAGTTCGAGATCAGCCTGGGGAACTTGGCTGGACCTCTGTTTCTATGAAATAAAAATAAAAAAATTATCCAGGTATGGTGTTGTGTGCCTGTAGTCCTAGCTACTCAAGGGTGGGGCAGGAGGATCACTTGAGCCCAGGAGTTTGAGGCCACAGTGAATTAGGATTGCACCACTGCACTCTAGCCCAGGCAACAGAACAAGACCCTGTCTCTAAATAAGTAAATAAAAATAATAATAATAATAAAAGATGTTTTCCCTACAACTCTGACTTTTCATTTGAACTCAGGGTCCAGCAAGGAAAATATAACCCACTCGAAGTCTTTAAAACAGAGAAAACTTAATATAAAGAATTCCACTGGTGATGAAAGAGCAGAGAAGCCCAGGAGATAGTGAAGCAACCCTGATAGGAACAAAACTAGGAAGCCAAGACCACTCCTATGGTTGCAGGGGTGATGGGAAAGCTGGTGTTACCTGGACCCAGAAGCCAAAGTTGCTGCACCCACCTTGGAGACACAGACACTGGCATTAATACCTCAGGGAGAAGAAAGGAATCTAGGGAAATATCCTGGCTTCTTTCCTTCTCTCTCTCCCCTAGTCTTCCTACCAGTGTCTCCTATTAGCCAAATCTACCTAGAAGCCAGAAAACAAGGGAACCCTGGAAATGTAGCCCCATAAGATAAAGAGCACCAAAGGAAATAGATCTGAGCAGACAGGCAGTCAGGAAGCACAAAATGTAGTGTGTATGGTTTATTCACTTAGTAATTCCTTTAGCAAATATTTATTGAGGATCTACTAGGTGCCAGGTATCATGATACTTGCTGGGGACGAAAAAAACAGACCTGTTCTCTGCTCTTGAGGAAATCAAAGACAAACACAGGATATGGAATAAACCCAGAATTATCTCATTGTAAAATGTATTAAGTACAACGAGGAGAAATATCAGGGCGATCTGACACAGCTAATGATTTGAAGAAGGGTGTGACCTGCCACCATTTTAAATCTAGTTATTTCACTCCTGAGCTGTGTGTGTGGAAAACTTGTAGTCAGGAAAAAATAGAATGTCTATATTTATAAAAAGAAGTTTATGAAAAGATATCAATTTATTTACATTCTGACATAACCTCTATGTAATAAGGCTTTATTACCTCACAGCCATGTGTGTGATCATGTGTAATAGCATGTGTGTATGAGAGAGAGAAGCCATATGTGTGATCATGTAAAATAACGTGTGTGTGAGAGAAGCCATGTGTGATCATGTGTAATTGTGTGTAAAAGAAGCCGTGTGTGATCATGTAAAATAACATTGTGTGAGAGAAGCCGTGTGTGATGTGTAATAACACGTGTGTGTGAGAGAAGCTATGTGTGTGATCATGTGTAATAGCATGAGAAGCCATGTGTGATCATGTGTAATATGTGTGTGAGAGAAGCCATGTGTCCGATCATGTGTAATAACATGAGAGAAGCCCCATGTGTGATCATGTGTAATAGTGTGTGTGAGAGAAAAGCTATGTGTGTGGTCATGTGTAATAACGTGTGTATGAGAGAGAAGCCATGTGTGATCATGTGTAATAACGTGTGTGAGAGAGAAGCCATGTGTGATCATGTGTAATAACGTGTGTGAGAGAGAAGCCATGTGTGATCATGTGTAATAGCATGTGTGTGTGAGAGAAGCCACGCATAATCATGTGTAATAGTGTGTGTGAGAGAGAAGCTGTGTGTGATCATGTGTAATAACGTGTGAGAGAGAAAAGCCGTGTGTGATCATGTGTAATAAAGTATGTGTGAGCGAAGCCATGTGTGACCATGTGTAATAACATGTGTGAGAGAAGCCATGTATGTGATCATGTGTAATAACATGCGTGAGAGAGAAGCCATGTGTGATCATGTGTAATAGCATGTATGTGAGAGAAGCCATGTGTGTGATATGTAATAGCATGCATGTGTGAGAAGCCGTGTGTGATCATGTGTAATAATGTGTGTGTGAGAGAGAAGCCATGTGTGTGATCATGTGTAATAGCATGTGTGTGACAGAGAAACCATGTGTGATCATGTGTAATAGCATGTATGTGAGAAAAGCATGTGTGTGACATGCAACAGCATGTGTGTGTGAGAAGCCGTGTGTGATCATGTGTAACAGCACGTGTGTGAGAGAGAAACCGTGTGTGATCATGTGTAATAGCATCTGAAAGAAGCCATGTGTGTGACCATGTGAAATAACGTGTGTGAGAGAGAGAAACCGTGTGTGATCATGTGTAATACCGTCTGAGAGAAGCCATGTGTGTGATCACGTGTAATAACGTGTGTGTGAGAGAGGAAGAGAAGCCATGTGTGTGATCACGTGTAATTGTCTGTGTGAGAGAGAGAGAGAAAGAAAGAGAGAGGGAACAGTACAAAGGAGGATCCCTTTAGAAAAATATTCCAACGTCTTAAGGAGCCAGAGGGCTCATTCACAGCTGCTAATCTCTGTCATGCTTTCCAGCACCACCCCCTCCCTCTCAATACAACTTGTGATCTTAGAGGCAGGGAAGAATTTGAGCCCCTCCCTCTCATCGTAACTTGTGATCTTAGAGGCAGGAAAGAATTTGAGCCCCTCCCCCAGCCTGACCATCTCAGTTGGTTGCTCGGCCAGGCTCCACGTCAAATCCAGTTTGAAACACAGATCCTAGGACCACGCAGGAGGTGGTGGGCTCACAGGAAGGTTCCTCTGCCAGTGGCCATGGGTGGCAACAGTGGGCAGGCTGGCCACCATGTCTATAAATCCCTAGCTGATGATGGCCCCTTTGACTCTCTGGAGCCGCCTAAAAGACCCACCAGCAGACTCATCATGCACAGCATGGCCATGTTCGGACGAGAGTTCTGCTACGCGGTGGAGGCAGCGTACGTGACCCCAGTCCTGCTCAGCGTGGGTCTGCCCAATAGTCTGTACAGCACTGTGTGGTTCCTCAGCCCCATCCTGGGATTCCTGCTGCAGCCCGTGGTCGGATCGGCCAGCGACCACTGCCGGTCCAGGTGGGGCCGCCGGAGACCCTACATCCTCACCCTGGGAGTCATGATGCTCCTAGGCATGGCTCTGTACCTCAATGGGGATACTGTTGTAGCAGGTAAGCAGGCTGCACAAGGTGGGCAGGCAGGGATATGTGTCTTAGTGTGTACCTCTGCAGGAGGAGAATGTTAATGTGTTTGACCCTTCCTAGAAATTTGTTAGAATTGATCTCTCCTAGGTTACAGTGAACTTCCCCTTTGACAAATTTGGCCCAGATTCTGTGGTTGGGGAGCCTCTAATTCTAGAAATATCAAAATAAATATGTTTCATTGTTGTGAAGATTTAAAAATAGGATTAAATTTGTATCTATTTTATCAAATTGAATATTTTTACATATTTATCAATTGAGTTACTTTTTGAGCCCATTATGCTCTATTTAATACTCTTATCAAATTGACCAGCTGCCAAATAGCTCCATAAATATTTACAATAAGTCATCTGTGTATCCGAATGAGTTAATTCTGTTCATAGTTTTATGTAGAGCGTTTTAATAGCCATAGGGCATAAGTCCGTCAGCTCAAGAGGACCTTTCTGGCACTGCAAATTCTGGACAAAAACAAACCTGAGGGTAGGCATTTTTTCTAGCCATTAATCAGCTACCAATTAATCAGTAGTTGATGGTAGTACAATAAAGTTGCATTGCAAGAAGGATCACTAAAAATAGCAGGCATTTGTAGATCATTAACTCTCAAGCTAGCAGAATAGATGATTATGAGGCAGGATAATCAATTATCATTTGTACATATTTGAAAGAAAGCGTAAATGTACAAATGTAGGATATTTCCAGGAGAATGAACAAAAAGCTGATAAGCGTTGTTGACTCTAAGTAGAATTACTAAAGGACAGGAGGTGAGAAGTGGCAGGGTAGGCTTATTGTTCATTTCATTTTATACTGCAATTTTTAAAACCTGTATATAAGCTATGCTATTCTTAAGTTTAAAAAACAAACAAGAGAAACAATGTATCTTTTATAGGAGATTGGGTAAACGAATTACAGAGTATCCATAGAATGAAAATCCAGCTGTTAAAAATTGTGAGGAGCTGAAATCATATGAAGAAAGTTGGTTGCTGCGTCAGTGCTGTTCAAAGATGTGGCCTCTGACCTGCCCCTCAGCATCAGCAGGGGCCATTAGAGATGCAGTTTCTCGAGCCCACTTCAGGCCCACCAATTGAATCAGAGTCTTGGGAAATGGGGCCAGCAATCTGTGTTTTAACAAGATGTACAAGCGATAGTTCAATATGCCAAACTTTGAGAAGCACTGCATTTGACTACCATTGTACACCTGTGTCCGTATGTGCAGAAGTGCATAAAAGGAGGCCTTAAAGCCTGAGCTTTGCTGGGGCTGGGATTGGAAGCATCTCCCTCAGCCTTTTTAATAGAATTGGAATTGTTTGCGATAAGCATGCATACTTTTTTATTTAAAGAGATATTTTATATACCAGAAATTTCACTAATTAAAAATGTACAATTCAGTGCCTTTAGTATATTCACAAGGTTGTGCAACCATTACCTCTCTCTAATTGTAGAACATTTTCATCACCCCAAAAGAAACCCATTACCATCAACAGTCATGTCCACTTTTCTCCTATGCATCAGCCCTAGGCAATCACTAATTTACTTTCTGTCTCCGTAGATTTGTGTTATCTGGACATTTGCTTGCATAATTTTTAAAACCTGAAAAAAAATATAAAGCTATTTTTATTTGGAAAAAAAGCAAAATAAAAAGATGATTTTATGGCAAGGAGTTTTGGTGGAAATTACAAAACGCGGATGATTCTAAAACAGGATTTAGGAGATCAATGTTTATTTTTCTTTTAGCTTTGATTGCTAACCCAAGGAGGAAGCTGGTTTGGACCATAAGTGTCACCATGATAGGTGTCGTTCTCTTTGATTTTGCTGCTGACTTCATTGATGGGCCCATCAAAGCCTACTTATTTGATGTCTGCTCCCATCAGGACAAGGAGAAGGGCCTCCACTACCATGCCCTCTTCACAGGTAGGGAATATTCCAGAAAGTCTCTCCTTCAGCTCCCCAGACAATGAGGCACTTCCACTACAGCCATCCAGTGTCTCTACACGTGGAGTTTTTTGAATGAACGGGTCAGCTGATGGGCTGCTCCCGTCATGCGGGCACTGTCTACCCGTGCATTTCTCTGAACAGTCAGCTTGTGACTAGTGCTGCAGTTTCTGCAAAGGAAGTTTACAGAAGAGCTTTCTTAAGAATGCTTTGTGGAGACAATTACAACTGAAATGAAAAGAAGCCTTGTGGATTGTACTTTTGCGTTAGAGCAGAGGATCTCAAGCATCAGCAATGTAGCATCCACATTCCTTAGAAGGTCATTGAAAATACAGTTGCCTGGGCTCCTTCTCCAGTTATTCTGATTCAGTGAGTCTGAGGCGGGGCCCAGACATTTGTATTTGTTTAATAAAGATCCCAGATGATTTTGTGGCAGGTTTAAAAAACAAAAAGAGAAAATAAACCAAGCAAACAAAAAACTCCACGTCTTAGAGATTTCTTAGTTATATAAAAGGTTGGCATTTCCTCAACCTTGTGGTTTGAAAAAGTTCATGCCAGGAGGAAAATGGGGGCTCTCTTGATCTCTTGGGGCTGTTGCCAGCCTACTTTGGTTACTGTTGGTCAATTGTTTAGAGCAAGGCTACTCAGAGCACCAGTTAGCACTGTGCTAGAACTAGGCATTGAAATGTAAGGCGACAGGAGGATCCTGGCCCAAGAGGATTTTTATATCTAAGAGGGGGACTCTATCAGCCCACCTTATTTGATTGTCTCTGTAGCCCAGCCAATGCATTTATTTATGTTTTGATGTATTCTGTCTCCTTCCATGGCCAGGTAGGTCCATGAAAAGCAAGATTTCAAGTTTTGCTCATAGTTTCTGTCTCTAGAGCTAAGACTGCTGCCTGCCCATGGAAGCCATTGGAGCCAATATTTGTCATTTGAGCAAACATTTGAATAGTTGAAAACATGAAGGAGTGAGGCTGTTGGAGCACAGTTGGTAGATCCTCCTCTGTGTAGGGAAGGCAGAGGGGCAGGAGTGCAGCCCTGTCACTGGCCCCTGCCCACTATGTCTCCAGGTGTTTAAAGGCACCCAAGACATGGCCAGGGCTTGAGACTTCCCCTGCCTCACCTTTGCTCTTGGCTTCCCTTCCCACTGCACTTTCCACCTGTGTCTCCTCACTCAGGTGCTCCCACCCCACTGGCCTCCTTCTGTCTCTGGGATCAGCCCAGCCCATCATACCTGCCCCAGGGTTTGGCATGAGCTCTTTTCCTGCCTGGGACACCCTTCCCCATATAATCCCATAGTCATGCCTTTATTCCACTCAGATTTCTCATCAGATATCTCTCATCAGTGACGTCTTTCTTGGCTACCATACCTGACATAGTATGACCACTCCTCTGTCTCCTCATCCTTATCAGGTTTGATTTTTCTTTCTAGTGCTTATCAATACCAGACTAACTGACTGGCTATTTATTTATCTATCATCTGTCTCTCTCTCTCCTCTTTTATCTTTCTGGTTGTCTCTCCCATTTAGAACATCAATCCCCGCTGAGCAGACCTGTTGTTTTGTTCTCTGATGAATCTTCAGTTCCTGGAAGTGTCTGCTTCATAGCAGATGCTCAGTAAATACTGAACAAACATTTCTCAAATACCCCATGTACACTAATAACCCTGTATTAGGTATTTTCACTTACCTTATCTCAATCCTGACAATGGCCATGTGGAGGTGGTGTGATTCCCATTTTTCAGATGTGGAAGCTGAGCCTTGGAAGCAGTGGTGTGCTTACAGCTGGCTCATGCTGGCTGGTTGAGAATCTATTGTCAAATTTTAGGAATTCAGTGAACTTGTTGACATCACATTGCTGGCTTGAAACTGGCCATGATGGCAGTATTAAAACTCTAGAAATTGGCAAAGCTATAAATCATGGCTTTTTTTTTTTTTTTCTTGGAAAGCCAGTTGTTAAATATTTACCTGAAGTCCACTGATTGGAGTAGGGGAGGGGGTCCGGTGATTAAGTCACTTGCCCATGGTCCATAGCCGGAAAGTCTTAGAATAGATTCCAACTTCATTTTCCTAATTTGAATCTGACAATTCCTTCTGTTTTATTATAATTTGTTGAAATTAATTACAAGGTCATGGGAGACTTTCTGGCTTTTGAACTTGATATTAAGAGTTTTTTGATCTACAGGACATTGGACAATGTGGCCACCACTTCCCAGCTTACAATTGTATTAGATGTGGCTAAAAGACCCATGCTTTGTTGTCTTGATATTAAAAGACAAAATTCTGTGTTAGGGAAACTTTTCCAAGGCGAATACATGACAGTATTGTAAACCAGAATTAAAATTCGAATCCCCAGCTAACTGAAAGACCCTTCCTCTCGGCCAAGGTCATTCTAAAGTAAATCTGAAACACTAGTTTAGGCCATGATGGGAATGGGTGGTTGGACATGCCTCATTATACCTCTGTCCCTTTGGAATTCAAGCACAATTGATCAGCATTAACATTAAAGCAGAGACTTTAAAACTGACAAAACAGACTGTAGCAATTAGGTATCAACATGATAATATAGCAGGCCCTGAAAGAAATAGAAGTATTTCACCCCAAAATACATTTATTTGATATATTTTGAAATGGCCCTGAAAAGCTGTCTCTTGTGGGGAAAATCTACCTTCTGTACTGCTCACTCTTCCCTTTCCAGTTATTTTCCTGATTTAGGATAGAATTAACTAAAGTGTCTGGCACCTTTTTAAGTCTGATAAGAAACGTTTACAATCTATTTTCTCCGAAGCCTGCTACATGGAGGCTTCATCCGTATAATAAGAACGTTGTTTGCCACAACTTCTTATTTTAACCCAGACACTCTCTCCTATTGCTTCCAAGTCTATAGATAAACTCTTTCAACCAATTGCCAATCAGGAAATCTTTGAATCTTCCTATGACCTGGGAGCCCCACTTTGATTTGTCCTGCCTTTCCAGACCAAACCAATGTACATCTTACATGTATTGATTGATGTCTGATGTCTCCCTAAAATGTATAAAACCAAGCTGTAGCCCTACTGCCTTGGGCACATGTTTCAGGCTCTCCTAGAGCTGCGTCACAGGCCATGGTCTTCATATTTGGCTCAGAATATATCTCTTCAAATATTTTACAGAGTTTGACTCTTTTCATTGACAGTATTTTTATGAGTTTAAGATAATAAATCCCTTTTGAGATTTTCTGTTGATGTTAGTATATGGTATGGTGCCAGCAAACATCAATAATTTTAATATTACCTTCATTCAGGCTTTATTACATCTCATCTGAGCTTTAGTACTGTTGATGGAAAAAAATTAAAATATTTGAAGAAATTTATTCTGAGCCAAATATGAATGACTATGACTTGGAACACAACCTGAAGAGGTCCTCAGAACAGTCACCCAAGGTAGTTGAGTTATAGCTTGGTTTTATATATTTTAGGGAGCTAGAAGTTACAGGCAAAAACATAAATCAATAAATGTAAGGAATACATTGGTTTGGCCCAGAAAGTTGGGGCACCTTGAAGGGGGGGCTCACAGGTTATAGGTAGAGTCAAAACTTTTTCAATTGGCAATTGATTCAGAGTTAAGCTTTGCCTAAAGAGTTGACGTCAACAGAAAGAAATGCTTGAGTTAAGGAGGACTGTGGAAGCCAAGGTTCTTGTTATGTAGATGAGGCCTCCAGATAGCAAGTTTCAGAGAGAATAGATGGCAAATGTCTCTTTTTGGGTCTTAGAAGGTGTCAGCCTCTCTAAAAAAAACTAGTGAGGGAAGGAGGTTCTCTACAGGAAAAAAAAAATCCCCCCACAAAAGATGACTTTGCAGGGCCTTCCAAGATATATCAAAGAAATATATTTTGGGTAAAATGCATTAATTTTCTTCAGGGTCTGTTATCTGTCATGTGATGGTATACCAGAGTCAGGTTGGAATTTGGCATCCTATTGCTACAGAGTCTGTTTTGTATGGCAGTCTTAAGATCTCTATTTTAATGTTAATGCTGGTTAGTTCTGTCTAAACTCCAAAGGGAGGGGTTATAACAGGGTATGTTATAACCCCTCATCATGGCCTGAACTAGGTTTTCAGGTTTCTTGGGATCCACTTGGCCAAGAAGGGTGTCCACTCAGTCAGCTGAAGGCCTTAGAATTTTATTATTGGTTTGCTGTACTCATCCTTTAACTGTTCTCCAGCCTCCAGTTTCTTCCCACTCCAATTGAGCCAACTGATAGCTTCCAGATTCATATTTTTAAAAGCCAACCATGACCAGGACACTTTCCTGCTTGATGAGCTGCAGTGGCTCCCTATGTGCCTCATGGGTAAATAATATTTTCCTAGACAGATGTTCAAAGCTACCACAATCTGTTCCCATCCTACTCTCCAAGCTTTACTTCCCATTACTCCTTCCACATTCTCTGTGCTCTGAATAACTTTTCATCATGTTCCCAGGAGCAGCGGGCAGGTCTGTTTTATTCCCTGCATCCCTCACTCCTCTACCACTGCCTTGCATATTGTAGGTGTTCAAAATAAATACCAATGGGACAAATGAAGGAGCCAGCCCTTCCTTCTTCATGTTCCGGGTCTTTGCTCACATTGAAAGTTTCCCCTTTTCTGCCTCGGGAGATCAAAACTGCTTGGAAATGCTCACTCATTTTCCAGAAACAAGGGCTCTCATTCTCTTCTAAATTGCAGGTATACTTAATTTCTAACTTGGTCGGGGACTAGATCCCCAAAATAATCAAAGCACAAAAGTTTATTGAGTAGATGAACATAAAGGTGCAAGTGAGGTAGATAACTCCATCTGGAAGAGACCATTGAGGCTGCAGTTGATCACACATACATCCTGAATTTTCATCTCCTCCTGGGACCTTTATGGTCTGTTTGGGCTGCCATGCCAGAATATCACTGACTGGGTGGCTTAAACAACAGAAATTCATTTTCCTACAGTTCTGGAGTGTGGAAATCCAAGATCAGGAAGCTGTCAGGGTTGGTTTCTGGTGAGGCCTCTCTTCCTGGCTGGCAGACAGCCGCCTTCTTGCTGTGTCCTCACTTGGCCTTTCTTCTGTGCACCTGTACCCTCACTGTCTCTTCCTTTTCTTATATGAACACCAGTCCTATTGGATTTGAATTAGGGCTCCACCCTTACAGTCTCGTTTAACCTTGATTACCTCTTTAAAGGCCTTGTCTACAAATACAGTCCCATTGGGGGTTAGAGCATCAACACAGGAATCTGGGGAGTACAGGGACACAACTGAGTCCATAATTGAGCCCTTTCACTTTTACCCTTGTTGCCACCGAGTCCAGCTCCTGAAGCTTGGATGGGATGTGGATGATTTTCTCTCTCTTCCCTCCTCCCCAATTCCTTTTCTTTTCCTTCTTTGCACAATGAAGATATTCTAGAATTTTCAAATAAACAAGAAAAACACAAAAGGTCTTTTTGTGTTCATAAGAGCAGTTATGGAACTGGAGTATTGTGTTCCAATCTAGCTGTTCTCAGGTTCTCATGCAGAATGCTCCCCTTAAGATTTTCTAAATTCCTTCTACCCCTGTCCTGCAGGGAGGGGAAGAAAATCTCCCCCACCCTCCTCACCCCTTCAACCTCCACCCCATCCTTGGAGAGAGGGGCAGTTGGTGGCAAAGGGAAATTTGGCTCACACCCTGAGGAAAACATTTTACCACCTCCCAGCTTAAACAGCCCAGCCCCAAAGGGCTACTTTCTTATAGTCTCTTTCTTGGCCTTTGCCATTTTCCACCTTCCATGTTAGTTATTTAAATACGCTTCTTTTTTTTTTTTGAGACGGAGTCTCGCTCTGTCGCCCAGGCTGGAGTGCAGTGGCTCAATCTCGGCTCACTGCAAGCTCCGCCTCCCGGGTTCACTCCATTCTCCTGCCTCAGCCTCTCCGAGTAGCTGGGACTACAGGCGCCCGCCACCACGCCCGGCTAATTTTTTGTATTTTTAGTAGAGACGGTGTTTCACCGTGGTCTCGATCTCCTGACCTTGTGATCCGCCCACCTCGGCCTCCCAAAGTGCTGGGATTACAAGCGTGAGCCACCGTGCCCGGCCCTAAATACACTTCTAATCACACTCATTACACCATAAACTTCTTGAGGGAAGGGGACTATCCAGAGGTAATGTATGTTTGAATGAGTGAGAGGATAAGGGATGTGTGAATGAGAGACAATGTTATATGCACTTTAATGATCTTTTTGGGGGACTGGTACTGCCACCCAAAAATCCAGGCTTATTTCCTTCAGCCCTTCCCTGTGTTCTTGGCCCCTTCCCTGTCAGCACTTGGTATATGCTTAGGGAATAGAGTGATTAGGAAGGGGTTGGTTGCAAGTCACTAAAGCCACAAAACAGTGGCTTAAAGGCAGAGGTTTATTTTTCTTATGTAACAAAATGTCTGGGAGTAGGTGTCTGCTGGCTCTTAGTCAGCTGCTAGATGTCAGAGCCAACAATTTCATGTTTCCTTGGCAGCTTTATGGATATGTTGCCTCCTGGATACAAGACAATTGCTATGGGTCCATAGCTCTTGTTGGTTTCAAGACAAAAGGAGGGGAGAGGAGGGTCAGGGAGAAGGAAGGGGGAAGGGGGAGGGAGAAAGAGCCTACATTCGCTCTTTAAATGAAGAAAGCAAATCTGCCCTAGAAACCTCCTCTCCCCCAGAGTTCTGCTTGTTTCTCATTAGGCAGAATTGGGTTGTGTGTGCATTCAGTGGCCTAAGGGGGTTGAAAAGTGAGGGTTTTGCTAGGAGTTTGTCATACTTCTCCCTAAACAACATTGCAGTTCTATTAGCAAGAAGGAAGGAGTAATTACTATTGAATAGTCAAAGCTGGTAGCTATCACATAAAATGCAAACACAGTTGAATGTTAGCTTAATAAGAATAATTAAAGACCAAGACTATTATAAGAAAATGAATCAGAGCTTTTAAAGTCCCATATATGAGTAAATAATTAAAGGATAATTATATTTTGGAGTGATATACATGCCTGCTCACAGTTTTACCTGGTCTGCACATTTGTTCACTCTCTCCCCTGTATTGTAATTTACAAGGTATTTATCTACTCCTCCTACAAGATTCGTAAACTCTCCCATGAGGGTTTACCTGCAAATTCCCCATGGCTTCTAATTCATTGCCTTGCTGTTAGCAGGCACTTAAACATGTTAGTTGTGTAAAAGGAGACCCGAGGGTTACATAACCCTGTTTATAATTCATGGTTTTACATGACATGACAAATTGCATCAATTAGACAAATACGCTCATTTAATTACTTTTCTTTGTCTCATGACTAGCACTGAACCCCGAACTTCAGCCAACTGTCTCCAGTGCATGTCTTTGGTCATATGGGAGCGGCTGAGGTTGTGTGGATGGCTCAAAGCAACTTCTTTCCCCTACTACAAAAACAACTTAAAACATCTTCCTCTTGTAGGACAGTGCAGTGGAGTCTCTCACTTTATTTAAGGCTTAGATTCTAAAGTCCCCGATTCAGTGACAATGACAATTGACATTATTCGTAAATATCTCTCAGATTAGTCATAAAATACAATATGCTTTGTTTTTTGTGTACAAACCTGCACACACGCACACACACACACACACACATATATGCAGATTTGTCTCTCCTTTAATGCTTACTCCTGAAATTAATAGAATTACCCATGCTATTTTAAATGTTACTCTTGTCTTTCTTGCAATCTCTCTTTTTCTCTCTGTGTTCGAAGTGTGAATAGTTGAATTCTGGTGAGTTAAATGTGGGATATGTGACCCCACTGTGGTATCCTCACTGAATGAAAAACTGCATTAAAAGATGAGTGAAAATAACAAGCAGGGCCTTGTCCCTCTGCCCTGTCTTTGCATACATGCCAAACTTTCTGAATTTACATGCCCTTGGCAAAGAGATAACTACAGCATTCCACTTGAAACAAACATTTTCTGGCAAAGGCATGTTGAGTGTCAGGGCCCATTTTGATTTTTCGTCAACAGCAAAATATTATTCACCCAAGGAATCCAATCATCCCAGTAAATTGAAATTCTTTTTGTTTGTTTCACTGCTGTGGTTCTGGCCCAGCATTTCCAAGTGCTTCATAAACAAGCATCCAAGCATTCATTACCAAAATATTTCCCAGCATATTTCTGATATTTTTTGGTTTTTTCTAGAGAAAAGACTGTACTGGCTCCTAGGGAGACATTTAATTCCTCTAGCTTCTGTCTTTTATATTTAAAGGCAACTCTATCCTCCTCCATCCCTGGCATATGTGGTAGCCATGGTAGGTTTGGTGGGTCCACCCGCATCTTCTCACCACACAGATCCTTCACTGCTGGGTGCACCTGAGGCTGTGGGACCCAGTGAGCTAACAGAGTGGTACTCACCAGGGAAGACTGGAAATTCTTTTGTGCCTAGGGAGTCTAACCAAGCGTATTTCTGCTACTTGAACCCAAGACTTTGCTGTTCTTAGCAGTGGGCTGTCTCGCTTGGCAGGAGGCTGGGATCAGGCATGACAGGAAAGGCCAGCCCTGTTCAGCTCCTGGTTCCTCCTATTCACTGCAGAGTAGCCTCAGCGCTTCTGAGCTTTCGTTCCTTCACAGGCTTGCAAATCTCTACACCACGTTAGTTAATAACCACCTTGCAAGGGTCACAGGTGCAGCACAATGAACCATCTAAAGGATTTCATCTAACCCAAAGAGGTGAAACGCCAAATGTTGATATTTACTTGATTTCCGCTATCCCCACTACGCCTGCCAACATTTTATTTGTAATGACTCAGTAAGAAACTTGCCCCACTACATCCTTGGAAGAAGAATGGGTAACTTGTCAGATATCAATTTCTTTTAACTTTTGTTTTTTAATACTTCAAAGTATGCACAAAAAATGCGAACATGCAACAAATGCTCCAAACAGCAAATAATTAAGGGCTGAGAAAAGAGTCTTAAAAATGAAATTGAAACAAGAGACTCTTTGACTAAACTGTTTACACAGTGGAAAGGAGCCACTTCATGTTTGAGACTGTTTTAACCTTTTCTCTTTTATGAATCATCTTTAGATGAGTGGTTTTGTTCCATCAAACAAAACCTTTGAAGTTCCACCCATGGTGGACTTCTACATTTCCTCATTTAGGCAGCTTGGAAAGGATGTGGCCAGGGCAGAAACCAAGGATACAGGGATTTCAGCTTGTGGATAATAAGGGTGATTTAGGCAATTTAGGGTGATTGAGTCTCCAAATTACCATCTCTTTTCCATTCAAATGGGATCAACACAACTCTCAAAGAATCTCAAAGTCAGATTAGAGAAGTGGGAATCTGGGGGACTTTGTCCTCCCTGTTTCCTCTGCTCGAAAGTACTTTCCCAGGTACCAATTGGCAATTGGCTTTTGGCCTCCTTGCTTTGTTACTCTGATCACAAACGCACACTCCCAGCCCTGACTCCCATCACAGAGGTACCCATCATTACCTGACACTGTATTATTTTTTCACTTACTTATTTCTGTAGGTCTGAATCAAACAGATTTTATTCAACTTTTCAGAATGAGGAAAACAAATGATATAAGTCACTAAAATGCTTTCTTATCCTACTACCTCAAACAATTTTCAATGTTTTTTTTTTTTTGAGATGGAGTCTCGCTCTGTCGCCCAGGCTGGAGTGCAGTGGCGGCAATCTCGGCTCACTGCAAGCTCCGCCTCCCGGGTTCACGCCATTCTCCTGCCTCAGCCTCTCCGAGTAGCTGGGACTACAGGCATCCGCCACCACGCCCGGCTAATTTTTTGTATTTTTTAGTAGAGACAGGGTTTCACCATGGTCTCGATCTCCTGACCTCGTGATCCGCCCGCCTCGGCCTCCCAAAGTGCTGGGATTACAAGCGTGAGCCACCGGTACAAAATGCTCACCTGGCAAATATGAAAAGCTTCAACACATTCTTGTTTTGTAACTTCTGCTGCAATAAATGCGATATTAGCAAACGTACAAACTTCCATATCAATCCTAAAAGTTGGATTACTGAATTATTACACTAATTTGTACGATGTTTCTCATATTTTTATTCGTACACTTTTAATGAGATCATTGGCAATACATATAGTATTTTCTTTAACTTCATTTTCACATTAAGCCAATGTCTTTTATATAGCCATCAAAAAGTAAATTACACAGGTTTATAGACCGATTTAAGCTCTAGGGTCTTAGAATCAGCCACTTTCTCATCTTTCATGACACCTTCCTGTTTTGCAAAACCATGATCAGCATGAATTGCAAACATACCTGCTTCAGTACAAGCATTTCTCAGGTCTCCTCCACTAAAGTCATCTGAAAACTTCACAATTACTCCATAATCAATTTCACCACACTTTGTAATGGGACTTGCATGGATTTTCAATGTGTCTAATCTTGCTTGTTCATTTGGCAAATCAATATGTATTTTTTTTTCTATCTAATCTTCCTGGATGCAGCAAAGCAAGATCCAGTGTATTTGGTCTGTTGTATTTTAACTCTGAGCAGAGTATCAAATCCATCCATTTGATTCAGTAACTCCATTAAAGTTCTCCGAATCTGTCAGCTGAAGTACCCTTGGAAAACCAACAACCATCAATAGCATCTAATTCATCCATAAAAATGATGCATGGTGGATGGTCCCTGACATAATTAAACATTTCTCTGATCCAATGAGCCCTTTCACCAATGTACTTGTCTACAATAGAACTAGATACAACCTTTAAGAAATTGCAGTCCTGGCCAGGCGTGGTGGCTCACACCTGTAATCCCAACACTGTGGGAGGCCAAGGCAGGTGGACCTGGGCACCATGGTGAAACCCCATCTCTACAGAAGATACAAAAATTAGCTGGATAACTGGGTGTGGTAGCTCTCACCTGTAATCCCAGTACTTTGGGGGGCCAAGGTGGGTGGATTACCTGAGGTCAGGAGTTTGAGACCAGCCTGGCCAATGTGGCGAAATCCCGTCTGTACTAAAAACACAAAAATTAGCCAGGCATGGGGTTGCATGCCTGTAATCCCAGCTACTCAGAAGGCTGAGGCAGGAGAATTGCTTGAACCCAGAAGGTGGAGGTTACAGCGAACCAAGATTATGCCACTGCACTCCATCCTGGGCAACAGATGCGACTCCATCTCAAAATAAAAAATAAAAATTAATTAATTAATTAATTAAAAATTAGTTGGGCATGATGGTGCATGCCTGTGGTCTGAGCCACTCCAGAGGCTGAGGTGGGAGGATCACTTGAGCCTGGGAGATGGAGGTTGCAGTGAGCCAAGATCGCAGTACTGCACTCCAGCCTGGACAATAGAGTGAGACTCTGTCTCCAAAAAAACAAAAAAAAAAAAAAGGAAAAAAGTTGCAGTCCAGCTGGCCAGCAATAGCTTGTATGCCAAGAGTGTTTTTCCTGTTTATGGTGCTCCACGTAACAAACAGCCTTTTGGAGGTATTATTCCTACACACTGGAATAACTGGGTTTGTAAGTGGTAACCCCTCAATTCCCGCATCTATTCTGATAGCCCTCCAATCTCAGAATAAGAAACATCCCAGGATCCTCATGAGACATGTTATAAATCAGTGGCTCCACCTCTCTTGGTAAATATCTCCTGATAGTTAGTGTAGCCCTATCCAAAGCAACTCTTGTTTCTGGCTTCAGATACTTTTGTGAAGCTGTCGACGACAACTCCCAACATATCTTGGTCCATCTGCAGCTTTAACAATGAATTTTTCTTCAGTTAATTGTTTAAGCATATTACTCACAAACTGCCCAACACTTTTTAGGGCCTTCAGATCATTTTCAGACTTTTCATACGGCTTGGTAAATTCTTTGAATTGTTCCCTTAGCTCCTTAAGATGGCCGCCCATCTCCATGCACTCTGGCAGCTTCTTGCTGTAGTCCTGAAATATCTTATCTCTAGGGTCCACCATGATGAGAAGCACTATTTGTTTATTGTTTATTGTCTGTCTCTCTAACTATCATATAAGCTCCTCAAGTACAAGAACATTGTGTTTCCTGTTCATTGACCACCACTATCTTGAATAGTGCTTGGAATATGGCAGGTGCTCAAAAAATATTGGTGGGATGGATATTCGGATTTAACATCCTAATTTTATTAATGATTAAGAT
This sequence comes from Hylobates moloch, assembly GCF_009828535.3. Lineage (NCBI taxonomy): Eukaryota > Metazoa > Chordata > Mammalia > Primates > Hylobatidae > Hylobates > Hylobates moloch. Next base: position 30,820,778 of record NW_026652292.1, on the reverse strand, counting down.
GTGTTGTTGAGAGGTAAAGTGGCTAACCCAAGATCACACAGCTGGTTAGTGGTAGACTAGGGGCAAAACCAACCAACTAACCAACCAACAAGCCAGCCAGCCAGCCAACCAGCTAACCAAAGATGTGGTTCATGAGTTAGTCTGGATTCCTCTAAAAGTTGAACCCCAGAGGTCTGTATACAGATAGTTTATTTGGGAAGGGATTCTAGAGAGCAAGAGTAAGGAAGTGGTGGAGAGGAACAGGCCAAACAATAAGCATTACAGAGCTGGCTCTGAGGAGGCTTAGGAAAGGCACCAAAGAACTCTCCATGTAGGGGATGAATGAGGGAAGATTAATCCAGTCTGTACTGACTGACTAAGGGTGGTACCATGCGTTTTGTAAGCCCTGAACCCCAGCTCTTTCTGTCTTCCCTCAGGTTAGGCACCATCCAGATGCACCTGTCCAGTGCAAAGCTGGCCAGAGCTGGCTTAGATTTGGTCACTGCAGCAGCTGCTGGAGCAAGGGAGGCAGGTGGGGACCGAGAAGGTTTGCAGTGGCTCACAGGGGCTGTCTAACTCAGCTGATGACTTCTAGTCTGGAGCTTTTTCATTCTAGCATTTGTGCCCTGTGCTCCCTGGTCACCACTAGGAGGAGTTAAAGCATTTTGCAAAATACTTCACAGTGTGCTGAGCCATTACAACTTAGAACTGGAAATATTAGTTCTGTAAACTTTAAGAAAGCTCAAGACAGCCATAAATGGCTCCAGAACGAGGCCAATTAATGCCTGACCTCCTGCACAGCCTTTTCTTCCTGAGGTTCTTACTGCCTCCATGGGGTCTGACTAGGAAATGAGGCACCTATCTTCTCTGCTCTTGGATCCCCCAAGACTTCCAGGGGAGGCTCTGCTCCTCTCCTCCCACCCTCCAACTCTAGCTAGGCCCATCAAGCAGGCAGCAAGACCATCACTGCCTAAGGGATTTACCAATATGTGTGCACCCATCATGAATGCTCTGTCTAGCCTGGGAAGCCTGGTTCTTAAAGCACCAGGCTTCCGGGATGGGCCACTGTTCAGTTGCAGATTCATTTTCTAATGAATCTACTCTCTATGCCTTCGCAGCCTAGGGGCTTTTGGAACTCAGAAGCAAGACAAACCATTCTTATTTCTCTGCTCTCTACTGTTACATCCTGTCCTCAAAGCAATGAGGCATCCTGGCCCAGCTTAAATGTGAAGGAAGGGCCAATGAGAGAAAGGGATGCCAGGATTAGAGGTAGGTGGATGGAAACAGTGAGCAATATTTTAAACATATTATCTCAGCATCTTTGAAGAGAAAAGTTGCTTTGTAAACCTAAAGAAATATCAGATCAGCTTGTCTGGTCAAGCTGGTCTTTGACCAGAGCATGTGCATAATTTTTTTAATTTTAATTTAAAAATTTGTTTAGTTTCAATTTTTTTTGTTTTCACTGGGAACACAACACATGTATCATTTTGACTGCTTTTCCTGTACTCAGCCTCCAAGAGGGCAGAGGTCATGTCTGTCTTGCTCGTTGATGTATCTCAAGTGTTTAGCACAGTTTCTGGTGAAGATAGGTGCTCCAACAATTTCTATTGATAAACAAATGGGTCAAGGACACCACACACACACACACACAAACACACACACACACACACACACACACACAGAGAGAGAGAGAGTAGCTGGTACTTATGTTAACTGTCCAGGATTTAGTAGGTACCTGGTGGGCATAGGTAGGAAGCATGCACCTAATCTGACACTTTCATTGCTATTTTTTTCAACATGTAGAAAAGAATCAGAACGACTTTCTCATGAACCCCATAGGAAGATGGGCGTTCTTTAGTCTGTCCTCCTTCAGAGGTAAAGTAGCAAACAGCACATAGCTAGCTCTCATGATTTGAGCCGTGTCAGCCCTGGTGCTGAGCTTGCTAAGCCACACACCTGATGCCTGCAGGCAATTAGAGGCAGATGGTAGGTGCAGAGTTTGATTTAGATGGACTCTCTTAAGTTTCCTTTCGTCCTTTAGATTCCTTGGTACTGACAGTTTCCCAGTTTCCCATTTTAACTATCATAGTTGTGGACTAAAGACAATTTTTTACATATTTCTATATATTTGGACTTCTTCCAGGATGGGCCATTGTTCAGTTGCATCATTACTTATGAAATATGACATCTGTCTTCTAAAGCCATTTATTCTCCTGAGTTTGACAACACAGCCTGGCTTGGTGAGGAAGGCGCCAGCTGGACCACTTCTGGCCCTTCTTTGTAAAAGCTTGTTATCTAATGTGGCAGCAGATGTCCTCCGAACGCTTTGGCTTATGGCTTGCCCAATAGCCTGGTGATTGATTCCAGTGGCCTCACAGAGGCTGATTTTGGCAGCAGAGGTAACTACAGTCTGGATGTAGATGTGGGAGGTGGTAAAATGGTAAAACTATCAGCCTTTATCGTACCGCAATTAGGTTTTGTTGGGGAGATTGTCTTTGAAGGTAAAACCCTTGGCTTAAGCAGAAGAAGCAAAAGAAAGGCCTTTAATGAATTCCTACAGCCCTCTACTGGCCCTCATCATATCTGAGGCAGCAAATAGATAAAGTTTAAATATTTTTTTCCAGTGTCTTAATATTCTGTTAGGATAATTGCCCCAGTGGCCCACTTTGCTTTCCTGGCATGTCCTGTTGTACTATTGTAACTTGCAGCTACAATTACTTCAAAACAGTAGCTTTGGGACAAATAAGACAGTCTTTCCGGTTTTTTTTTTTTTTTTGCCCCCTTCCCTAAGATAAGAGAGTGCTAATAATTCTCTAAGTTATAGATTATGTCAAGGTTTTAAATTAACACATTAATAAAGGAACCAATGGGGAAGATATAAGAAGAGTTTCCCCCAGGTTCTTGCAGGAAATGTGTGTGTGTGTGTATGTGTGTGTGTGTGTGTGTCTAGCAAAATAAAAAATGCTAGACTAAATATGAACCTGGTTAACCTTCTACAAGACAATAAAAGTATAACCCCTCTGTAATACTTTTGGAGTAATTTCCCTACCAGGCTACAAAAATCCTATTCATATCTGCAAACTACCTTAATTTTACAGGACTGAAAATACTGTGCTTTATCAGTTATGAATTGTGGGTCAAATATCCTGTGACAACAAAGTACCACTTCTCGAGAAAGGAAATTAGTTGGAAACTGCTGTCACCTGGCCACTGAAAAGAGTGATGCTTGGCCCAGCAGCATTGGTGTCAGTGGTGAGCTTGAAAGAAATGCAGAATCTCAGGCTCCACCTTAGACCTTCAGAATCAGAACTCGCATTTTAACAAGGGGCCCACATGATCTGCGTGCACATTAAAGTTTAAGAAGGCTGCTCTAGAGGAATATTTTAAAAATCAAGCAGTTGAAATTTTTACACTTTCCAAGTTTGAGATATATTTTACTTTCTTGATACTTGCTACATGCCACAGTAGGGTCAGGGGTAAGCCCAGGTCTCAGCCCTCAGAATGATCCATTAGTTCTAATCACTGGGCCTAAAATGAATAAATGCTTTCAGCAAGTTCCACACAGGCTGCCTTCAGCCAGTTCAGTGCATTAGCTATCTTCTGCTTCTAGGGGAGGCTTTGGAATTAGGGTTACTATAGGAAGTCAGCAGGGAGCTCACTTTTGGGTCTGGTTCTGCCATGGTATGTGCTGGGGCTTGACATGGATTATTTGCATTAATCTTCACTAAATTCAAATGAGGAGGCAGCACCACCCTTGTTTCTCAGAGAAGTGCCCAAGAGCATGTGACTAGAAAGCACAAAGATGGGAATGGAAATCAGGCACGATTCCAAATCCCTTCTTCCCTCTGTGTGGTCTTCCATCACAGAATCACTAAAACTCATAGCTTTCTGATCTAATTCTTCAAATCTCCTTCTACCTCCAGAATTTTTGAATTCATTGATCTATTGAACTCTTATAACTTTCATTGCTAATGAGAGAAATCCTGTCAGATTTACTAATAATCGACATCACCTTGATACCATTAATTAGCACCAATAATTAACTCTTCGAAACTCCTCTGTACTCTGAGTACTCAGCTCTGAGTTCTAGCTTATCATTTATTACTATTTTCAAAGTAGCTTCCCCCATTATCTGCTTCTCCCACTTGAAACCACCTTCTGGGGAAAAAATGGGAAACTGTGTCTTTTTTATGTTTATAAGCTAGTAGAGTCATTTACATATATTTAGTGCTCGATACTTGTTTATTGAACTAAAGTAAACCAGTAGACATGCAACTGCATCAGGAAACTCCCCAATTGCAGGACTCAATTGTCCAAATTAATCTCTAATATAAATCCATCATTATATGCATATCCTTATATTTTTTTCCATAAAGTAAAACTACCATTCCATTGCACAGTGGAGGATTCATTTCACATATCAATTCTTTCAAATGAGCAGGGGTCTTCTGCTCTACATTCTTCCAACTGAGGCAACCAGTAATGCTCAGTTGAACAAACATTTGAAAGATAGAGGCATAAGTGATAAGAGAATTGAATGGCAATATGAAAACCCTTGATCTGTTTACAAATGATAGTTTCAAAAAAGGAGTGTGTCTGTCATAGGGTTGACTTAGGTCAGGGGTTCAAAACTAGGGGTCACTTTTCAACCTCCTTCCCTCAGAGATATTTGGCAATATCTAGAGATATTTTTGGTTGTCATAACGGGTTGGGGAGCAGACTTAATACATTCTTGTTGGTTAATTGCCTGGCTTGACACATGACTTCTGATACCTTCTGCATCTCCACAACTGAATAGTCATTGTCTAATGATAACCAGAGGCACCACAAATCCCAGAATATTCTTCTGAATCAGTCATAGAGTGTGGCTGTTTCAGGACCTTCTCTTTCTCTCAAATCCTGGGCACTTCACCATCATCTGTCATTTATCTGTTTATGTATATGCTCATCACACATAACTAGACCATAAATTTCTCGCTTCCAGGGACTATATGTCTTGCTTCGCTGTGCCCCATTGGCCACAATTTCTTATAATTCTGCCTTAAAACACTTCACCATTCAGAACATGCTAACGATGCTTTATTTTTGGAATCCAATTAGATTGTTGGTCCTCCTTAAATAGTCTCTATGTTAAATTGCAACTAACCAGAATATGAAGTGACCAAAATCGTCTACTCTCTCACTAATTTGAATAAATTAGGATTCATGGTACTTGACATTCAGGTTTGTGTTCTTGAGGTCAGGGTTTATGTAACTTTAGATGTTTAGGGTTAGAGAGGAACTCCTTTAGTTCTATTTTCTTCCTTGATTCTCTAGCTTGTGAAGATATTGTCCTTATCTGAGAAATAAAGTAGAGACTTCACTCATACACACACACAAAAAAATCAAAAACAAAGATGAAAGCTGATCTGCTCAGCTAGATAAATTGTGCTTGGTAGGCATGATGGGAGTTTGACGTTTAAAGAATTTTGACAAGAGGATCAGCCCTACATAAGTTTGTGACATATATAGAGGATGTGTCTGGCACTTGACTCTTTAATTCCCTCAACATCATAAGCTGAGCAATATAGTAGCTAATAATATGTCCACCGCGCCCTCCTCCACCATGCTATCTACCCACCTTTATCAGAAGTCACTGATGTCTGCACCAGAAGGAACATCTGAGGAACAGTTACTACTTTGGTGCTGAGTAATTTCTTGCCCATACCAGGAATATGTGTATTTTAAAACAGAAACTCAAAAAAGGAATAACTAATAATGGGGTTTTAAATATCGGATAATTAGGGTTGGATAGATTTTGAGGAGCCTTTCCTCAGTATCCCTCAAGTGACACTATGTTTAAGCCTGAGCAGATAAAACAAGCACCAAAAAGACCTCAGGTTGGAGTCCAGTGAAATGATAATAGGATTTTTAAAAATTCATGTTTAAACTTTTGTTCTCATTATTTCCTGTTCCCAGCTATCAGCTGGGAACAAGTACATTGAGCTTCTAATAGAGGAAGAAAGACAGCTTTTGAGGGTGTTTGATCTTTGCAAGCTTACGTCATCCCAGGAAGCTTAATAATAGAGAAACTACAAGTCATTTAATTTTATTGCTGCCAGAAATTGGTTTTCTTTTTCTGGTCAGAAATTTAAGAAAATTTCTGGTCAGAAATTTAATTGGGCTTTTCCTGGTCAGAAATTTAAGTTCAAAAGCAGTCTAGAGAATGCACTTTGGAAAGGTCACAGTATCTCTGATGGTAGCAATACTTAGTAAGCCCTTGCTATGCGTCTGGCCCCATCCTGAACACTTTGTATTTTCAAATCATGACCCTACTAGTAGGTTACTCTTTTACTATTACCTCCATGTTCTGGGTGAGGAAGCCCAAGGTCACAGCAAGTAAATGCTAGAGGCAAAACTTGAACCCACATTGCCCAGCTCTGTGTTTTTCAGCCTCTTGCTGTATTGCTTTTCCAATCATATCCAGGCTGCCTCTGCTATCTTCAGGGAGTTTTCCCACTGAAGGGGAGTGTCTATGCATGAGGAAAATGAATGATAATTTGCTAAATATGCTAACATAGCTTTTCTTGCTTTCCAGGTTTTGGAGGTGCCCTGGGTTACCTTTTGGGTGCCATAGACTGGGCCCATCTGGAACTGGGAAGACTGTTGGGTACAGAATTCCAGGTCATGTTCTTCTTCTCTGCGTTGGTGTTCACTTTGTGTTTTATTGTTCATCTGTGCAGTATCTCTGAAGCCCCACTTACAGATGTTGCAAAGGGCATTCCCCCACAGCAAACCCCTCAGGACCCTCCATTGTCATCAGATGGAATGTACGAGTATGGTTCTATCGAGAAAGTTAAAAATGGTTATGTAAATCCAGAGCTGGCAATGCAAGGAGCAAAAAACAAAAATCACGCTGAACAGGTAAAGATGAACATTTTTTTCTTTACATGGGAAAAATATTCTTGCTCTTTGTTTTGTTTTTTGTTTTTAATTCTTTGTTTTGTCTGTTTATTTGATGAGAAGAGTTTCTTGGAGTCTAATTGAATTCCCAAATGCCCAGTAGCTAACATCCCTTGGAATTAAAATTTTATATCTCAAAGAAAAAGGTCTGCATTTTCCTCTGGTCCTCCTGTCTTTTACTCGTCTCAGAGCATCCAACCAGGGAAGATGAAGCCAGTTGAGAACGGCTAGGCCACAAGAGAAGCCTATAATCATCCTTAGGCCAGAAGAAATATCCTCTTAGATTAGAATCATAAATTAGAAATTTTTTTCCTCCAAATGGTAGCATCCTTGGGTTGGTGACTGAGTTGGGCATATTGAATTTGCCTGTCATGAGCTGATTGCATATTTTAGTTCATTTTCAGTGAACTGCACAGTGAATTTGTCAGCTTAAAATTTGAAATAAAATTCAACTAACTGCCAGAGAAATGAGACCACGTTCAGACGAAATGATCAGAGAAGAGACTAGAATTAAGCTGAGCAATGTAGTAGCTAATAATCCCATGGGACTATTTAAATTAAAATAAAAATAAAATTAGAACTTCATTTCTTCAGTTGCATTAGCTACATTTCAAATGCTCAAAGGCCCCATAGGGCTTGTAGCTAAAATATAGGACGGTGCAGATGTAAGACATTCCCATCATGGTAGAACGATCTATTGGACAACACTGATGAAATAATTGCATTTTCCTTCAAGCTAAAATTGAACGCCAAAACCTCAGGGATATAGAACAAAGGATTTCTTGATTGACAAAAGGTTGTAGAAGACTTAAGTTCAAATCTTGGTTCCTGTAGCTGCTGACTTGTGTTATTCATTCAGTGAATCACAAGTAGCTACTTGCTATAGGGTAACCTAAAGATTAAGAGCACAGTGCTTAAATCCTGGCTATACCACCTCTGGATTGCATGACTTTGGGCATTTACATTTCTGTTAAATGATAAAATAATTCCATCTACCTACATGGCTTTTGTGCAGGTTGCAGGGGCTAATCCTTGTAAAGTTATTAGAGTGTTTGCTACCACATAGTAAGCTGTCGGGTTTAGGTCTTGTTATTATGACCCTGGCAAAACGCTAGAGTGCTTTAAGCACAAACAGGGAACACAAAACTGGACTCTAACAACTTTCAGACAAGCTCAGTGAATCTCACCTTCCTGTGAGGTCAACTTCTTTTGTTGGCTTGGCCAGTCTATTTTCTAGGATTATTAGGATGTTCAGCTAAGATAAAGCATACAAAGACACTTTTTCAAACTTCACATAAATATATCAACACATTATAATCATTATTCATTTAACAAACAGCTTGGGATACGGAGTATGCGCAAAGCACTGTACTAGATATTAGGGGACCATAAAACTGACAAATGTCCAGTCTCTATGCCCAGGAATTTGCAGCCTAACAGGTGGCATAAGCCATTTATACCATGACTCATAATCCGTGATAGAACATGGTAAATGCTGTAGAAACAATGTATCAGTTCAGATCTTTTAAAAAGGCACCAAGATAGGATTTGACATGTAAGAGATTCATTGGAGAAAACAGCATGAAAGATAAAGTGGAGAAAGCAGAAATAGGAAGGGATAGTCTTCTTATCTTGATGCAAGTCAAACACCTGTGAAAGGAGAAAGGAAAGGAAAGAGGATAGGGTAGGAAGCCTCTCAGATGCAGTGAAGTTCCAAGAAAGCTTCACCCAGGCCAAACAGGAGTCCTCCAGCCAAAGTTGCTCCTTACAGGAGTCCCAACTCTTGTAGGAAAAGGCTAACACTAATACCCCCCGTCTTGTTAGTCACTATCTGGGAACAGCCAGGAAAGGGGTAACCTTGGCAGGAACAGGTATAGGAACAGAGTTTCTTGGCAGGAACAGGAACAGTGGATCCAGAGAGGCAGGATTCGGGGCTGTCGATCAACTGTGTTTTCTCTGGTAGGTGACACAAATGGCACGTTTCCAAGGTGGCCACAAATGGCATAATAGCAATTGCCTTTAGTTTTAAAGAGGGAAGGATTGTGCCTAAATAAATGGAGACAGGCATCATGGAGGAGATCATCCCTGAGTTGTGCCTTGAATGATAGGATTTGAATAGAGATTTTGGGGGAAAAATATTTCTGACAGAAGAGCATCAGCAAAGCCACAGATATAAAAAAAATTTTTTTAAAGCATGAAGCATATTTGTAAAAAGTATAAGTGGTACCATAGATCATAGAGTTTGTAACTTTAGAAATAAAGTTAGGAAAGCAAATTGGAGACAGATTTTGGAAGCTTTTGAATGCCAGCACAGGAACTAAAATTTTATTAGGTAGATGATGGAGGTCCATCAAAATTAGTGGGGCGGAGGACTCCTTGATGTTAACTTTTTTTTTGGTTTGCTTTTTGTTTTTGATATTAATCCAGCTGCTGACTACAGGGAATAAAGAGGTACCCAGGAGGGTTTATTTGGGTGGATAATAAGATTTCTTGGAATGAGTTGCACTGTGTGCATGGTTCATTCACTTGTGCATTCTTTTATTCATTCAATAGCTATTAATTACCCCTGCCAGACCCAGTGCTGAGCATCAGAAGACTAGTGAACACCACAGCCCTTGTTCTACCCCATGGAGTTGTCACCTAGCAAAGGGTGCCTATGTGTTATTTTGCTTTCTTAATCAAAGTTTAATTAGATTTACAAAAAAGTTGCAGATAGTAGGGAGAGTTCCTATCTATGCTGTGCCAGCTTCTCTCTTATGTTAACATCATAGAGAACCATGTACATTTGTTAAAATTGAGAAATTAACACCGCTTCAATACTGTTAGGTAAACAGCAGACTTATTTGAATTTCACCAGTTTTTCTACTAATGTCCTTTTTTAAAAAAATGTATTTCTATAGGTTATTGGGGAACAGGTGGTGTTTGGTTACATGAGTAAGTTCTTTAGCGGTGATTTGTGAGATTTTGGTGCACCCATCACCTGAGCAGTGCACACTGCACCCAATTTGTAGTCTTTTATCCCTCATCCCCTTTCCACACTTACCCCCTGAGTCCGCAACGTCCATTGTGTCATTCTTATGCCTTTGCATCCTCATAGCTTAGCTCCCACTTTTGAGTAAGAACATGCAATGTTTGGTTTTCCATTCCTGAGTTACTTCACTTAGAATACTATTCTTCAGTCTTATCTAGGTCACTGTGAATGCCATTTATTCATTCCTTTTATGGCTGAGTAGTATTCCATCATATATATAAAAGATACTTGCACAAGCATGTTTACAGCAGCACAATTTGCAATTGCAAAAACGTGGAACCAACCTAAATACCCATCAATCAACGAGTGAATAAAAAAACTATGAGATATATATATATATCACAAGAATGTCCATAATAAAAAAAAAAATAGATGTTGACGTGGATGCAGTGAACAGGGGACACTTCTACACTGCTGGTGGGGATATAAACTTGTACAACCACTATGGAAAAGATTGTGGGGATTCCCTAAAGAACTGAAAGTAGGACTACCATTTGATCCAGCAATCCCATTCCTGGGTAATATCCTTTTTCTGATCCAATCTAGGATACCACATTACATTTAGCTAAGTGGTTTACAAAATTTAAAAACTGTACTTTATTTTAATGGTATTTTAAGGAATTTTTTTTTGCTACGTATAGTCAGTAGAAAACCTCATTTTTTTGGTATACAGTTATGTATATAAATAAAAGCAATGCGTCTTAGCTGTTAGTTATAAAAGTCTGTAAGTAGTTTTTCCTTGATATCAAGTGCTTCCTCCAGTATTGTTTACTCTGTTCATTTGCTTAGCATTTTTCCAAAACAAATGCAAAAGTAAACTTCAACGCTGCTTATGTTTGAATTGGCAAAATGGTTGAGTATGATCTGCTGAAAGGAGGCCTCATTCTATCAACATGACTGCTTTGGAGTTGAGTTGCCACAGCGCATCAATCTGCCTCTCCCCATGCCACTTGTTAGGAGAATACAGTCAAAGAGAGTAATCTATTCATCTGATTCCAATAGTAGCTCCTATTTTAGGATGAGTGCAATGTTTTTCATAACTGTAGGAGTGCAAGGAGGAACTACGAGGTCATTGGGATAAAGCCTTCATTTTATCTCGATCACACAAGTGGAGAAAATTTGAGATTTTAGGTCTAACGCCTGGACTCAACCCCCTTTCCCTACACCAGGCTGCCTGGCGGAGAATACCTGTTCTCCTTGCCCCTCCTTCACCAACAAACCAGAACTCTAAGATTACTAGTTGGACTGGAGCCCTTTGTGCATTTATGCAGGACAGCCAAAGAATCATGGAATATCTATATGATGACATTCATGCAGTCATTAAAAATGTATGTTTCTAAAGGTTTACTAAAAATATATCAGGTAAAATATACATTACATACACAAAACCATCTTTATTTTGGGAAAAAACAAAGCTGCATACATAGAGGAAAAAATGGAAAGGAAATATACCAAAAATGAAAAGTCTGGATGATAGGCTCACAGGAAGCTTTAATTTTTCTATGTTTAAATCCTGCAATACATCCAAAATTTCTATAATATATAAAAAATAAGGAAAAAGGTAATCAAATAATGTGAAAGTGAAAATTAAAAAATAATGTGGTGGTTTGGGGAACAAAACAAGGTGGGGTTTTACTAAAGATAAGTATATACGTGATAATAGATAACACCCTGATAGATTATCTGCCTCTTTGATGTCCCCTTCAATAGACTGGGACTCCCGCTCCAAGAGTCGCATAGGACAGGGGTTGTCCCATCCACTCAGAGGCTGCTGTGAGAATCAAATGAAATCAACTGAGTGGAAGCCTTTTGAAAGGCATGGAACTCCTACACGAGTACGAAGATAAATACGACAGATACAAAGAACTCTCTAGTAGGGACAGCATGAAAAATTTTGTAGACTCTGAATGATCTTGTTATTTGGTTTAAAAAACAAATTGACACCAGTGCAGTGGCTCATTCCTGTAGTACCAGCAACTCATGAGGCCAAGGTGGGAGGATCCATTGAACCCAAGTGTTTGATGCTACAGTGAGCTGTGATCATGCCACTACACACTTGTCAGAGCAACAGAGTGAGACCCCACCTCTAAAAACATAAATAAATAAGCAAATAAAATAAGACAAAAAGATAAAGTAAGAATAAAGCACAGAGTAATACATCTTACTCTCAAAGCCATGGATTTGTACTTTTCTTCCAAATGTGTGCCCTGGGAGGTCTCCAGTTAAGCAAAGGAAGTCTGCACTTCCCCAGGGTCAGGGCCAAGGCTGCAGGGCTGTCATTGCTTGCCAAAGACATTGCTTTTCAAAATAAGAGTGGCTGTGTAATTTAAGAACAAATTTTTCTTTTTTAATGGCAAGAGGGCTGAATTATTTCAGGAGTTTAAACCAGATCTCATAAAATCTATCTCCAATTCCTCCATGTCATCAATTGCTCCCTTTAACATTTAAATAGTCTCCTTTTGAGGGTGTGTTTGTGAAGTTTTCTTTCTCCCTGATGACTCTGTACCTTTTTCGCTTGTGAATTCATCACCACCCAGTCTCCAGCTGAGAGTGGTGCAAAATAAATGTGGTAAAACAACTCCCAAGGTTTCAGAACCATTGAAAGGGTTTTACCAAGGAATTGATGAGTCAGGAATAATATCCCAGCTGGGTTTTTATTCTGAGTTAAAATATGCAAAGGGGCTTTGAATATTTACACTCCCAGCTTTTACAGAAATACTAGGCACATTTCAAAAGCTCATATTTATTTTTAGAAGAAAGGAGAAATTAGGCTAACAATGAAAGCAAGCTGAAAATTATGTATAAGTCAGAAGCATATATTAATATTTAGAGTGAGGCTGAATGCTTGCTGGCCAGATTCACTTTCTCAGTTTTGCATTTTTAGAAAGAGAGGAAGGAAAGTGATGATAAACCATTTAGTTGGAGGTATGAAAACCAGGCTGTTGTTTCTTGGGCTATTGTTAGCTGCTTCTTTCTGTGGCTGAGGAAAAAGTAGTAATTCTGCACTTCATTTCGGTTATAATCATTTATTTTTACAGGTGCCATATTCTACTTGCAGAAAAACAGTTATTTTCCTTCAATCCAGGGAAATGTCTATAGTGTTTAACACTGATTATCAGAAAATGAGTATAGTTATGGTCAGTGGGCTAGATACTGCAAGACTGATGAATTTTAAAAAATCAACTTACACAACAAAATTAAAATGGGTGAATATAATTTTCCACAACAAAGAAGTAAAAAGCATGATTACATAAGGTTAAGAAGTATAAAAAATATGCTGTTACAGTTAAAATAGAAAATCTCAGTAGACTGTCTTATAAACTAGCCAGTACTCAATGTCATGATTTGGAATAAATAAAAATATGACAAGAAAGACCCATTACCAAATCGTGTCTGATGTTTATGGTCTCAGTGTCTTCAGGGAAGCTAATCAATTAATATTCCCAAGGTTTCTTTCTTCTCTTATATGACAAGATGCTAAAAGCTATTATCATTCTTTGTATTTCAAAACAGTTGTATCAATAGTTTAAAGTTTCTCATTCTCTCAATGTTTCTGAAGCCAGAAAAACTATAGCTTCTAGTTTTAACCTAATTTAAATCTAAATTTAAGAATCGGGGCCTATATATTCATTTTTTACATATATGTGTATGGGATGGGCCTTCCTAAAGTTAATGGAAAAACAGAATGAAAAGATAAAAATTAAAAAGAATAAACTTTATTTCTTAATATAAGCTCCATTGAGTTCATTGCTTAGAAGAGTAAGCAATGATACCAGCCATTTAGCCCATCCCTAAAGAACTGGGGATCCTGGAGATTTAGCCATGTCAATGCAGTCTTTTTTACAATATTAACTGAAAAACCATGGGTGCCCTTTATAGATTTTTTAAGATTAGGAAACAGAAGTCAGAAGGAGCTAAATCAGGACTGTGGGGTTGATGCCTAAAGATATTCCATCAAAACTATCACAACATTGCCCTTGTTTGATGAGAGGAATGAGCAGGAGCATTGTTACAGTGGACAAAGACTTTCTGGTGAAACTTTTGTGGGTGTTTTTCTGCTAAAGCTTTGGCTAACTTTCTCAAAACACTCTCATAGTAAGTAGATATTATCAATCTTTGGCCTTCCAGAAAGTCAACAAGCAAAATGCCTGAGCATCCCCAAAAAACTGTTGTCATGGTCTTTTCTCTTGACCTGTCTGCTTTTGCTTTGACTGGACCAATTCAACCTCTCAGTAGCCATTGCTTTGATTGTGCTTTGTTTTCAGGATCATACTGGTAAAGCCATGTTTCATCTCCTGTTACAACTTTTTGAAGAAATGTTTCAGGATCTTGATCCTACATGTTTAAAATTTTCATTGAAAGCTCTGCTCTTGTCTGCAATTGATCTGGGCACAATACTTTTGGTACCCATTGAGTGGAAAGTTTGCTAAACCTTAACTTTTCAGTCAGAATTGTGTAAACTAAACCAACTGAGATGTCTACAGTGTTGACTATTGTTTCTGCCGTTAATTGTCAGTCCTCTTCAATAAGGGCATAAACAAGATTAACTTTTTTATTTGCAAACTGATGTAGATGGTCTGCCCCTGAGGACTTCATCTTTAACACCATCTGGTGCCTTCCTAAAATGAGTTATCCATTTGTAAACTGCCGATTTCTTTGGGACATTGTCTTCATAAACTTAAAAAAAATCAGTGTTTCACGATTCTTCCACCGAAGCTTCACCATTAATTTGATGTTTATTCTAGCTTCAATTTTAGTAGAATTCATGTTGCTCTGTTAGGGGCTCTTTGCAAACTGATGTCTTATCCTTCTTAGTACCTCAAACTAAATCTTCTTCAGACATGCTATAACAAGTTAGCATGAGTTTATTTTGCTTCAAAAAAATTTTTGGAATCCATGAATAATTTTTTCATAATATGTATTTTCCATTAACACATTGAAGACCCTTCGTGTGTGTGTGTGTGTGTGTATAAATATATATATTTGAGTTCTACATTGTTCTTACTTCTAACTCAATGTAGGGCTCATTAACATGTTTCTGCTATCATTAGGATTCAGAGAAATAACCTGGGAGGAGACATCTGGCTAAGAACAGGGAGCTGACTGGCTCTCTGTATTAATGTTCTAATGAATAAAAAATTTTCACAAACTTAGCTGCTTAAAACAACATCAGTTTATTATCTCACTGTTCTGTAGATCAGAAGCCTAGGTAAGCTGCATTAGGTTTTCTGCACAGGGTCTTACAAGGTTGAAGTCAAAGTGTTAGCAGAGCTGTATTCTCATCTGGAAGCTCAGTGGGAAGAGCCCGCCTCTAAGCACATTCAGGATGTTGGCAGAATGCAGTTCCATGTGGTTGTAGGACTGAGGTCCCTGCTTTCTTGTGGACTGTTGGCCTGGAGTTGCTCTCAGCCCCTAAATGTCACTCTCAGGTTCTTTTCATGTGGCTTCCTCCACCTTCAAAGCAGGCATTTCTTGTGTTTTGAGTTGCTCTGACTTTCCCTTCTACTATCAGCTGGAGAAAATTCTATACTTTTCAAGGGCTCATGGGATTTGGTTAGGATCACCCAGGTAATATCCCTTTCAATTAACTCAAGGTGAGTGATTAGTAACCTTAATTATTAATATATCTGCAAAATCCCTTTGCCATGTAACAGCACATAATCACAGGGATGACATTAGGAGACCAAGATCATGACAGACATCTTGGATTTGCCTACTATGCTCTCACAGTTAAGAGACCCAAGAATTATAATCATTTAAGAGCTGGCTTATGTCTGTGAGCTTTGTCCTTGTACAACAGTTCTGTCATTCAGAGATAGGATGCTCAATGTCTCCTACACCTTGGCCTGAAGCTAGCACTATTCTCATTCCCTTTGCCCTTGGGTCCAAAGCCTCATTCTGGGCCTGAAACTGCTAAGCAGCCACTCATGCTTAACAGAATACCTCCTGTGAGTCTACTCCATGGAAACCTTGTTCCATGTCCAGGAAAAGTGACACTTTGTGGGATGGCTGACTGACAAATACATAACATGGCTATGTGCTCTGGCTCCCTTTGCTGGCTGAGTTTCTGCAGTGAAGATCTCACCTCTGTTTCATGTTTTATTTCAGACTCGCAGGGCAATGACATTAAAGTCACTGCTGAAAGCACTGGTGAGCATGCCTTCTCACTACCGCTACCTTTGCATCAGCCACCTCATTGGATGGACGGCCTTCCTGTCCAACATGCTGTTCTTCACAGATTTCATGGGCCAGGTAATGAACGTGCCTGTGCACACACTCACTGTTACACATCATTTCCTCCATTAACACCTGTTGAGGTTCTTCTGGGCTATCCTCTAAGATTGGCACAGTAAGAATGTAGGAAAGGGTACTATCAAGAAGCTGGCTTACAGACAGGTCTGGAAACATGCTACTATACCCCGGACAACTAGAGGACACTACGGAGCCTGCCAGTATTTAATCAAAAACAACAAATAGGGCAAATTGATGTGAGCTGTAGCAACCATGGCAGGCTTCAAAAAGGAGGGGCAGGGTTCAGGCTGGGCATGGTGGATCATGCCTGTAATCTCAGTGCTTTTGGAGGCCAAGGTGGAAGAATCATTTGAGGCCAGGGGTTCAAGGATGCGGTGACCTATGATTGTGCCACTCTACTCCATTCTGAGTGACACACCAAGACCCCGTCCCTTAAAAAATAAAATATAATAATAAATACAAATAAAAAAGGAGGTGCAGTATGGTCTGGGCCTTGAAGGGTGAGTAGGAGTTAGAGGAATATTAGAGAGGGAGAAAACATTCCAAGCAGGAACAGGAATGGCTCGCGTGGAGATGAGTCAGAAGCCGATTGGCTGTAGCAGAAGATGAGTGGTGGGATTGCCTGAGTCAGGTGGGGCCAGCTGTGAGATGGAAGGAGAAATGTTAAGGATCTGAGAGAGTGTTGTTGAGATCTGATGCGGCAAGCATTAGATTTCTGATAGGTCCTTGCATGAAGATGTGATAGGATGGAAGGGGCGACTTGGTCATGACAGCCTCAGCTCTGTACTCTAGAAAGGGTCCCTCAGGCAGGGACATTTGTTCCCCAGGGGTGGAGAAGCAGAGTGCATGAGAAGGGGTTCTTACTACATTGTATTTGTACCTCAACAGCCTCCAATCTCTCTTTCAGATTGTGTACCACGGGGATCCCTATAGTGCACACAACTCCACGGAGTTTCTCATCTACCAAAGAGGAGTCGAGGTTGGATGTTGGGGCTTGTGCATCAACTCCGTGTTTTCCTCACTTTATTCTTGTAAGTCTCTCTCTCTCCTAAGGATGTCTTCTAAAATGTTCTGGTCTAGCATAACTTGGATTTGATATTTCTATGTGTATTTCCTACTGTTTAAAATACCAGATTCTAGGCTGGGCGTGGTGGCTCACGCCTGTAATCCCAGCACTTTCGGAGGCTGAGGCGGGAGGATCACGAGGTCAGGAGATCAAGACCATCCTGGCCAATACGGTGAAACCCCGTCTCTACCAAAAATACAAAAAATTAGCCGGGCGTGGTTGCAGGCGCCTGTAGTCCCAGCTACTCAGGAGGCTGAGGCAGGAGACTGGCGTGAACCCTGAAGGCGGAGCTTGCAGTGAGCCGAGATCACGCCACTGCACTCCAGCCTGGGCGACAGAGTGAGACTCCGTCTCAAGAAAAAAAAAAAAAACAATCAGATTCTTAATAAATCTGTGGACGTCAGGAAAAACTGTTACCTTAAAAGGACCATATAAAGCATCCTTTTTTCATCATGAATTCTAGGTGTCATTTTCCTCACTGATTACTTTGTTCTTGGAACCAGTGGGTTCCTGATCAAGTTTCTCTGGAAAATAAAAGGGACTCTTTACAAGATGAAGTGTTGGATGAATGAGTCCCAGCAGGTTCATGTTCTACTGGAGCAGGATCATTGGTGGCATTTCATAGATAGGCTTATCAGATTTGTAGATGATACAGAAGAGAAGCGATATTAATATGACAGGTGACAAAGTCAGCATGCAAAATGACCTTAGCTCAGATGTGTAGCTGGGTGGGTTACAGGAGCAACACACCAGGATTGGGGACAGCTGGCTTTCCTTCCCAGGTGCCAGCTTTTCTGAGCCTCTTAACCTCCACTTACCTAAGTTGCAGCTGTGAAGACACTGAACAAAGGGATTTCCGCTGCTGTCTTTACATAAGTCCAGGTGGCTGTGCTACAACTCCAGGGCATCGCACAGGCTGCATTGTACTTGCTACTGTGTGTGTGGGTATCTCCAAGCTCTGTATGCATTGAATTAAGTGAAAAGTCTGGCCTGAAAAATGTATGCAGTTCTCCTAATTATAAAGAGCTCTTATAAAGAGCTCTTCTTCTGCAAGATTGTAAGAATAACTGACCCCCAGCTCAGGGCTCTGGCCTTTGGACACGTCCAGGGGACAGCAGGGATAACGCCTGGGTGAAGGAAGTGGGAAGAGATCGGGAGAATCCCTGTTACCATTCTCAGGGGGGCTCACTCTGTCACTGTCAGCCTGCTTCTTGTGAGGGGAAAGGGTGGATGTATGTGAGCGCCTCTTTCTCTTCCTTTTACCTAGCCACAGCACAGCAGGAAACCTGCCTCAAGATCTCTTAAAAATTGAGTGCAATTGGGAAAAGGGGACCTCACGTAAACATGCAAGAAGTTGATGAGCCCAATAACCACATAACCACAACATTCATTATTTTAAAATTTAGGATACTCAAATAGTAGCGCTTAAAGATTACATTTATTTAGCAAACTCTTTTATTCCTCTTGGTGCATGCAAACTAAGAAAAATTCCACGAGGAAGATTTCAAGCACTTAAAATAGAATAAAAGAGTGTTAGACTAAAAGGGTTTAGTAAATTATCCAGCTTAAGTCCTTCATGATTTCAAGGGCCGAGGGGACTATTTACTACTACCCTCATTCTTTTTTTTTGTTTTTCTTCTTTTTTTAAGACAAAGTCTCACTCTGCCACCTGAGCTGGAGTGCAGTGGCATGATCATGGCTCACTGCAGCCTCAACCTTCTGGGCTCAAGCAAGTCCCAGCCCTCTGAGTACCCGGGACCAAAACAAGCACATGCTACTCTGCCTGGCTTATTAATTTAAATTTCTTTTTTTTTTTTTTTGTAGAAATGGGGTCTCCCTGCATTGCCCAGGCTGGTCTCAATCTCCTGGGCTCAAGTGATCCTCTTGCCTCAGCCTCCCAAAGTGCTGGGATTACAGGCATGAGGCACTACATCCAGCCCTACCTTCATCTTTGTCAGAAAAAAATGTGTCGATCTAAACTTATTTTTCCTCAGGGAACTCCTACTAGATAACATTCTATTAGTCTTGTCTGCATAAATTTTATGACATTTGAAACTTTAAAGCATGTTATTTTTAGGTCCCTTCTAGTTAAAAGCCTTTCCAGTTACAAAAGAAATTATTAGTTGAATAGTTTTCCAAAGTTTTATTAATGTGTAAATCTATGGGATCCCTACCACTGTAAATTCAAATCAACATTTTATTTATAAAATACCAGCCAGCTCTGCTCAAGGATTTTAGGGGTTCTCCCTGCCCGTAGGATAAAGTCAAATTCCTGAGCTTTTCACAGTTTGGCCTAGTTCATACTTTGCCCTCTTTCACTCCCATATCAATTAACCACCCTCAATGACCCACTATGCAGACTTTCTCATCTCTGGGTATTTGCCGCTGCTTTTAGTTTCTTCTACCTGAACTGCTCTTTCTACTTCCCCAACTAGACAACTTCTAATAATGTTTTTAGACCCAGCTTAAATATTACTTCCTCAGTCAAATCATTTAAGTTTTCTTCCCCCTGCACCTCAACCCACTCTGGGCAGAATCAATCCTTTCCTTTCCTTCCAGAGCTCACTATATTACCCTCTATTTTGGATTCATCACATAACATCAGGAGCAGATTCAGAGTTTCTATCCACGTGGAGGTTGGCAGGACAATCTGGCTGCTGTGGTGGAGAATGCTGATAGGGACTTGTTTCCAAGCTCCTTTTGTATACAGCAGGTACACGTATACCAATTAGAATAACAACACTGAGTACTAAGATATGGCCAATTGTTCATACCACAATATCATACACTACTAGTCATAACTGGTGCTTAAATCTATAATTTCCCCCCAGTCCTGAAGAGAGGCATCGTGTAAGGATATGACTACCACTGGGTATCAGACCCATCAGAGGGCAATGCAAGCTTGGCCCTGAAGTTCACTGAATTATCTTTGTGAATAAGTATTCTTTGCCAGACTTTCAGTCTTTGTACTGAAGTTACTTATGTTTCCAAATACCTCTTTATCCTGCTTTGCCTTCTCCTCTGCTGGCATACACACTTGGATAAGAGCATTTACCCAGTGGGTATTGATGGTATCTTTTAGGTATTGAGACACCTTAGATTACATTTTCTGTATAAATATAATTATTAAGCAAGCAGAAACTGATCTAGCTTTATTCTCATTTTTGTATTCTCAACCTTAACAACACTCCTCCAGTCATGGTATAAGTTTAATAGAGGAAGCAATGTTGCCCACTTGTCATTTCCAGAGCTTTGTCTTCCATCAGTGTGAGACAGTGTTTAGTTTCATAATTGATTCAAATGTACTGCAAATAAGGTTGCTTCTCTACAAGGTGTCCGTCCAATAATTATATGAATAGATATGGAAAATGTCATTCTTGAATAGCCACATTTCAAGTATCTGTTATTTATCCCCTGATTCTTGTGTTCCAGGAGAATGGGGCAGGGAAGAGATGAGGAATGTGTGGATTAAAAACAACTGATTAAGAAAGGAAGATAAAAACAATTTAGGGATTTTCCTTGCCATTGTGGAAAACCTTGTAAAATGCTTTAAAGCAGAATTTTTCATTTTTAAAAATTAGCTCTGCCACTATACTGATATAAGCAAGCCAAGTTGACCTGCTAGAAGAGGAACCCAGTTAAGAGTCAACTGTCTCCAGCTCAGCCTGTCTTGTTGCTTAACTGGATGTTTTCTACATGCTAGGCATTCGGCTGGGTGATTTCATAGACACTTCATCTCACTTGATCCTGGCAACAACTCCAAAAGATGGTTTTATTATTCCCAGTTTTCAGATGAGGAAGCTGGGGTTTTGAGAAGTCAAGGAACTTGTTTACCAAGAGTTAGGGAGCCAGTGATGAGGAGATGCTGGGTGCTGTGGGAGCCCCTTACCAGTCTGGGAAGGATTGGCAAGTCAGGGAAAGTGTCTTCAGATAATTGAGCATCCTTTACCTCCTTCTCAGGTGTGCAGACTCCATTCAGATGGGGGCTAAGAAATTATGAATGACTTAGATCATTCTGTAAATTTTGGTTGTTTCAATTTTCCCCAACCTGACTTTGGGTCATAGGGCCAAGATAGGCCTGTATTATTATTTTGGTCCTATGAGGCCACAGCCCATCTGATTCAGAATAACCCACACTTTTCTTGAAGCCCCAGGTTCCCATAGTTAGGTCAGATTTTCCACCACCTTTCTTGCTTCTTTTTGCTATCCAGCTGTCTGCTAAACAGTGCCAGACTCTTCTTTGTAGAAAAAAAATCAGCCGGCCAAGGCATTTTCAAGCTGTCCTTTATGCAAAGGTCTTTAAAATGGTTCCAAAAGCCAGCTGTTTTCAACCCACAGATAAGGGGATTCTTTTGTTCCTGGCTCAGTATCAAAGGACATCTAAAAAAGTGAATCTTCCGAAGAAAGGATTGTCTGAAATTATTAAATGTTATGAGGTACTGCCAGCTGTAATTTCTCCCTCTCTTCTTCCCACAGACTTTCAGAAAGTTTTGGTATCCTACATTGGATTAAAGGGTCTTTACTTCACGGGATATTTGCTGTTTGGCCTGGGGACGGGATTTATTGGGCTCTTCCCGAATGTCTACTCCACCCTGGTCCTGTGCAGCCTGTTTGGTGTAATGTCCAGCACCCTGTACACCGTGCCCTTTAACCTCATTACTGAGTACCACCGCGAGGAAGAAAAGGAGGTGTGCTGTCATTGAACCTCTGCCTTGGGTAACGTCCAGACTCATCTGAAGGCTGGGGAGGATTTGGTAGCAATGTGTAGAGCAGAGCTGGAAAATAAGGGTTCATGAAACAGCAGCAGTCAAATGCCCAACCAACTGCAACCATGATCTGGTACAGGCATGCTCACCAGCCCAGCCCAGTCCAGCTCTCCTGTCCTCCTTATTCTCATCCCCTGCTCACTTAGGGAGCTGTAGGGCAAGAAGTGTTACACCCATTTTTCTGATTAGAAAAAGAAGGCTTGGTGAGGCTGAGAAACCAGCCCACAATTACACAAAGACAAAAAAGGGGGACCCAGGTCTTCTATAACCACCTCACAGGTCTCCCTGGTGCCACCTGCAGCATTTCTAGATACCCACAATAAGGGTCTCCCTACCCCCAACTTGCAGAGGTACATGGTGGAATTTCTTGGCATTATTTGTTGAGGGTAGGAAAGTCCTAGGCAATGGAGTCCAGATTTTGTAAGTCAGACCCCATGTGTGAGAAGGAAAGCTGGAATCATGGGTGGTAATCCCCACTTTGCTGCCCTGAGGGGGACCTGCGCTATGTAAACCTTGGAACTCAACTAGTGAACAAGCGCCTATGCAGTGCTTATAACAGAGTTAGTATTTCCACTCTAAAATTACCACCTCTTCTTATCAAAATTTGCAACTTTCTTCCCATGAAAATAGGCTTACAGTTCCTTAACTGGAGCAATGATATAAAAGCTACAGAGAAAGCTCCAAGTTTAATCCAGCTCAGCATGAAACTGCAAAAACACTGAACATATAACCATGAGACTGTAATTCTGGCCATGTTTTTCATCATCTGATCCGGCAGCAGGGCAGAGGCGCACCAGGAGTAAAAACCTTTCAAAAAAGAGTTGTGGCTTTCCTCATCCTCTGACAAACATTGTCACCAAGGTTTTAGTGCATGACAGGGGTGTTGCTGCTAATGGGACAGTCATCATAAAAAATTATCCCTACAAGGAGAGTGTTACATGGTGTTGGGGGAAGAAAACCTGTGCTTCAGGCTCAGAGAAACCTGGATTCAAATCCTGCCTCTCACACTTGGAAGCTGTGTTACACTGGGGATGTTATTTACTCACTTATTAGGTAGCACTTAGAATGAGTTCATTTTTAGGTGAGATAATATATTCACAATGATACACAAAAGTGCACACTGTGTGCTCCCTTTACCATTTACTATCTCCCTCCAGCCCCAACATGTTACCACTCTTACTAGTTTTTTGTTAATCTTTCCAGCATTTTTAAATAAAAACCAAGCAAATGTAAATCTGTTTTCTTATTTTCCTTTCTTATTCAAAGGATAATATGTGTTTTTCAGCATAATGCTTTTTTTTTGCCTAATAGTGTAGGAAATCATCATTTAAGCTCGCAGGCCCTCAGTTTTCTCATGAGGCAAATGGAAAGAATGTTATTTACCTTACAGAAAAGCAAACAAGATAGTGGATGTGCTTAGCATAGTGCCCCCTAGCACCTGACAAAGATTCAAAATGTGATAGCTAGTATTATAATTGTTACCATGGGGGTAATGATAATAACATGTGCATCTAAGGAGGTGGTGAGGTTGAAATACAGTAATAGGTAAAAAAAAAAACCCAGGCCCAGCACATAAGAGACACCCAACAAATGACAAAGTTATCGACCAGTTCAGACCAAATATCAAACATTAACCAAACATTATTATATTAATCAGGTAGCAACCATATTTTGAAAGATTGAAATGCTTTTTAAAGTTGCTTCTCTTAAGGACATCAGCAATTCAACATCCTTCTTAAAATCTTTGAATTTTTAACACTAAGAAAGAAAAAGAATGGGATATTTATTAAGTATCCACTACATTGTATTGATTATGGCCTGCCACTGGTTTTTGTACAGTCTGCGAGCTAAGAATTCCTTTTAATTGTTTAAATGATTGAAAAAAAGTTCAAAAGAAGGTTAATATCTTGTGACAGGTGAAAAGTACATGAAATCAAATGCTAATACCCATCAATATTCAGTTCAGTTCCACATCACCAATTCATGAAAATTACATGAAATCAAATGCTAATAATGTCCATCAATATATATTGGAAAGCCAACTCAGCTCCACATTGCCCCTGCTTTTGCACTACAACAGCAGAGTTGAGTAGTTATGACCAGGGCTGTATAATCCACAAAGCCAAAGATATTTACTATCTGGCTGGTCACAGAAAAATTTTGCCGACCTGTGCCCTAAATGACAGTTCCCTGTAGGTCAAATGATGGTTCTGTGCTTCCTTTGCAGAGGCAGCAGGCCCCAGGAGGGGACCCAGACAACAGTGTGAGAGGCAAGGGCATGGACTGCGCCACCCTCACATGCATGGTGCAGCTGGCTCAGATCCTGGTTGGAGGTGGCCTGGGCTTTCTGGTCAACACAGCTGGGACCGTCGTCGTCGTGGTGATCACAGCGTCTGCGGTGGCACTGATAGGCTGTTGCTTTGTGGCTCTCTTTGTTAGATACGTGGATTAGGTGGATAAAGAGACAATGACCCTAACCTCAGACACAGTGAAGCACATGGCAGGAAGTTAACATTTTGTGCAGCTTTGAATCTTAGGGTCCGCCCGTTGGACGCCCAGTATTGTGATTTCAGCCATGGAATCTGCCCACCTCTGTCTCCCTTTTTTTTTTTTTTTTTTTTTTTTTTGAGATGGAGTCTTGCTCTGTCGCCCAGGCTGGAGTGCAGTGGCACGATCTCGGCTCACTGCAAGCTTCGCCTCCCGGGTTCACACCGTTCTCCTGCCTCAGCCTCTCAAGTAGCTGGGACTACAGGCACCCACCACCATGCCCAGCTAATTTTCTGTATTTTTAGTAGAGATGGGGTTTCACCACGTTAGCCAGGATGGTCTTGATCTCCTGATCTCGTGATCCGCCTGCCTTGGCCTCCCAAACTCCTGGGATTACAGGCACAAGTCACCGCGCCCGCCCCACCTCTCACTTTAAACCAATCCTCTGCACAACGGTCCCCATATTTCAGGCAACGTTTGCCTGGACTATGCCTCCATGCATCAGTGGCAAGGGGTAAGTGTGGGTGGTAGCATCTCAGTGCAAAGGTGGAAGAGGCAGGAGCTGCTTTTCACAGGGCATTACAAACCTTGCTGAGACCTCAGAAGCAGACTAATTCCATATACAATGCTTGGATGTGTTCTGTGAAGTGATCTGATTTTTTTTTTTTTTAGCCAGGGGTCCATATATATTGGGGAATCATATATTTCATCGAATTCACAAATATTCAAAAATCGCTAATGATTTATTCTCTGATATTAATTTATTCATAATTTGCTTATAATTAATTCCTATTACTTTATGATACCCCTAACAAGTCTACTCAAACATCTCATGCTGGAGAATTCACCACTTTAAAATAGTTCATTTCACTGACACAGTAAAAATATTTCTCTCTAGTCTGCACCCGTGTTTTGTCCTCTGGATTTGATGTGAAAGTCTTTCAAAAAACAGCCCCCTGTTTCTCCCATGATCTTCTCTTCTCCAGGCTAAGCAGTTTTTCTCTAACCATACCCCTTCAACTGCCCCATGGTGAGGTGTTCAGCAGCCTTGAGAGACAGCATAGTTTAATAAAAATCATGTTTTGGAATCAGCTGGTTTTGAATCCTGGCTTTGCCGCTCAGCAGTAAACTATGTAATCTCCCCAAGGCACACTTGCTCATCTATACATTTGGGATAAGAATTGCTATCTCAGAGAGTTGTGATGATTAATAATATGTAACATTGGTTCAGGCATGGTGGTTCATACCTGTAATCCCAGCACTTTAGGAGACCAAGGCAGGGGGATCCCTTGAGGCCAGGAGTTCGAGATGAGACTGGGAAACATAGGGAGATCCTCTCTCTACAAAAAATATTTTAAAAATTAGCTGGACATAGTGGTGCATGCCTGTAGTCCCAACTATTGGGGAAGCTGAATTGGGAGAATTGCTTGAGCCTGGGTGGTCGAGGCTGTAGTGAGCTGTGATTTTGTCACTGCACTCCACCCTGGGAGACAAAGCGAGTCCTGGTCTCAAAACAAACAAACAAACCACAAAACACAAACCATGACATTTATGGAGTCTTTACCACTATTATAAATGTTTTAACGTTAACACAGCAATTGTGGGAGTGAGTGCTGTTACCACTCTCCATTTTTTAGATAAAGAAATGGAGGCAGAAAGATATAACTTATCTGAAACCACGCAATTCTTAAGTGACAGAGCTGCGCTTTGAACCCAGCCACTTTGGTTCTGCCTGGTGTCTGGCACACGAATGGAGGCATGTGATCCACAGCCCATCCCTCTTCGCTGCTTCCCCCACTCCTCTCTCTACCTAGGCAGTGTAGAGTCCTTGTGTGCATGCTGGCGTCAGCACATCCACAGCCTCCCACCTGTCTCCACTCTCTACCGCTCCTGCAAACGACCACCCTTAGCCACTTAAGGGTGGACAGACTCAGTGGCATGGAATTCCATCTGGAGGATAGACTCAAGAAAGAACCCATGGATTCCTTGTAAATAGACTCAGGGCCATTTGGACAAGAAATTCCAAGGTCTCAGTTACCCAAGCATAATCTAGCAGGTGGGAGGACTAGGGGGGCACAGGCTCCAGAAGGTCCTGTGCAATCCTTGCCATGTGGGGAGGGGCAGGGGCAGAGCAGGGTCTCCTCTAATGAGCTGGCTGCCCAGGTCTAAGGACTGTATCTACTGAAGTCGGCCAGCCTAGGAGCAAAGAGCCATTTGTTTTCATTCTGTGCTGCAGCCTCCTTCTCCTTCCCAGCCTCCCCAAGTGTCTCATAAGGCAGTGGCATCCCTGATATCTCACACGCTCTCTCTTCCTCCTGCTGCTGCTTGGGCTTCCACTTTGTTGCGTCCATTCTACCATTGCCTCCTTTGTGCTTAAAGAACCCACTCTCTGCAGCTACCTGGTTCTTATACCTGTGACTGAGGCAGTGCTAGGGGTGTGGAGCAAGGCATCTGAAATGCCCCTGTGAATCTGGCCACTTCTGGTGTATATGTTGGGGGGAACAATAGAGGGCAGGGGTTTATGCTAAAGTGGCCACTTCTTCCTGCTCCCTGCTCAACCTCGTCACCTGCAGGGCATGCAGCTTCCTTATCCAGGCTCCTGCAGTGTGTCTGTCCCATTCTTTCCAGATCACTGGTGCTTTCCAGACCCAGCTAGGCTGTCTTCTCTGGCTTGAGCATGCTCTTTTGCTTATCACCCTCCAAGCCTTGCTCCCTTTTCATTTTCTGCTTCCCAATCAGGTCCCCCTGTGTTCTATTAGTACATTCACTCCCAAATGAAACAATCTCATTCTTTTTACACAATATATACAAAACTACCCCTTCTTCTCTACTCCACCCTCCCATCCCCCTGCCATTATCCATCCTGGAGAAATAAGTTAATGACTCATTTAGAGAGGCCATCAGGGAAAACACCTGCTCCCAACGCCATTGTGTGGGATGAGGATGGGTAAATGCTTGGAGGGCTTCATGGCACATAGCTCTCAGCATTAGGAAGGAAACAGCGACAAGCTACCTCTCTTATTTCCCTTACCTGTACTTGGCCTTTGCAAGGTTTAGAAATGGAATCCTCTCCAGGGTTCAGTGTTTATTTCCTGTTCATTTCTCCAAAAACTGTTCTGACGTGTGAAGATTTGGGAATGAATAGATGGGCCAGCTGGAAAGGTGACCCATAGCTGAGGGCCATCTTATTGAACTCCCAAGAAGTCAAATGTAGTCATCCCTAACCAACCACAGGGCACTTATGCGCGCACACACACAAATATGCAAATACTCATTGAACTCAACTCCCTGAGGTTTGAATGAATAAATATAATCCAATTTTCAAAGTCTTTAACCACATTTTGAAATCTAAGTATTTGTTCTCAGTATGCCAATGACATATTCTTTCTGGCAAAAGAAATTTCCTTTCCCCAGACAAATAAAACTACTACAAGGATGCATACTCTCAACAGAAATCCTGGGAAATCCTGCAATAGAGACAATCCCTACTACTTTGTTTCCTGCTTCCCCAACCAAACATCTGACATTCCAACATCAAAGCTTTTAGTCACCACATTTTATTAGCATTGAATATCCTCTCTACCTCCGAACGCACCCCTGCCATTCTGCCTAAACTGTGCCCAGATATTTAGACCTACCTCAAATATTATTTTGACCAGAAAGTCTGATCTCCCAGTAGGATCAACCTTTCGTTCCTTTGTCTTTCTTTCTTTCAGCCTTACTTTGACATTCAGCTCATAATTCCCTGTCTTACCTTGCTTGTACTCAGCACTGTCTGTCCTTTCACATGTGGAGGTCAGAAACATGTCTGGTTCATGTACATCACCTCAGCACCCTGCACAGGGGATGGCATACAACAGCCACTCGAAAAGTAATTGTTGATTACAATTGATCTGACCATTTCCTTTGGTGACCCTTTTGTCTTTGTGGTAGACCAAAGTCATGATCTTTGATCCCTCCTGCCATGTTCTCAGAAGCCCTGTGCTTGGGATTTGGACAAAGTGACCCTTTTTATAGAGGTTATTTTTTTTCCATTCCTCCAGCTCCTTCTTTTCTGTTTTTCTAGTGCCCCTAGTGGCAGAGGCACATACTTCAACACCCTTTCGTAAAAATTCTGAGCTACCCACACATTATTTTATTGTTAAATTGAAATGGCAATTTGCTTTGATAAGAATCTCTCAGTCAGAGTCTATTATCCGTGTTATAGATGGATCTCCTACCATGCAAATGTTAGTTTTTTCCTGTGTTTACTTTTTCATGTATTTTGTATTTTGGGGAACTTTGTGGAGCTTACATTTCAGTCTTTGTTAGCCCACTTGCTATTCAATATCTATATCAATAATTGTTCTTCCCAAAGGGTGAAGAAAAAATGGACTACTTCAAAACAAATACTCTAAAAGAGCTGACTTCACAAGACTGCTCTGAATCGAGACTGGCAGCTTCTGCCTTTGTGGGAAGCCATGAGTGTTTAGTCATTTCATTGTGTTTTGCAATCACAAAAAGCAGATCAGGGAAGGTGGGAGTTGTAGATCTCACATTTTGAGCCCTGAATCTCAGATATTGCAGAAAACTTTCAACGACATCTCTAAACAATTCTACTGTTCAAGAGGCTCTTTAAACAGACCTGTTTTTACGATGGCTATTTATTATATTAAACCAACCACCCCAGTGGGTGCCTGCATCATTGGTTTCTTGGCCCCAAACCAGGTTGCCGAAGAGAGTAGCAGTACCTCTATCAAAGCCAGCAGATGGGTAGGTAGACTGATGTTTGATCCTAGTTCTCAGAAGAGCCCCAAGAAAGGACTTTGTGAGGGTTTAACACCTTAAGCTCCTGTGATCAAAAGAGAGTCAACATGAGAAATGTGAGGCAATCTTCAGAGACAGCTCCAGAAACTGTCTGGAGGCTGGGAAAGAATTTGTCATGCATGCTTAATATGTAAAGCACTCTTTAGAATAAATGGAAATTGGTGATGATAATGTCCAATGGGAATTCCTATTTCCTACCTTGTCTTGTCAATAATATAAGCAACAAGAAAACCCACACCTGAAATTCTGATGATACCCTCAGAACAGTTTCCCCAGTACTCTGCTCGCTTTAGAACATTGTACCTGAACCTTCTATTTTCTTTCCTACCCCACACCTCTGTTTGAGAGATCCGACCCAGCTTCTAGGAATTTGGTTTCCAAGATTCCCCTTCCCCCTCACCGGCCCCAATTCCCCTTGCACATTTCTGCGGTATTTCTTGCTCTTCTATCTAAGCCTACCAGAAAAAAATAATAATAAAATAAATACTGAACCATCCCTCTACTAGCTGGTCCAGGGCCTCAATCAAAGGAAGAGCTTGATTCTCAAAGCGTGGGAAGGGAGGAACTGAAGAAGTGCCCCTACTCCTCCCAGTAGAGCTATTCAAGATGCCTCTGGGCCCAGCTCACCGGCAGCACGCAGACCAGAGTGCCTACAGGCACCCAGACTGCTCTCAGAGGAACTGGAGTGCCCGGGCTTCCTGCGCGCAACGCGCCAACGCTCCACTTCCAACTCTGCTACCAAATGAGCATATGAGCCCCCTTTTACCTTTTGGGGCAGCAGCCTGAAGAAATTTCCCTGTCCAGCCCTTCTAATCACACTGTGTCTGCTCCCTCCCGCAGTGACGACACTCCCCAGAGAATCGCTCTCCCAAGCTGGTGACAGGTGTTATCCCCCTGCCAACGTCTGAGCTCCGGGACTGTGCAGCTAGGTCGGGCTCCGGGTGTTCCCGCTGGCCCAGTCCGGAATGATAATTGTCATAATGACTCCATTGGAGGTGGCTTTCCTTTGCCGTTTCTCTTGGGGGCGGACCAGGATGGTCCGTTCTTTTTCTTAACTCCAAAAGCGTTTCTTGCCTACCAGCTCTAGATTCCTGGGGCAGCCCCGCAGCAAGTAGGACCTTGGCGCTGCTGCAGTCTCGTTTGCCAAGACGCAAAGGAGAGTTTGTGCCGACGGCTGCCCTCTCCGCAGAAGCCGCTGGAATAAACGGGCACAATTGTCTGCGCGTCATTTGGCTAAGCCCCGCTCCCCGTGCCAATTTCTCTACATTTTTGCTGCTTCTCTTCGCTTCTGGGCGCCCCCACACTGCCCAGCTTGGGAAGAGTAAGGAAAGGCTGTGGGGTGCGGAGCGGAGGTTGCCTGTCTGGTCCGTGGGGCTGGTCTCTGCCCCTTTGCCAGTTTCCTCTCTCCACCTGATTTCTAAGCATCTGCTCTCCAGAGAAGGTCCTCCGGCCTATCCACAGGCTCCTCCTCCATGCTCTGCCCATCCTCCTCCCACCTACTTCTTAAATTGCCCCCCCCCAGCCCTCCTTAATCCGTTCACCTCTTTACCGCCCGGGGAAGGCCACCTTGCCCCGACGGCGCGCCCTGGGCCTGAGTCAGTAGGCAGAGCTGCTGGGCAGCAGGTCGTAGCGCCCCCCGCTGTAGACCACGACGCCAGGTGGGTAGTAGAGCAGGTCAGGCTCCGCGGCCGCGTGGAGCGGCGCCAGGGCCTGCAGCCCCTGATCCTCGTGCTCCGGCTTGGTAGTGGCGGTGAAGGGGCGCAAGCTGGTGAGCGAAGGAGACGCGATGCGCCACAGCAGGCTCTTGAGCGCCTTGCGGAACTCGCGGCGCACTAGGCAGTAGAGGATGGGGTTGAGGCAGCTGTTGGAGTGCGCCAGGCACACGCTCACAGGGAACGCGTATACCTGGCACAGGAAATACTCCTGGCTGAAGGGCACCGCGTTGAACTTGATGAGGATGCTCCAGGTGGTGAGCGCCTGGTTGGGCAGCCAACACAGGAAGAAGGACAGGACAACGATGGTCACTGATTTGGTGACCTTCGACAGTCTCCGGGCGCTGGCTCCGGCCGGGCCTCCTCCGGCTACCGCGGCCCCTCCTTTGGTCCCCGCCACGCGGCGGTCTGCGATGAAGCGCACCAGCAGCAGGTAGCACAAGATAATGATGCCCAGCGGCAGCACGAAGCCCAGCAGCACCTTCTGCGAGTGGTAGAGGCCCAGCCAGAACTGCCTGTCGTGGCCCAGCAACTTGTCCGGGAAGCGCACCAGGCACAGCTCCTCGCCCATCACCTTGACCGTGGTGGAGAAAATGGCACTGGGCAGCGAGGCCAGCGCGGCCAAAGCCCAGATCCACACACATAGCGCCTTGGCCGAGAAGCAGCAGCTGTCCCCCAGGCTCCGGCCGCAGCAGTCGCCCCGGCCGTGTCCTCCGGTCCGGTGGCTCTTCAGAGCCGAGGCCACCGAATGGTAGCGCGTCACACTCATGGCAGTGAGGAAAAAGACGCTGGCGTACATGTTCATGGACGTCACCATGGACACGATCTTACACATGGCCTTGCCGAAGGGCCATTTGAAGTCAAGAGCGTTCTCCATTGCCCAGAAGGGCAGGGTGAGCACAAACTGAAAGTCCGTCAGCGCTAGGTTGGTGACGAAGAGGTTGATAGCGGACTTGCGCCAGCCCTGCATGCTCTTCATCAGGTAGAGAACCAGCAGGTTGCCCGCCAGCCCCAGGGCGCACACCATCCAGTACACCACGCTGATAAGAATCCGCACCCGGGCCTCGGTGTCCGCGCTCTCTGCCCTGCCGCTGCCCGGGGCGTGTCCTGGCGGCGCGCCGTCCGGCAACTCCAGCCCCAGCTCCCACCACAAGTCCGGAAGCTGCAGCGACGCGTTACCACTCGTGTTGGCCGCCTCCAGAAGGTCCGGGACCAGACTGAAGAGTTCTGCTAGCTTGTCCCCGCCTGCTGCCTTATTCATGGTGGCTATCGTGGCTGCATTGGCCATCTGCATGCGCAGGTACCTCTAGGTCATGTTCTGGGGGACAAGACCTAAGAGAACACGGTTTACCCCAGTTTTGTTCCCAGGCTAGCCTGCGGGAAGTGCGTGGGAGCTTTCAAAGCAGCTGCCGAAGAGAGAGCCCAGGAACTGGGTACTAACCGCGTCCTGGCGCGCAGCGAACCGCCCCGGACGCAGGAGTTGAGCTCAGCGGCTGCTTTGGAGCAGAGTTGAGGAGCGCATCCCGTAAGGCAAGCACTCGGCGTCCAAGGGTTCTCAGGCCAAGCTCGGAGTCCCTAGGTCCTTATGTACAACGCAGACTTCCCCTCTCCATGTCCCGCTGTCACCAGGGCACTGGCGCATAATTCCCACAGCCGCTCAATTGTACGATTTGGGGCCGCTCGCTCCCTTTCAAATACCTTTATCCGTTTCCTCTGGGACTGCTTGGATGAGGTTTCCGTCCTTGGAGAGAAAGAGATCTAGAGTTCCATTCACCACGCTCTGCTTCCTGGAGGTCAGTGGGTGTCTGCGTCTCTCCGCGGTTGTCAACTCCGGGTGGGTTGCCAGTGGCTCTCACCAGTTACAGTGGCAATTGCACTGCCAAGGCGGCGGGCCCCAAGGAGCATGCGTAATCCCGGGGTGCCGCGAGGGGCGCTTTCCGAGGTGCTGAACTCAGCCGCGCCCGCGCCGCCAGGGAGAGCTGAGCTTCAGGCAAAGCCCACCCGCCAGCTCCCGTTTTCCTCCCCAGAGTTTCAGCAGGAACGATCTTAAGCCTTTATTTTACACCTGCAGGAGAAAGTCGGCTTTGACGTGAGTTTCCTCTTCCTTTCTTATTCCCAAACATTATGATTAGAATTTTTTTTTCTTTCTTCCTCACTCCCACTTTTCACTGGAATTATTCCATTTGGTGAGGAATGGTTCTCAAAATATGAGCTATCCTGCTTACTTTCCTTCTTGAAAGTAGTAACAGTGGCCTCTTTTCATGCTCAAATGAGATAATGGGTACTTATTGGATACACAAAGGACAGCTCCACCTCCCCTCTTTAATTAGCTGATCACTTATGCAGTGCCTGTGTTTGTCAGGATTTTCAAAGGGTCTTCACATGGCAGAAGCCTGGGCTCAAGGGTTGCCCGTACTTTAATGTATTCTGAGAGGTGACACAAAAACAGAACAAATAAGTGATGGACCTACTTCACAGAAATTAAATGCCCTAGGCCCAAAGCGCTTCAACAAATTGTTTGATCACATACAGCCCACAGTCTCTTTACCTAGATGCAAATAGAACAGAGGATACCACTGGGCTGATGGTGAACCACCAGGCCTCCTATTTCCACTACTGTTAGCATCAGGACTCTTTTTCAGGCGTTTTTCAGACCAATGGAAGTACATTCTAAGGACTTTTCCAAGGGAATGAGTGGAAACCACTTGAATTACTTCTCAAGCTGCAGTCTACATAAATGCCAGGTCAATCGCTCTGGTGTAAATTACACTTTTAGGATTTACTTTAAAATTTTGAAATGTTTTCTTCTTGGTCTGAGACTAAACTGAATCCAAAGTTCCTTAAGCATAATTGTCCTCACTCCTGGAGTACTATAGAACTCCCAGCTTTACTTAAGGAGATAAAGAGGATGCAAACTTCAAGCTGAGGAGATAAGAAACAGAAAAAGAAAGAAAAGAAAAAAAGAAAGAAAAAAGAGAAAAACGAAAAAATAAAGAAAGAAAGAGAAAAAGAAAAGAAAGAAAGAGAAAAAGAAAAAAGAAAAAAAAAGAAACAAGAAACAATCTTGATTCCAAAGGACTTTTAGCCTGAAGAGCACACACCTTGCTACGGATGCCGCACTGCTCCGTCTTCCCACTAGAGGGAGTAAGGGCTTTAGTTAAAAACCTAGCCAAACGCAAACATCTCCTTTGATCAGTTCTTACCTGGAAATCACCCCTGCCCTGAGGATTCCTCCCAAAGCACAGGTTATTTCTATGGATGACTATTATCCTGGTTTTAGTAGCCTCACTTTCACACTCAGTTTTGACTTTAACTGGTTATTTCTCCATCAATTTTCTCTCTCTCTTCGTCTCTGTCTCTATTTCTCTTTTCTAATATTTCAAGGGGCTGTTGAAACACAAGCAAAGCTGGGGTATACCCTGAAAGCTCTCTGCTGTTAAATTTTTGGTATGTTCACGCCGATGACCTCCATCCCACACATACACAGCTTCTCAGTGCTTCTAGGCACACCCAGGAATATATCTACTTGATCTGCTCCAAATCACATGTACATATTCATACTTTACGAAAAAATTATACGGGCCTAATTCAATTCATCTCACATTCATTGGCCACTTACTCTTGCCAGGCACTGAGATAGGCTGAAAGACATAAGTCCTCTATTTTGATCCTCTCTGGAATTCTTAATCTAGATGAGTGTGCAATCTACTAGTATCTAAAACTATATTTTTTGTTTAGTTTTGTGCATGACTAAGTTATCTAGAATGTAATAATTCATGCCAGATAAGTGGACAATAATTTTACCTCTTTTATTGTTTCCCTTTTTTTTAAGGGGTGGGTAGATAATAAATAGTTATACTTTGATGGGATATTCCAGTTTTAGGTTTTTTGGGAGGGGGTACTCTCTGTTGGTGTTTAAAGAAACCATAAAGGAGGAAGGGTGCAGAGCTTGTTATGTTACATATGTGGTCTGTTTTTCTGTGCCTCTTCTTACCAAAATTGAAACCAGGCTATGATGGGGGCCTGGAGGAAAATCAGCAGCAAGAAACTGTCTCTCATTCACAGTGGCAGGGTATGGGAGCTTGAAACCTTTTTCTGGGCTTCTTTTGTGTTCCTGAAGCCATGTGGGCCATGCGAAGGCATGAGGACAGCATAAAATCATACTCTAGCATGTAACTACTGGGAGCCCATGATCATAGAAGGGAAGAAATCACCTGCTTTGGTCCAGCATTTTGCAGAGGAGGCTTGAAGAAATGAAGGCGTTTACCAAGGATCTCACCACTAGGAAGGAGACACACCCAGTCTAAAACATGGTATCGACTCTTATGTGATGTCTCTTGATCTATGCTCCATTTCCCAGTTTGGATCTAAGTCTTCCATATATTGGTTTTTTGACAAACGGGTGGGTGGTAGGCTGAATAATGCCTCCCCCACCCACACAAATATGTCCACATCCCATTTCCCAAGCCCTTGGATGTTACTTTATACAGCCAAAGGAACTTTGCAGCCACTAGAAGCTAAACTAAGCAAAAAGATGGATTCTCTCCTAAAGCCTCAAGAAGGAACCAGCTCCTCTGACATCTTGGCTTTACTCTAGTGAAACTGATTTTGAACCTCTGATCTCCAGAACTGTGAGAGAATAAATGTACCTTCTTTTAAGCCACAACATTTCTGCCCATGTGTTATAATAGCAATAGAAACTAGCATAGGGTGGGCACACAAGGCTGGCTTGAACATAACCTAATGGGAAACGGAGCAATTCTGATTTGAACATGTTGGTTAATCTTAACACCAACTTTATGCTAGATACTGTGTCATGTACTAGAGATTTAGGGGTAAATACTATCTACCAGAACTCACATTCTAGTAGATGAGAGAGACATTTAAAAAATTTGAATTCTGGGTTGGGCACACTGTCTCATGTCTGTAATTCCAGCACTTTGGGGTGCTGAGGCAGGCAGATCACTTAAGGCCAGAAGTTCAAGACCAGCCTAGCCAACATGGTGAAACCCCATCTCTACTGAAAATGCAAAAATTAGTTGTGCATAGTGGCACATGCCTGTAGTCCCAGCTACTCTGGAGGCTGAGCCAGGAGACTTGCTTGAGTCCAGGAGGTGGGGGTTGCAATGAACTGAGATCACACCACTGGACTCCAGCCTGGGCAACAGAGCAAGATTCCATTTCAAAAAAAAAAAAAGAAATTCTAACAAATTGTATTGTTATAATTACAATAAGAAAGAAAACAGAGTAAAATAGACAGTTATAAAACCATGTGCAAGCAACTAATCTTTAACTATTTGCAAGCATATTTATCTAATTCTAAGATTCACATCTTTTCAAATTAAAGATTTTTAAGATCAGTATGGATTTCCAATTGCTATATGTCTATTTAATGAATAATATTTTTTTCTCTAGAAACCTGTAAACAAAAGGCGTGTCTTATAAACTATAGTATCTTGGAAGAAAGGAAATTCTATAATCAGGTAAATAGGGGTGGGGTGGGGGTAAGGAAATGGGAAGAAAGAGGACTCTGGGCAGAAGGAACAGCCTGAATGAAGGCACTGGGCAGGAAAGAGCATGACGCTTTTGTAGGAGAGAAAGAAGATGAAGTGCCTATAACACAGGGAGACGAAGTAAATAGTGCTAGATAGTCTGGTGACATGGGCAGGTGTCAAACAATTTCTGACTGCAGAATTTTGATCTGTGACTTTGGAGTAATGGAGGACATTGGAAAATTTTAAGCAGGGGAGCAATGCAATCAGTTTTGCATATTCAAACCATCACTCTAGATATAGTGTGATGAGTAGACTGGAAGGGGCAGAGCTCATATAAATCAAGACAATTAGGAAGCTACATCAATAGTTCAGGAGAGAGATGATTGTACTTCAATCTAGAGGGATGCGGGGCAGAATAAGATTTAAATAGGCATTTAAGAGACTGACTTGACAGTACTTGGGGGTGGACTGCATACAAAGAAAGGGTGAAGGTAAGGAGAAATTAAAAGCTTTCAAGTTTTTACCCTGAGCATGTGGGTAGGTAGGCATGCTGAGCAAGTCAGGTGGGGGAAGATGACACATTCAGGCTGGACATATGAGAGTGTGAACGCCCCAGTCAGATTTAGATGTCAAGAAGACAGTTGAATACATGAATCAGTGACTCAGCAAAGATAAAAATATGTGGGTTCGCAGTGTATAGATTATAATTGAAGCTTTGACATTGACGAGACTGTCTAGAGAAAAAGTGTAGAGTGAGAAGAAATCTCTTGTTAAACCTGGGGGAACTCTGAGATTGGACTGTCTGGTAGAGCGTGGAAAGCCTGTTGATGATAATTACTACATGTATATTTAATGACTATTGTCACTGTTTATGACAATGAGAATTAGAGCTAGAAAAGAGGAAAACTAGGAGCCTGTGACATGTGAATCCCGAAAATCCGAGACAGGTCTCAGTTAATTTAGAAAGTTTATTTTGCCAGGGTTGAGGACACGAGCCCATGACACAGCCTCAGAAGGTCCTGATGACATGTGCCCAAGGTGGTTGGGGCACAGCTTGGTTATATACATTTTAGGGAGACATGAGACATCAATCGATATATGTAAGAAGTACGTTGGTTCAGTTTGGAAAGGCGGGACAACTTGAAGCAAAGGAAGGAAGACTCAAAGCAGCAGAGGGAGCTTCCAGGTCACAGAAGGTGATACGCAAAGAGTTGCATTCTTTTGAGTTTCTGATTAGCCTTTCCAAAGGAGGCAAATCAGGTATGCATCTATCTCAGTGAGCAGAGGGGTGACTTTGAATAGAATGGGAGGCAGATTTGCTCCAAGCAGTTTCCAGCTTGAGTTTTCCTTAGTGATTTTGGGGGCCCAAGATACTTTCCTTTCACACATGGAAGCCAAGAAATGAAATGTAGGGGAAAAAAAAGCAGGGGCTGTATTTAGTGCTGTGTCTAATGTGAGGCCAAGGAAGGCAAGAAAGGAGAAATGTTCACTGGATTTATGGACATGGAGATCATTGAAAACCTTGGGGCACTATTTCGGGAGGCAGTCACTGGGAGAGGAGATACCAATGAAACTAAAAAGCTATTCTCATTGACTTCTAGCAACCCAAGAAACTGAGTGAACAGGAGAGACAAAAGTTTGTCTCAGTTCAACTGGCAAGTCAGTGACAGAATTAGAAAGGGATTCAGAGATACTAACATTTCACCCTTTGGTTTGTTAATTGACGCTTTAATTGAGTCAATTGACTCTTTAATTGAGTGGATTAACTGCCTAAAAATCAGAGTTTGAGCCTTTGGGGTCGTCAGGCACCACTGCTAACCTAAGCAGTCACTTTAGTCTAAATTAAAATTTCTCAACCTTGAAACTATTGACATTTTAGGCCATATAATTCATTGTTATGTGGGAGGGTCTGCATTGTATGATTATTATTTACCAGCATTTCTGGTCTCTACTTGTTAGATACCAGTAGCAATCCCAGATGTTGTCTTGTCAGACAACCAAAACTGTCTCCAAACGTTGCCAGACATACCCTGGAGGCAAATATCTCTTCCTTCCCCAAGGTTGCAAACCACTGGGCTAAACATGAACCATTTGTTAGAAAGGGAAATGGCAGGAGACTGTGAAAGAATCTTTTGTTAACCCATTCTCACTTCTAGGAAAACAATTCAAGGGACCTCCCCTGTAGGTGGGAGTTGGAAGGGTGTACAGAGAACAGCATGTTACAGTTTTGTATGCTACATACACACCCCTCCGAGCATTGGTGCAATGCATCCTTTTAACTAGAAATCCCCATCCTTTCTCTAGATGCTCTTCAGTTAAGCTAAAGCAGAGCTTGCTAATTTCTTTTAAATAGATGAGCAGACCTGCCTTGGGAAACTTCAGAGGCTCTCGCTCATACATTATGGTTAAGACTTCCCTGACATTGCCTAGATGGAAGAGAAGTTCAGGAAACCCGGACCTCGGCACACTGGCGGTTCTGATGTCCACCCACAGTGGAACGGTTTAGTCCTGTGGCTACTGGATGCCGCCTCCATTACCACTGTGCTAAGGAAGGCTCTGGCTCACTCAGGGGCCTGCTCCACAGCCTGAGGACATTGTGCTGCTGGTCCTCCTGGGCCCATTCTGCAAGTGAAGGAAACTACAAACAGACACGGGTTGTACCTTTGGAACTTTGTTTTCAGATGTCTCCCAACTAAGATTCAGGTTAGACTTCTCCAGCAGGCATTCTAATTTAATAGGGACTTCAAATATTGAAAAGAGAAGCCCAGGGATAGGACATTCTTATTTGGAAGTGAGAAATCTGGGATCTGACACTAAGTAACCAGATAACGATACCCCAGTCAAATGACAGTGTAGAAGCCAAGTCTCACCAAATACAGGCCTCCGTAACAACTCTTTCAGTACTGACTGAGTGGTTAAGTTAAATTATGAAAAGCCAGTGCCTTTATACAAAGGCTGGTATGTAACAAAAGCCCATGAAGAGTTTTGCCTGGGCCTTTCCTGGGCCTTAAAGCATGACAAAATAAAGAAGGAATTCTTAACAGGACCCATTTAGGATGAAACAAGTTTTATCGTGGGGCTGAAGAAACTCCTCAGCCCTCAAACAATTTTGTTGGGGGGTCTGAAGAAACTCCTCAAGCCTCCATAATTTAGCAGGAGACAAGATAAGGGTAATCACCCCAGCACCTGGACCCATTTAGAGTAAGTAAATTTACTGAGGCTCCAGAGAAAGGTCTTCAAGACTCAGACCTTAGTTATAGATTAAAAGAAGTTAATCACTTATGCCTTTAGATGAATGCACACTTACAAGTAGACATACAGCTTAGAAGGTATATAAGCTCTGGAAAACTTTGTAATTTTGAATAGCTCTGGTGATAATTTCCAGGCCTACTCCCTGTAACCAGTTAAAGAAATAAAAACTCTCTTCTTCCCCAGTTCATCTGCATCTCATTATTGGGCCATGAGAAATAGAAGCCCGACCCTCAGTTTGGTCCCAGAATAATGCTTCTGGGTCTCAGGTTCCTCATCTATATAACGAAGGAATTCAGGTTCTTGAATATTCTAAGATAGACACTGAGTCAGTGACATCAGAATCAACTAGAGCTTGCTAAAAAAAATACGGGTTGTGTCGCTCTTCAGACCCCAGATTCTGATTCTCAGTGGATTGGAAAGGAGCCCAGGAATCTACATTTCAAACATTCTTCCAGGTGATACAATTTTTTTTTCAAGTTTAAGAAACTCTGGACTAACTTTTATTCTAGTTCTAACACTCTATGTAAACAAATTTTAAATCTCAAAGAATTAATCTGCAATGATGGTTTATCATACGCTGCAACTGGAAGTAAAAGAGATACAGAGAAGGGGATATTGAAGCCCGACAGGTGATATCTCTTCACTATTGGACTATGAGGGTCACGTGCTCTGGAGGCACATCAGGCCGTGAGTACCAACCAACATGAGGCCCAAGCTGAAACTGAAACTGCCTTTGAAAAATTATAAATGAGGAAATTATGACAGTGAAAGAGATCAGACCTAACTGACCCCATCTTGCTTCTATCTTTTAAGCTGTCCTTCCTCATTCCTGGGCATAGGCTGAACTAACCTTGGGAAGGCATCCAGTTTGTGGTTTGACTCTGAAACAAAATTGATAACAGCCCTTTCCCCCCCAAAACAAAAACAAAAACAAAAAACCCTTCTTGCCTTGGGACCAGTCTGCCTTCATAGGACTAACAAATTAGCTACAAGAATAGAAATTATGGTTTAAGGGTCATGCAGCCTCTGACTGCAAGAGTCTGAATCTCCCCAAATTGCTGATGGGGATAACATCACTATTGTAAAACTTAAGATCAGTGCTTGAAATATTTTGCAGACCCTGTACTTGATGGATCAGCTGACACCACCTAGACTATTAATCTGGCTCAAGCAATTCTGCAATCCCACCCAGGAACAGAAGACAGCAAGCAAACCTCACTTTGACCCCCCACTATGATTCTATCTCCAACCTAACCAATCAACACTCCCCACTTCCTTTGGTTTGTTAATTGACGCTTTAATTGAGTCAATTGACTCTTTAATTGAATGGATTAACTGCCTAACAAATCAGAGTTTGAGCCTTTGGGGTCGTCAGGCACCACTGCTAACCTAAGCAGTCACTTTAGTCTAAATTAAAATTTCTCAACCTTGAGAATTTGTCTACCCTCCAAATTGTCTTTAAAAACTCTGATCCCTGAATACTCAGGGAGACTGATTTGAATAATAACAAAACTGCGGGTCTGCTGCACAGCTGGCTCTGAGTGAATGACTCTTTCTGCATCGCAATTTCCCTTTCTTGATAAATTGGCTCTGTCTAGGCAGTGGGCAAGGTGAACTCGTTGGGTGGTTACAGGACCCCAGGAGAACTTGTTCCCAAGTGTGACCCTTGGAGACTGCGGCTGGAATGCTAACACACATCGAATGTACTCGATTTTTTGAATGTGTTCTTGAAAACAAACCACAGATCATGTGCAATAATTTATACTATTGCTTAACTAAGCCTGTGTTATGGAACCAAAAAATCCTTTTTCTTTTTTTTGAGATGGAGTCCCACTCTGTCACTCAGACTGAAGTGCAGAGGTGCAATCTCAGCTCACTGCAACCTCAGCCTTCCGGGTTCAAGCGATTCTCCTGCCTCAGCCTCCCGAGTAGCTGGGACTACAGGTGCGTGCCACCACACCTGGCTAATTTTTTGTATTTTTAGTAGAGACAGGGCTTCACTATGTTAGCCAGGATGGTCTTAATCTCCTGACCTCGTGGTCCGCCTGCCTCAGCTTCCCAAAGTGCTGGGATTACAGGTGTGAGCCACTGTGCCTGGCCTAAAAAATCCCTTTTCAAGTGACTTCTTTTCCAAAAACACTTAAAGATATTTTAGATCACTTATCTTAAAAGTATGGGCCATGGTTTACTCAAAGAGTATCTAAAAATTTCAAGAAGAGGGGCATCACAGTCATGGTCAAATACCATGTCAGTGTACTGTTAAAATATTGCCAAAATCTTACCATATAAATTTCTACTGGGAAATTGGGCTGGTGGATAATTTGATGGTATTGTTCAGGAGGATATACTTTGTGGAAAAAATAAAAAGAGAAGATTTCTTTCTCCATAGTCTGGTTTTACTATTTTATTTTATTTTATTTTATTATTGGAGACAGAGTCTCACTCTGTCACCCAAGCTGGAATGCAGTGGCATGATCTCAGCTCACTGCAACCTCTGCCACCCAGGTTCAAGCTATTCTCCTGCC
The DNA here is from genome assembly GCF_009828535.3 of Hylobates moloch. NCBI lineage: Eukaryota > Metazoa > Chordata > Mammalia > Primates > Hylobatidae > Hylobates > Hylobates moloch. Next base: position 30,778,465 of record NW_026652292.1, on the reverse strand, counting down.
TGAGCCTCCTGAGTAGCTGGGATTACAGGTGCCTGCCACCACGCCTGGCTAATTTTTGTAGTTTTAGTAGAGACGGGGTTTCACCATGTTGGCCAGGCTGATCTTGAACTCGTGACCTAGTGATCCACCCGCCTCAGCCTCCCAAACTGCTGGGATTACAGGCATGAGCCACCGCGCCCAGCCAACAATAGTCTGGTTTTGAATCAGCCTCCGCTTGCTTCCCCAGCCTCACTCTTTAATCTGATTGTCAAGTTTTATCACTGTGGATGCACACGTATCAATCTCTGTTTTCCCAGCTTGGTGCCTTTGCTAAAAATGTTCTTGTGAATGTTTTCTGTTTTCCCTCATTTCAATGTGTTTCAATCTGACCTGTACTTTAAGGCAAAATGCTACCTTCTTTGGGAAGCATTCCCTAATTTCTTAAGAAACAGGTAGGCTGGGAGCAGTGGCTCATGCCCGTAATCCCAGCATTTTAGGAGGCCAAGGTGGGTGGATCACCTGAAGTCAGGAGTTCGAGACCAGCCTGGCCAAATGGTGAAACCCCATCTCTACTAAAAATACAAACATTAGCTGGGTGTGGTGGTGGGCACCTGTAATCCCAGCTACTCAGGAGGCTGAGGCAGGGAGAATTGCTTGAACCCGGGAAGCGGAGGTTGCAGTGAGCTGAGATTGCGCCATTGCACTCCAGTCTGGCCAACAGAGAGAGACTCCATCTCAAAAAAAAAAAAAAAAAAAAGAAAGAAAAAAGAAAAAGAAACAGGCATGATTTTTTTCCCCTCTCAATCTTAGAATCCTCTATTAGCATATCTCTTAAGGCATACGTACCTATGTAAGGAGTGCTGTGGACAGGCCATGTATCATCATCGTGGTTGTTTGCTCTTAGTGCTGAGCCCAAATCTTTCACATGTGTGAGCACAGAACAGGCTTGTTGATTGGAATCTACGTTCAGGTGGTTTCCTCTTAGGAAGGCAATCCAAAAATCCTTAAAAGGTAACTTAAAAGTTTCCCCTAACTATCCACTCATGTAGAATATCCGAGTGTAACTCTAGGGGAATTGACATTTTAAAATATTTTATTTTTGCCTAACCTATACCTGCATCTAGCTTAACGCCACCTACACATTAAAGCAAGTGTGAAGCCTTTCAAAAATACTGATGCCCAGTGCCAATCTTAAAACAATTAAATCAGAAGCACTTGTGGAAGAGTAAAACATGAAAATTTCCAGTTCCCCAATGGCTGGGTCCTCTGTATTTCTTCTGCCCATAGGAACATTCAAGTATTTTAAACAATTCTTTTACTACACAGCTCAATAACTCTAGTTGATATGCTTATATTGCTACTCTATGTTTTCATTTTAGGGATTATTTTTCAGTCTACTGTGGAAGGTGAGTAGCCCTTTTTCTCACACATTGCTCTTTCACTTCTAGTAACATTCTAACATCTCCTCATTTGGTTCTGTTGTACTTTTGAAAGATCAATTTCTAACATTTATACTGTAATGACTTTACTAACAATCAAGCCATACAGTATATAGCAATTGTTTTTTTTTCTTGCACAATGTTTTGTCTCCATTGAAATTAGCAATTACCCTGGTTTGTTCAATGTAATGATCACTAAAGTATCCTCAAACTGTCTTTGAACTGTGAAAAATCTTTTCTCCATATCTTAAAAAACATTAGGTTCTTCTTTATCTGAGGATGTTAGCCTCTTCTTGCCTAAAGGAACCATGACATTCTGCCCTGAAGTTAGGGCCTTGCAAAGGGCTTTTGATCATCCTAAGGACTACCTCCACTGGTTATAGAGGGGGCTCTATAATCAGACCAAGTCCTGGCAAGCCCCAGGGAGTTTGGGAATACTTTAGTGTGACACATGAAGAAAGTACAGTATACACCAAAATAATTGCAAGTTTATCAATGTTATTGATGGAAACTGAGAACATTTATGGAAATGGATCCTAAGAGTGCTGGATTATGGTGGAAGAAATGTAATGTTGGTAAGGTCACATTTGTTTATATGAGTACAGCATGCAGAGATTCTAGATTTAGTATATTAGTTCAAGCTATAGGAAGTGGCTCTAACAGTATACTTGCTGGTTGGCTGAAACATGGATCTAGAAGTATCCTAGACAAAATTTAAACTGAAATGCCAGAAATTTAAGAAATGTCTCAGTACACTACAAGGGACACTACCCAGACGCTTAGGAAGATAGGCATGGAAGTAGATTTACCATGTAAGATCTGCTTATTCATCCCTAATTGTGTGTACTCTTTCAACAAGGCAGCAAGAAATACATTCATGACGGGACCCTGGGCATCTTTGAAGACCTCTGTGGAGTTGTTATCAGTAAGCCAGGAATGCAAGTGGGAACTGCTGTCATTGAACTAGACTCCTCGAATTCAAAGGAGACAATGGGATTTCAGGGTGGCAGGGGCCCAGTGGAGGCCTTGAATTAGTAGAGGTGAAGTAGGAAAGGCATGACAGTATGCAGCAAAGTGGGAGCAATGATCAGAATGTTTTGACCTATGACTTCAGTGCTAATTGACCATTGTTTCTAGGACTGAAATAGGTGGACAACCTTGTAAGGTCTTACTTGATATATACAAGCAAAAAAATCACTAAACTTTGTGAACAGAGGTCCAACTTGAATCACAGTAACAGAGATGTGGTCCCTCAAATAATTACCAGATTTGAACCAGTTTATAGATGCGGAGTCCCTTGGATGAAAGGGAGGCCAGGTACCTTCAAGGAAGAACTGTGAAAAACAGTCAAAAATTTGTATTGTAATCATTCTCTTTAGCTTTCACCAAAAGAACTTGCATTCATTTGCCAGTGTGACTGGGAATAGAGGAGAAGAAATAGCTAGACTTTGGCTTTGAATTGACACTAATTCCTAAAGGCCCAACATTGCATTGTGGGCCACTAATCAGAATAGAAGCTTATGGACATCAGGTGATCAATGAAGTTTTGGCTAAGCTCTGTCACATGGTGGGCTTAGTGTGTCCCCTAAACCACATTGTGGTTATTTGCTCAGTTACAGAATGCAGAATTGAATTACTCAACAATGGGCAGAATTCCTCTGTTGGTTCCCTGGTCCATGGAGTGAGGGCTACTGTAGAAGCCCAAGTAGAAGCTAGTAGAGTGGCTTCTCCCCACCAAAATAGTAAACCAAAAGTCATACCACATACTTGGAGGAATCCTGCAGAAGTTAGTGTCATTGTCAAGGACTTAAGGGGTGCAGAGGTGGAAATGAAACAGCAACCATTTCTGTGTATGGCAAGATGCACTGTTGTATCTTGCTCACATTTGAAGTGACCTCCATGCTACTTTATTGGCATTGAGCAGCAGCTGGGATTTCAGCTCTTCCACTTTCTACCGTATCTCTTTATTCAGCTTTTTCTGAGTCCTGGGCCAGGCATATGTGCAGCTCTATAGCAAAAGGTATCAGCTTCTTCTGCAGGTCATCTGCATTGTCAGTTCTGGAGGTAGTGAGAGAGGGATTTTACTAAATTCAAGTTTGTCTTCATGGGTTCCAGCAGAAGAACAGGTTTTTAAAGAAGAAGAAGACAGGGCAAGTCAATATGCCTGGAAATGATTCAAGGTTCTCTTACTCCAACTCCAAAGAACATTTGGCTGATAGATTTAGGAAGATCCTTCTAGCAGGCAAAGAGCAAAGAAGCAAAGTCAGCTGTGCATGGGAGACTATGCCTGAGGGAGAGACACATGAAAAGACTGTGGAAAGAGCCTAGGAGGCCATGCTTGAGAATTTGGATTGCACTTACAACACAACAGGAAGCCACCAGAGGGATTTATGCAGGTGTAGTAGATGCTGTTGGTACCCTGCACATCTCACCTTAGCACATGCCATTTCCCTGTATGCTAGCTTGACTTTCAAGTATCAGCTCTGCAGACTGTTTCCCCAAGGCCTTTCTGTGGCAGTCAGAACCTTCCTTGCATGCTGTGGGGCAGCCTAGATGTGGCGGAAATTTAACCCTCCACTCTCAACCTTATAAGGTCTCAGGGGATCTTATAAGCAATCACTGGTGGGAGTTGACATATAAATATCCTGGCTACCTTGCTTCTTTGGCAGAGCAACTCTGATATGTGCTTACTCTATTTCCCGGAGTTTAGAGATAAACTTTTAGCTGGCAGAGTGGAAACTTGCTTGACAACACACCCTTTATTAGATTTCTTCCCTTCTCTATCTCACTTCTCCACTCCACTTGTGTTATCATCTGAGGTCATCTTCCAAATAAACTACTTTCACTTGAATTTTTGGTTCTGGATCTGATTTGGGGAGAGTCTAAATTAAGATAGCGGGAACGTTGTGGAATCCAGTTTAAACTGTATAAAGATCATACTAATTGCTGTATGGTGAAAGATAGTAAGGCAACCATGGTGTGGGCTGGGAACCTAGAAAAATGCTATTGAAGTAGTCTAGGTTGGAGGGGTGGCAGCTTAGCAGTGGTAATTGTGGGGATGGAGAGAAGTCCTGATCTGAGTTTTATTTAAAGAGTAGAATTATAATCAGGATGTGGTGATGGACTGGATGGAGTTAGAGGGAAGGGAAAAAGTAGTTTCAAAAATAACCTCATCCTAGGAAGCTAATAGGAATTTACTATGATGGAAAGACAGGGAAAAGAAAGATTATGGTGCAAGACTAAGAGAATTCTCATGGACATGTTGCCTTTCTGATATCCAGTTGTAGAGGTCAAACAGGCAGGGGGAAGCAGGTATGTGGGCCTTACAAGCTGGGACCGGATTGGTTATTAAATGAATAAGAACATGTGAAATCACCCAAGGAGAGAGAGTATAGAGGAAGAAGGCATGCACCCATCCAAGGTAGAACAGAAAATGTCAGTTTCCAAAGACAAAGCTTCCATAAAATTTCTAGAGGAAGCTATCAGGATGAGCATTTTAATTTAAATACCTATTTTAAAAACAAATTTCCGGAGAAAACTGGAACCGTTTCCACCAAACTGAATGCAGATAACAGAGACTGAAATAGAAAATATTAAAAAGGTGAGGAGCATATCTTTAATAAGACTAAGACCTTGAAGAATGCATAATTGTTTTTTACTAAATATGGAAAATTCACTGTCAACTGGGGCTTTTCATAAATCAACAAAGGCCTGGGCTTCCTTCAATTTTTTCCTAATGCTTCTGATATAGATAGGCACTTGATCTTAGCCAAAAGGCTGAGAAGTGATCCTGATATAGACAGAAAGATAAAGATATAGAAATAGATAATATAATGATGTATACGTATAATGAAAATATGCCAAAATTGAATTACAAGATGATATTGTTATAATATACATAGTTAATTAGAAGCTTAATATTTTAACACAAGAAAAGACTATGTGTAACCTGAGATATTGTAAAAGCCTAAGTTTGATGTCCTTTGTGAATGCAAGCTGTAGGCTTCTTTTCCCACTTCCTGACTCCAATCCCCTGTGGGCTTTCATGCCAACTATTGTGATAACTTGGACTGGTCCCAAGAAGATCAGACCTCACCTTGTGACTAGAAATGATGTCTTTTCTTCTCTAAAGGAAACAAATGCCCCCTGTGTCAGTGAACAAGCTTTGGACCTTAGGCTGTAGAATGGAAGGCCTCATCTACTCTTCGGCCAAGGCAATTGGAGGGCTGGACTGTGGACTATGCAGATGTCTGGGTGGGGCTGGGCCATCCCTATGGAACAAGTTGGGCAAAGATCCTCTAGTTGTGAGCCTGAAGGATAGCCAAGACTAGTAGCAAGAGAAGCAGCCCTCTGTGTCACTCCTCTGGGTGTTTTTTGTTAAACACTACTGCCTGAATTTAGCTGTGTTTTGGGGAATGAAGGAAGTGATTTGAATCCATGCCTAGGGTGGACTGTTGTGGGAGAGAAAAATAGGAAAAAGAGAGTTATACGACTGTGCATTGTAACCTCAAGTTTTTAGGCAGTCTAAGGTGATCCATTCAAAGCTTATGTGGTTGGCATAAGGGCAAGCAACCACCTAGGCAGACTTGCAGAACACATAAGCATTCTTCCTGGGTTCTTTGCCTTGGTTCTTGGCAAGTGGAAGACAAGGTAGAGATGGACTTTTCACGGTCCTACGGATGAAGCTCAGAAAATGATCACTGGGGTTATAAAAAAGAAAGTCCTGATATAGGAAAATGGCAGATAGGAGACAGGACTAACTTGCAGCTGCCACTCAGATAAACAGAGCAGTGTGTGGAGAATCACAACATGAACTTTTGCTCCAAGAACTACCACAGGAACGTACCAGGAAAGCTGAGAGAATCCACAGACCCACTGAAAGAGGCAGTTGCTGCCACAGGCCCTGTGAAGCAACTGAAAAACTGTTAGTACCCAAAGTGTGAGAGGGGGCGTGTCCACCCCTGAACACACATCCTCACTGGGAAACTTGAAGGTCCAGATTACAGAATAAGGATTTAACTCACCTGAAGCTGAGATGAATTTAGAGAACTGAGCAAAATATAGGAGTAGGAGAAGCAGCAGGAAGGGCTCTGTGGGCACTCTCGGTCCCCAGGGAAGCCATTTCTGACTTTCTCTTGCAGGAATCCTTGGGGATGGCTGCCAGTGGAATTGGAGATAGACCACAGGGAGAAGAAAACTTTCAGCAGAACTTTGTAACAAATTCAACTGAACATGAAGTTTCCTGGACAGAGTCTTGGGGAGGGGGTGAACAATGAGTGCAGACAAAACACAGAAGCCATGGCAGGCTGAGACGTATGAAACCTGAAAGCGCTGCTTGCTTTTTTGGCAGGGAGGCCTGTAGCCTGAGGCAAGATCTCAGCCTTGCTCACTGGCTGCCTGGAAATTAACTCATTGCTGTTGGGGGGCATGGTGGGAGTGAGACCAGCCTTTCAAGTTGCTTGGTAACTGGATGAGGCCTGTCACTGCCGGCTTTTCCCCACTTCCCTGGTGACCAGCATGACACAGTAGAAGCAGCCATAGTCCCCCTGGGAACATAACTCCATTGGCCTCAGAACCTCTATCCTCTACAGCAGCTGCAGCAAATCCTGCCCAAGGAGAGCCTAAGCTCAGACACACCTAAACTTGGCCCCAACTGATGGTCCTTCTCTTCTCATCCTGGTAGCCAAAGACAAAGGACATAATCTCTTGGGAGTTCTATGGCCCCACCCACTGCCTGAGAAAGCCAAATACTTATCCAGATGACCCCAGGGCAAGCTCATATCCTACCTATACCATGCAGCTGGTGTTTTCTTGAAAGGGCCACCTCCTGGCTGGAGGCTAACCAATGGTAAACCAGCACACTAAATAAAACTATAACCAAGGACCCTCACAGTGTCCACTTCACTCTCCTGCTACCTCCACCAGAGTAGGTGCTGATGCTAGAGATCTAGACATCCAAATACAAGAAATTCAAAGAACACCCAGGAAATTCATCATAAAAAGATCACCACCTAGGCGCACAGTCATCAGATTATCTACAGTCAAGATGAAGGAAAAAATCTTAGGAGTTGTGAGGCAAAAGCATTAGGTAACCTGTAAAGGAAAACCTATCAGATTAACAGCAGATTTATTAGCAGAGAGAGAGACCTGAAGATGGATCATATCACAGGACTCTTTGCAGACACTCCCCAGTACCAGCCTGGAGTTTGGTAGCTCCATTGGGTGGCTAGAACCAGAAGAGAAATAACAATCATTGCAGTTTGGCTCACGGAAAGCCCCATCCCTAGGGAAAATGGAGAGAGCACCACATCAAGGGAGCACCCCATGGGATGAAAGAATCTGAATGACAGCCCTTGAGCCCCAGATCTTCCCTCTGATATAATCTACACAAATGAGAAGGAACCAGAAAAACAATTCTGGTAACATGACAAAACAGAGTTCTTTAACATCCCCAAAACATCACATTAGTGCACCAGCAATGGATCCAAACCCAGAAGAAATTCTGAATTGCCAGAAAAAGAATTCAGAAGGTCAAATATTAAACTACTCAAGGAGGCACTAGAGAAAGGTGAATACCAACTTAAAGAAATAATAAAAAAAAAGTTAAAAGATATGGATGGAAAAGTCTCCAGAGAAATAGACAGCATAAGTAAAAAAAAAGAAAATCACAACTGTGGAAATGAAGGACACACTGAGAGAAATGCAAAATACACTGGAAAGTCTCAACAATAGAATCAAACAAGCAGAAGAAAGAACTCAAAGACAAGGCTTCTGAATTAACCCAATTTGACAGAGACAAAGAAAAAAGAATATAGAAAATGAACGAAGCCTCCAAGAAGTTTGAAATTATGTTAAACAACCAAACCTAAGAATAATTGGTGTTCTTCAGGAAGAAACGAATTCTAAAAGTTTGGAAAACATATCTGAGGGAATAATCAAGGAAAACTTCCCTGACTTTGCTAGAAATCTAGACATTCAAATACAAGAAACTCAAAGAACACCCAGGAAATTCATCATAAAAATATCACCACCTAGGCATGTAGTCATCAGATTATCCACAGTCAAGATGAAGGAAAAAAAATCTTAGGCGTTGTGAGAAAAAGCATTAGGTAGCCTGTAAAGGAAAACCTATCAGATTAACAGCAGATTTATTAGCAGAAGCCCTACAAGCTAGAAGGAATTAGGGTTCTATCTTTAGCCTCCTCAAACAAAACGATTATCATGTAAGAATTTTGTATCCAGGAAAACTAAGCTTCATGAATGAAGGAAATATACAGTGTTTTTCAGATAAATAAATGCTGAGAGAATGTGCCACTACCAAGCCAGTACTACCAGAACTGCTAAAAGGAGATTTAAATCTTAAAACCTTGAAGTACTCCAAATTAGAACCCCCTTAAAGCATAAATCTCACAAGACCCATGAAACAATAACGCAACAAAACAACAAAATGAAGTATTCAGTCAACAGCTAGCACAGTGAATCAAATAGTATCTCACATCTCAATACTAACATTGAATGTAAATGGCCTAAATTCTCCACTTAAAAGATGCAGAATGGCAGAATGGATAAGAATTAATCAACCAAGTATCAGCTGTCTTCAAGAGACTCACTGAACACATAAGGACTCACATAAAGGTGTGCAAAAAGATATTTCATGCAAATGGACATGAAAAGTGAGCAGGAGTAGCTATTCTTATATCAGACAAAACAAACTTTAAAGCAACAGCAGTTAAAAAAGACAAAGAGGGACATTATATAATGATAAAAGAACTTGTCCAACAGGAAAATATCACAATCTTAAATTCATACACACCTAACACTGGAGCTCCCAAACTTATAAAACATTATTACCAGACCTAAGAAATGAGATAGACTGCAACACAATAATAGTGGGGGACCTCAATACTCCACTGACAGCACTAAACAGGTCATAAAGTCAATAAAGAAACAATGGACTTAAACTATACCCTAAAACAAATGGACTTAACAGATATTTACAGAACATTCCACCCAATAACTGCAGAATAGACAGTCTATTCATCAGCACATAGAACATTCTCCAAGACAGACCATATAAAAGGTCACAAAACAAGTCTCAATAAATTTAAGAAATTGAAATTATATCAAATACTCTCACAGATGACAGTGGAATAAAATTGAAAATTGACTCCAAACAGAACCCTCATGACAATGCAAATAGATGGAAATTAAATAACTTGCTCTTGAATGATCATTGGGTGAACAATGAAATCAAGATGAATATTAAAAGGTTCTTTGAACTGAACAATAATAGTGACGTACCCTATCAAAACCTCTGGGATACAGCAAAGGCAGTGTATTAGTCCATTTTTATACTAATATGAAGAAATACCCAACACTGGTAATTTATAAAGCAAAAGAGATTTAATGGACTCATAGTTCTACATAGCTGAGGAGGCCTCACAATCATGGTGGAAGCAAAGGAGGAGCAAAGGCACATCTTACACGGAGGCAGGCAAGAGAACATATGCAGTGGAACTGCTCTTTATAAAACCATCAGATCTTATGAGACTTATTCACTATCACGGAAACAGCACGGGAAAAATCTGCCACCATAATTCAATTACCTCTCACTGGGTCCCTCCCACAACACATGGGAATTATGGGAACTACAATTCAAGATGAGATTTGGGTGGGGACACAGCCAAACCATATCATTCCACCCCTGGCATCTCCCAAATCTCATGTCCTCACATTTCAGAACCAATAATCCAAGATTGGGTAATTTATGAAGAGAAAAAGATTTAATGGACTCACAGCTCCACATGACTGAGGAGGCCTCACAATCATGGCAGAAGGTGAAGGAGAAGGAGTCACATCTTACATGGTGGCAGGCAAGAGAGTTTGTGCATGGAAACTGCCCTTTATAAAACCATCAGATCTTGTGAGACTTATTCACTATCACAAGAACAGCATGGGAAAACCTGCCTTGATGATTCAATTACTTCCCACCGGGTCTCTCCTGTGATATGTGGGGATTATGGGAGCCATAATTCAAGATGAGATTTGGGTGGGGACACAGCCAAACCACATCAGGCAGTGCTAAGAGAAAAGTTCATAGCCTTAAATGTCTACATCGAAAAGTCTGAAAGAGCACAAGTAGACAATCTAAGGTCACACCTCAAAGAACTAGAGAAACAAGAATAAACCAAACCCAAACCTAGCAGAAGAAAAAAAATAACAAAGATCAGAGCAGAACTAAATAAAATTAAAACAAATAAAATACAAAAGATAAATAAAGTAAAAAGCTTGTTCTTTGAAAAGATAAACAAAATCAATAGACCATTAGCAAGATTAAACACAAAAAGAAAAGATCCAAATAAGCTAAATTAGAAATGAAATCACAGATACTACGACCAATACCACAGAAATATGAAAGATCATTCAAGGCTACTATGAACAGATTTATTGCACAAACTAGAAAACCTAGAGGAGATGCACACCAGTTAGAATGGTGATCATTAAAAAGTCAGGAAACAACAGATGCTGGAGAGGATGTGGAGAAATACGAACACTTTTACACTGTTGGAAGGAGTGTAAATTAGTTCAACGATTGTGGAAGACAGTGTGATGATTCCTCAAGGATCTAGAACTACATTTGACCCAGCAATCCCATTACAGGGTATATATCCAAAGGATTATAAATCATGCTACTATAAAGACATATGCACATGTATGTTTATTGTGGCACTATTCACAATAGCAAAGACTTGGAACCAACCCAAATGTCCATCAATAATAGGCTGGATAAAGACAACGTGGCACATATACACCATGGAATACTATGCAGCCATAAAAAAGGATGAGTTCATGTCCTTTGCAGGGACATGGATGAAGCTAGAAACCATCATTCTCAGCAAACTATCACAAGGACAGAAAAGCAAACACTACATGTTGTCACTCATAAGTGGGAGTTGAACAATGAGAATACCTGGACATAGGGAGGGGAACATCACACACCGGGGCCTGTTGTGGAGTGGGGGGCTGGGGGAGGGATAGCGTTAGGAGAAACACCTAATGTAAATGACGAGTTGATGGGTGCAGCAAACCAACGTGGCACATGTATACCTATGTAACAAACCTACACGTTGTGCACATGTACCCTAGAACTTAAAGTATAATAAAAACAACAACAACAACAACAACAACAACAACACTAATCTCAAAAAACTTTAAAAAAAAGAAAACCTAGAGGAGATTGATAAATTCCTGGAAATATACAACCTTCCTGGATTAAACCAGAAAGAAATAGAAACTGAACAGACCAATAACAAGCAGTGAGATGGAAATGGTAGTAAAATTAATTGTCAACAAAAAAAAAGTCCCTGACCAGATAGAATTCAGCTGTGAATCTATCTGGTCATGGCCTTTTTTTTTGTTGGTAATATTTGCTGGTGAGAATATAAACTAGTACAACTGCTATGGAAGACAGTGTGGAGATTCCTTAAAGAACTAAAAGTAGATCTACCATTTGATCAAGCAATCCCATTACTGGGATTCTACCCAGAGGAAAAGAATTCACTATCAAAAAAGATACTTGCACATGCATGTTTGTAGCAGCACAATTCATAATTGCAAAAATATGGAACCAGCCCAAATGCCTATCAGCTAACCAGTGAATAAAGAAAATGTGGTACATATATATTATGGAATACTATGCAGCCATACAAAGGAATGAAATAATAGCATTCGTAGCAACCTGGATGAAGTTGGAGACCACTATTCTAAGTGAAGTAACTCAGGAATGGAAAACCAAACATTGTATGTTCTCACTCATAAGAGGAAGCTAAGCTATAAGGACATAAAGGCATAAGAATGATGCAGTGGACTTTGAGGACTCAGGAGAAAGGCTGGGAGGTGAGTGAGGGATAAAAGACTACACATTGGATGCAGTGCACACTGCTCAGGTGATGCGTGCACTGAAATCTGAGAAATCACCACTAAAGAACTTATACATGTAACCAAATACTGCTTGTTCCCCCAAAACCAATTGAAATAAAAAAAAAATACCAAAAACTCCTCATCTTATAGTTTCACGATGTTGTGATCAGGAGATATGTCTGTTTAAAATGCAGGAATATCCATTATGTCTAAGAAAAGCACTCTGTGGCATTTTTAAAGATAAAGACGGTTCTTCTGACCTTTAGGTACTTATAATTAGAGAGAAAATAGAGTGACTTGAAAAGTTGAATAAATATATAAGGTAACAATCCAAATAACGTAATATGTAAGTAATGTGTAAGTAAAGGCTAGGATGTAGGTTTGAAGGAGCCTGTAGTCACGTGGATAGTTTGCTTTGGAAGACTGTCGTATGGAGGAATCATTTGTGTGGATCTGGATTAGAGGATAGAAAATCACTCCTGGAGTCAAGTTAGAGAGGAGATATATAATCAGAACTTCTAGATCTTGAAATTCTACAGGCAAAGTGGGTTTTCAGATAGGAGGCAGAAAGAATCTATTCTTTCAAGACCCCTTTGGACTATGTGTGGCTGCCCCTCACACTGCATTACTTCTTTTTAATCTGCACAGATGACAAATATTTTATCCCACTATAATTATGAATTGAGTTCTTGTAACACAGTAATGTGTTAGGTGTTTAGATATATAACAATGACAACGATGATACAATATGGATAATAATAGAAGCCATGATGACCATTCACATTTATTTGGACACTTTATTAGTTTTATAGCCCTGTTGTAACAAGTTACTATACACTGGGTGGCTTAAAACAACGGAAATTTATTCTCACAATTCTGGAAACTACTGTCAGAAAGCAAGGCATTGGCAGGGTTGATTTCTTCTGGAGGCCCTCAGGGAGAACCCATCTGATATGGTTTGGATGTTTGTCCTCTCCAAATCTCATGTTGAAATGTGACTTCCAATGTTAAGGTGGGGCCTGGTGAGAGGTGCTTGGGTCATGGGGATGGATCCTTCATGAATGGCTTGGTGCCCTTGCCATGGTAATAAGTGAGCTCTTGATCAGTTACTGCATGAGGGAGCTGGTTGTTTAAAGGAGACTGGCACCTCCTCCTATCTCTCTTGCTCCCTCTCTTGCCATGTGACATGCCTGTTCCCCCCTTCTTTTGCCATGGGTAAAAGCTTCCTGAGGCTTCATCGGAAGCCAAGCAGATCCTAGTGCCATGCTTGTACAACCTGCAGAACTGTAAGCCAAATAAATCTCTTTTCTTTATAAATTACCCAGCCTCAGGTATTCCTTTATGGAAATGCAAAACAGACGATCATACTATCCCATCACTCCAATCTCTGTCTCTGCCTTCAGATGGCATAGTCATTTGTGTGTGTATCTCTGTGTCTCTGTGTCTCTGTTTTCTCTTTATATGAGGCTATCAGCTGAATTAGGGCTCACAATAATCCAGTATGACCTTATTTCAACTAATTATATCTACAAAGACCTTATTTTCAAAAAAGGTCATAGTTATACATACCAGGGGTTAGGACTTGAACATATCTTTTTGGGGAGCACAATTCTACCTACCACAGGTAACGACTGTGTACACTGTGCAAAGGGTTTCATCTGCATCAGCTCACCTAATGATCACAACCAGTGAGGCTGATACCATTATTATCCAAAATCGATACTTGTAGTCCTTTACCTCCAGAATTCCAGAGTTGTCTATTCAGTTGCTACTTGATATTCCCACATGGTTGCTGATTTTCCTTCAGATTTCTTAATCTGCTTAGTGGCATTACTATTCCCTTATCTGTGCAAGCTAAAAACCCAAGAATAATTCTTTATTTCTCATTTTCCTTTATACCAAATCTAACCCTACCTAGTAGGTTCTGCTAGCATGGTCTCAAAAAATTCTTTTTTCTTGAATCTATTTACTTCTCTCCATTTCCACTGGTAATATTTTGTATTAGTTACTGTTTGCCCAATAACAAATTACATTAAAACTTTGTGGCTTAAAACAATGAACATTTTTTATTGCACAGTTTCTGAGTCAAGAATCCAGGTGCAGCATAATGCCATTAGCTCAATGTCTCTCTCTCTCATGAGGCTGCAGTCGAACTATCAGTTAGGGTTATGGTTTTATGTGAAGGCTTGACTGATAGGCAGAGGAAACTAATTCTAAGCTCACTCACATGGCAGGTCTCCATCTTTCACCCTGTGGGATTCTCCTCAGGCTGCCTCACAGCATGGCAACTGGTTTCCACCAGAGTGAGTGATGTGATAGAGAGTGCTCAGCATAGAAGCTGTAGTCTTCTTATAACCTCCTATCAGCAGTGACACTCCCAACACTTCTTCCGTGTCTTCTTCTTTAAAGGAGAGTCCACACTCAAAGAGGAGGGGGATGCACTCAAATAAGTCCAGTCCACACTCAAAGAGGAGGGGGCCACACAACAGTGTGTGGGTCACGGGGGACATCTTAAACGCTGCATAGCACAGCGTAGCAGGATGTCATGATACCTTGTGGAAAACAGGAGTTGGAGGGAAAGTCATCTAAGCAGGTATTTCAGCAACTACACAGTGCTAGGGCAACAGAGATTGAAGTTCCAACCTGGTAAAGTGGAAGGGCGCAAGTAATTTGTCTAAGCTTTTGGTTGAAACTCCAGAGGGAACACATCCTAAGGGTAAGTTCTACACCCTATTCTCAACAAACAGAAAATATACATTTTTTTTCTAAGTATACATAGCATATTCATCAAAAGAGACCACATGCTGGGCCAAAATCAAGTTTCCAAAAATTTCAAAGGATTGAAATCAGACAGAACGTGTATTTTGTGCACAGTAGAATTAAACTAGAAATCAATGAAAGAATGATAACTAGATGTCCCTCAAATGTTTTGAAATTAAGCCACACGTTTAAGCAACCCATGAGTGAAAGAAAAATTAACAAGAGAAATTAAAAAATATTTTAAACTAAATCATAATAGAAATGGGACACATCAATATTGGTAGGTTGCAACTAAAGCAGTGCTTAGAGGGAAGTTTATAGTCATATGTTCATATTTTTAAAAAGATGAGAGGTTAAACATCTAAGCTTCCAAATCAAAATACTGGAAGAAGACAAATAAATTACTTACATATAAAAAAAGAAGTATGAAAATTGTAAAGATAGGAGCAGAGTAATACATGGAGAGTTTCTGTGATGTCAAGTATTAACCTTCCAGTTGCCAGATGATAGAGAGATGCGTGAAGGGGGCCTCAAGAGAGGATGAGAGCAGCTTGGGGCAGGGGTTACTTAGTGCTCTCGGGGCAGTGGTTAACCTGTAAGTATGGAGACATATAAACATTTTATAAAACTTCTACTGTTAAATTCCCTCATACCAGTGGAATACGAATATGGGGACTTCTCAATATGGTCCCACCCTCTATTGTATCCTCTTGTCAACCTTTCCCCACCAGCTGCAATACCCAAACACTGAATTGTGCTGACACTAGCCCACTAGTAATTGCCTACATTTTGAAGCAATCTCCCTCTCTTCTTTGCCTACCCCATCACTCTTTTTGCTCAGATAGACATTTTTCTTCTGTCCCTGTTGTCTGGTAAACTACTAATTGTTCTCCAAGATTCAACTCACACATTGTTTTTTCTTTGAAGGATTCTCTTATTCCCAATATTCCCTAGACAGAATGAATTACTCTTTCTGTGCTGCCATAGAACTTTGCATGAATTTATTATAGTACCTTTTACTGCCTTAGACAAACACAATAATAAATGACCACCCCTTCTCTAAACTGAATACCTCTTGAGAACTGTAGTCATATCTAATCCACCTTTGTATCCCCAGCTCCTGACATATGCCTAGAAAATAATATGCAGCTTGAACCTATGAATGAGACATTAATTCCATTTCTTTCCTAACCACTAACACCCATTTAACAAAGAGAATGCATTTACAGTTAGAATATCCTGCAGTAATCTGTGAGCTCCATTTCAAATGCTTCTCTGGTCCTCTCCACATTCCGCATGCTCACAACCTGGCAATTGCCATTCTCCATGTGTGGGAAGCAATATCCCCCCTGAACTTTGCCCCAGCTGAGGCGACCTCTGTAATCAGGGTAACAACCATGCTTCCTAGTCAAAGAATTAATGGGGCCTTGTTTCAGCAGAAGCTATTAAAACAGGTCTTAACTATTCCATAGCGTTCAGAGGGCAACATTGATCACATTTCGTTATTTTTCTAAATTAAATTCAGGCTGGGTTAAGGCTCCTCTAAGTTGGAGAGACATCAGACCAATCATCTCTGGTAGCCTCTTCCTCTTCAGCTGTACCCTAGGGCTTGTGCAGTAGGAAAGAGAGAGAGGTCCCTGGTTCTGGTGCCCTGCAGGCACACTGCTGATGTTGTTGCATGTCATGTCTGAGTGGCCTAACAAATTGTGCAGCTCCACTGGCAGCTTCTTTTTATGCTGAGCTCAGCCCTGGTCACCTCTGTTGAGTGTCTCAATGGGATGACCCCATATGCCCGCTTGCTGTTGACACCCGTGCAGACCTCCTCACTCAGGAAAGCACAGAGGCAGGCTTTGAACTCTTCTACATCTCCAACCTCTCTCCTATCCCAGTCCCTAAAGTTCATGACCTTTTGGACTTTAGCATTTCCTTTTTAAATTATTGAACTCGTCCATTTGACCGTTGAGAAATAATTCAGCCTAATCATGGCAGAACCTCTAAAATAGTGGTTGTCAAAATGTGCTCCCAGCAGGCAGCATCAACATCACCTGGGGGTTTGTAGACATGCACACTCTGGCCATACCTGATAGCTACTGAATCAGAAACTCTGGGGCTGGGACCCAGCAATCTAGGCTTTCACAAGACTACCAGGTGATTTTGATATATTGAAGTTTGAGAATCACTGTTCTAAAACAAAGAGGTAGCCTTTCCCCCAACTCCCACTCTGAAACACATTGAGAAAGAAGGAAGGAATATAGGAAGGAAGGAATTGGTTATTACTCTTCCCCTTAAATAAAGTTCAAGCAAAAGACAATATGGATGTAAGGATGTGAGGGATTAGGGGGAGGGGAGCAGGTATGGGCATTGGCTGCTTTTCCCTTCTAAAGTTATGAATATCCATGAAAGAAAAAAATACAGTAAAATTTTTCCAATTGATTATTCTGCCACAGAATAAACTGTTGATGCATTGTTTTCTTAGCTGTCTTAGAATCTCTTGAGGAGCTTAAAAACATTCCAGACTCTAGGTTCATTCCCCTAGGAATTCAGATTTTATAGGTCTGGATTAAGATCCAGATGTTATTTCTGCAAAGTTTCGCAGGTTATTGTAATATGCAGCTGAGGTTCAAAAGCGTTGCCTTAGATCCTCTGTTGTCTTTTAAGAATGACACAAGGAATTTTAACTCCCTGGTACCTCCTAGGCCCATGTGTGACACAATCAGAGATGGACTGGGAACATCCAATCCTAGGTGCTTCCAGTGGCCTCGTATTCAGTCCGAGAGCTGACATTCCCACTCTTTTTCTTGCTTGTTTACAATGATCAGAGGAACGACTGTAGCATTTGCACATAGGTCTAACCACTACAAAGTCATTGAGGAATGCTTTTGAATATCAGCCCCCACACTCTTCCCACCTCCATCATTGGAAACTAACTTAGGCTGACTTTTTATGTATAGCTTCTAAGTTCTTTTTATTATGTATTTTTAAAAATCACATAATACATAAAAATACACAAATACATAAATACATATTTATTTTTGTATTTATAAAAATGTATTTTTTAAAAAATTGACAGCATTTTATGCTTTTACTGTATACAATATGATGTTTTGAAGTATATATACATTGTGGAATGGTTAAATCTAGATAATTAACAAATGTATTACCTCATATAGTTATCATTTTTGTGGAAAAAGCATGTAACAACTACTTTCTTTTAAGAATATAGTATATCATCATTAAGTATAAAAACCTTGCCATACAGTAGACCTCTTGAAATTTATTCCTTCTATCTAACTGTAGTTATGTATCCTTTGATCAACATTTCCCATCCCCTCCTCCCCCTAACCACCCTAGTCTCTGGTAACCACCATTGTACTCTCTACTATTATGAGATCAACTTTTTTAGATTCCACATATGAATGAGATCATATGATATTTGTCTTTTTGGCCTGATTTATTTCATTTAACACAATATCCTCCAGGTTCATCCCTGCTGTACCAAATGGCAGAATTTCATTTTTTTATGGCCAAATAGTATTCCATTGTGTATATCTACCACATTTTCTTTATCCATTTATCTGTCGTTAGACACTTATGTTGATTCCATATTTTGGCTATTGTGAATAGTGCTCCAATAAACACAGAAGTGCAGATATCTCTTTGACATACTGATTCCGTTTCCTTTGGATATATATCCAGTAATAAGATTGCTGGATCATATGGTAATTGAGACCTGAATAAGCATTTCTCAAAAGAAGACATACAAATAGCCAACAGGTGCTTGAAAAAATGCTCAGTATCATGAATCATTACGGAAATGCAAACCCAAACCATTCTTCTGCAGGCTTGATGAATCTAGCTAGCATCTAGCATCAAGGATTTACCTCAGGAAAATGCAACAATGTTTTATCAGCAAGATATGGCTAGTGATGTAGCTTCAGTGAAACAGTAAAAACATTCTAAAACCACAGACTTGACATAAATCTATTTATCAGTCAGGTCAATGGTGCCACTTACAAAGATGGACTACTTTCTAGACTCTAAAAACATGTTTAAAACCGCAATATAATTCACACATAATAAAGTGCACATGCTTAAAGTATAACACTTGATTCCAACATGCCCGAAGTTTTTTCTTGCCCCTTTGTAATCTGTCTGTCTTTCAGACTCACTCATTCTGATTTGCCTCTGTCACTGTAGTTTGCTTAACCTAGAATTTCATATAAATGGAATTGTATTTATCCTTGTTTTGTACTTTAGAAAAAATCTAGCTGTTTTTTTTCACTGAGTATAATTATTTTGCAATTTATCCATACTACTGAGTGTAGTTTTATTGGGGGAACCTGCCCCCAATATTTCAATGTAGGTTCTTTCTATTTTCCCTAAGTGTTGGCTGATCTGAGAAATAAAGAGTACAAAGAGAGGAATTTTACAGCTGGGCTGCCGGGGGTGACATCACATATTGGTGGGTCCATGATGCCCACCTGAGCTGCAAAACCAGCAAGTTTTTATTAGGGCTTTCAAAGGGGAGAGGGTGTTCGAACAGGGAGTAGGTCACAAAGATCACACGCTTCTGAGGAAATAGGGCAAGGACAAAAGCAAAGATCAAAAGGCAAAAGGCAAAATTAGAATTACTGCTGAGGGTCTATGTTCAGCTGTACACGTATTGTCTTGATAAACATCTTAAACAACAGAAAACAGGGTTCGAGAGCAGAGAACTGGTCTGATCTCAAATTTACCAGGGAGTGGTTTTTCCCCCACCCTAACAAGCCTGAGGGTAATGCAGGAGACCAGGGCGTATTTCAGTCCTTATCTCAACCGCATGAGACAGACACTCCCAGAGCAGCTGTTTATTGACCTCCTCCCAGGAATGCAATTCTTTACCCAGAGTATTAAATATCAGTATTCCTTGCTAGGAAAAGAATTTAGCGATATCTCTCCTACTTGCACGTCCATTTACAGGCTCTCTGCAAGAAGAAAAATATGGCTCTTTTTTGCCTGACCCCACAGGCAGTCAGACCTTATGGTTGTCTTCCCTTTTCCCCTAAAATCACTGTTATTCTGTTTGTTTTCAAGATGCACTGATTTCATATTGTTCAAACACACGTTTTACAATCAGATTTCATATTGTTCAAACACACATGTTTTACAATCAATTTGTACAGTTAACACAATCATCACAGGATCCTGAGGTGACCTACATCCTCAGCTTACGAAGATAACAGGATTAAGAGTTTAAAGTAAGACAGGTTTAAGAAATTATAAGAGTATTATTAGGGAAGTGATAGATGTCCATGAAATCTTCACAATTTATGTTCCTCTGCCTCGGCTCCAGCTGGTCCCTCCATTCAGGGTCCCTGACTTCCCGCAACATAGTTTACTCCTTTTTATTGTTGAGTGTTATTCCACAATAAGGATATATCACAGTTTATTCTTTCAACTGTTGATAGGTTTGAATTGTTGCCAGTTTTGGGCTACTACAAATGAACCTGTTATAAACATTTGTATATAAATCTTTGTGTGGATATATGTGGTCATTTCTCTTGGGTAAATACCAAAGAGTAGAATGGTTAGGTCATATGGTAGGTGTATATTTAACTTTTGAAGAAACTGCCAAACTATTTTCAAAAGTCGTTATACCATTTACATTCCTACAAGCAATGTATGAGAGTTCAGTTCCTACATATCAAGATATCCATACTTGATATGGTCAGCCTTTTAAATTTTAGCCTTTCCACTGCATAATGAGATCTCATTGTGGTTTTAATTTGCATTTCCCTAATGACTAATGATGTTAACAGTCTTTTCATGTGTTTATTTGGCATCTATAAATCTTTTGTGGTGAAGTGTCCATTTAAATATTTTGTCCACTTTTATTGGTTGTGTTTTGTTCATTTAGTAGTGAGAAATCTTTACATATTAACAATTTATATAATTTTTAAGATACATGTTTTGTCAATAGTTTTTTCTAGTCCTTGATTCACCTTTTGCCTCCCCTCCCCTTCCCTTTCTTTCTTTTTCTTTTCTCTTTTTTTTTTTTTTGAGATGGAGTCTTGCTCCATTGCCCAGGCTGGAGTGCAGTGGCACAATCTTGGCTCACTGCAACCTCCGCCTCCTGGGTTCAAGCGATTCTCCTGCCTCAGCCTCCTGAGTAGCTGAGATTATAGGCATGCACCATCACACCTGGCTAATTTTTGTATTTTTAGTAGAGACAGGGTTTCACCATGTTGGTCAGGCTGGTCTCAAACTCCTGACCTCGTGACCCACCTGCCTCGGCCTCCCAAAGTGCTGGAATTGCAGATGTGAACCACCATGCCCAGCCATCACCTTTTCATTTTCATAGCAGTGTCTTTTCAAGAGCAAAAGTTTTTAATTTTGATGAAGTCCAAGTAATTTATTTTTTTTTTTTTAGTGTTTGTGCTTTTAGCATATATACATATATTTTACTTATCTTTAGAAACTACAAAAGCTTTTGGGTTATGTTTTAAAAATATTTTCCAAACCCAAGTTCACTCAGAATTTCAGCTAAAGTTTATTCTAATGTTGCATATATTTAACTCTTAAATTTCCCTTGAAAAATAAGTATAATCTCCCCTCCCATCCAGTTTTGTTTTTTTTTTTTTGAGACAGAGTTTTACTCTTGTTGCCCAGGCTGGAGTGCAATGGCTTAATCTTGGCTCACTGCAACCTCTGCTTCCTGGGTTTAAGCGATTCTCCCGCCTCAGCCTCCCAAGTAGCTGGTATTATAGGCATCTTCCACCATGTCCAGATAATTTTTGTATTTTTAGTACAGATGAGGTTTCGCCTTGTTGACCACGCTGGTCTTGAACCTCTGACCTCAGGTGATCCGCCTGCCTCGGCCTCCCAAAGTGCTGGGATTACAGGTGTGAGCCACCGTGGCCAGCCGTATAATCCCTTTTAAATTAATATTTGTATTTGGCATGAATTGAAGATCAAGGTAAATTTTTGTGTATAATTACCCAGTTGTTCCAGCACCATTTATTGAAGTGATTATTTCATCCATTGAATTGACTTGGTACTATTTATTAAAGTCAATTAACAATGTATGTGTAAATCTGGATCATGGCAGATGGGAGGCAAGACTATATTGCAGCCTGGACTCAGACGGAGTAGCATGTGAAGGCTCCCAATGTGATTTTTTCCTCCAGAACTACTGCAAGAATAAATCAGAAAACCTGAGAGGACTCACAGACCCTCTGAAGGAAGCAAATTGCCTCTGCAGGACCTGGGAGACACCCCAAATACCGTCACTGCCCAAACTGCAGAAGTCGGAAAGGGAGATCATCTGCCCCCGAACACACACCTGCACTGGGGAAACTGAAGGTCTAGATTACCGGAGAAGATTCTGACCTCACCTGGAGCTGAGTTAATTGAGAAAGCCGAGCGAAACACGGGGATAGAGGAAGCAGCAGGGAAAGCCCTGTGAATTTGGTGGGTCCCCTAGCAAGCCATTTCTGCCTGGCCTCACAGGGGTCCTTTGGGAGTGTGGCTCGAGGCAGTGGGAAAAGGCCACAGGGAAAAGGAAATCTCCAGCTGAACTTTGTAACAATTTGAACTGATTGAAAAACCTCTTGGCCAGAACTCAGGGGAAGGCATGAATCAACTGCGCAGACTCCACAGGCTGGGGAAGAAGGAGAGCCATACTTGCTTTTGCAGCTGAGAGGTGGGTAGCGTGGGGCAAGTTCTCAGCTCTGCTCACCCACTGCCTGGAAACAGACTCGGTGCTGTCGCGGGTAGGTGGGGCATGGTGGGAGTGAGACAGGCCCTTCGGTTTGCATGGGAGCTGGGTGAGACCTGTGACTGCCGGCTTTCCCCCACTTCTCTGGCAACCTGCATGACATAGTAGAGGCAGCCATAATCCTCCTAGGAACATAACTCCATTGACCTGGAAACCTCACATCATCCCGCACAGGAGCCACAGCAAGACCTGCCCAAGGAGAGTCTGCGCTCAGACACGGCTAACCCTGCCCCACCCAGTGGCCCTTCCCTACCCACCCTAGTAACTGAAGACAAAGGGTATATACTCTTGGGAGTTCTAGGGCCCCGCCCGCCACTGTTCCCTCTCCACACTACTACAGCTGATGCTTTCTGGAAAGCACCACCTCCTGGCAGGAGGCAACCAGCACAAAAATAGTGGATTAAACAACCAAAACTAAGGACCCTCATGGAGTCCATTTCACTCCCCCGCCACCTCCACCGGAACAGGTGCTTGTATTCACGGTTGAGAGACCCACAAATGGTTCACGACACAGGACTCTGTGCAGACAACAATGTATGTGTAGGTCTGTTTTTGTTTGAATTACTTTGGCTTTTCTGTGTCTGAGAAAAAGTATTTCATCTTAGAGTCTGAAAGTTTTTTTTTACTCATTATAGAATTTTAGCTTTTTTTTTTTTCTTTTAATACCTCAGAGCTGTTGCTCCACTGTTTTCTGGCTTGCAACATTTTAAGTGAAAAGTTTCCTTCATTCTTTTTTTTTTGTTCTACATGTAATATGTCTTATTTTTCTGGCTGCTTTTAAGATTTTCCATTTATCACTGATTTTGAACAATTGGATTGTGATGCTCTTTGCAGTAGTTTTCTTTGTTTCTTGTGCATGAGATTCATTAAACTTCTTGGATATGTGGGTTTATAGCCTTCTTCAATTTTTGAAAAATTTTGACCATTATTTCTCCAAATAGTCTGTTCCCCCTTAACCCTTTTGTGGACCTCAATTACATACAAATTAGGCTTCTTGGAGTTGTTCCATAGCTCCTTGATGCAGTTTTTTTGTCAGTCTTTTTCCTTGTGTATTTCACTTTGGGTAGTTTCTATGTCTTCAAATTCACTAATATTTTCTTCTGCAGTGTCTAATCAACTATTAATACCAGTGTAATATTAAGCAGTGCAGTTTTCATCTCAGATTTTGTTTTCTTCATCCCTAGAAGTTTGGAATTGGGTCTTTTTCATATCTCTCATGTTTTTCCTCAACATGCTCTTCTACTTTCTTAAACTTACAGAATATAATTGTTACAACTGTAAAAATATCTTTATCTACTAATGCTTATCATTGTCATTTCTGGGCCTGTTTCTGTTGATTGGCTTTTCTCCTTATTTTGAACTGTATTTTTTCTGCCTTTTATGCCTGGCAATTATTTTTATTGAATGACACACAGTAAATTTTACCTTGTTGGATGCTGGATATTTAAAAAAATTATTTAAATATTCTTGCACTTGGTTCTTGCACTTTGGGTCACATTTCAATTACTTATAAAGTTTAGTCCTTTGAAGATTTGTTTTGTAAAATGTGAGACCAGAGCAACTTTTATTCCAGGTCTAATTTTGCCTCATTACTGAAGCAATATTCTGATGCCTGTGTATTACAAGGTTTTTTCCAGTTTGGCTGGTGGGACAACAAATTATTTCTGGCCCTATATAATCACTGGCATTATTCCACCTGAAGCTTTCTAGTGTTTCCTTTTTTTTCCCTACTGTCTCAGGTAGTTTCTGCACATGCAGAGGGGGAGCAATGCTCAGTTAAAGGCTTGAAGGGAACCCTCTAGACGTTTCTGAAACTCTTTCTGTATGTAGCTCTCTCCTCTCTGGGCAAGTCCTTCCTTTTCTGCAGTCTCCTGTGCAAACTCCTAGCCACTTTGACCTCCTTCAGTTCTTAGCTGATTCCTCAATTCAGAGATACCATTGAGCTGTTTGGGACTCTACCCTTCCCTCCCAGCACTACAACCTGGAAAGTCTCTCTAGAAAGTAAGCTGCTTAATTGTTGGTCTCACATCACTTGTTTGCCTTTTCTCAGGAATTATTGCCCCATGCTGCTTGTTGCCCAATGTCTGAAACATGTTGTTTTATGTATTTTACCCATTGTTTTTTGCTTGGTTGAGTTGAGAGGGCAAATTGCATCCCTATTACTCCATTAAGATTAAAAGCAGAAATCCCTTTTTTTTAATATCCTGTTTATACAAGTTTGGGGATTGTCTCTACAATATCTCAGTCAAGCCAGATGTCTTAAACATTCTAGTTAAGAAACATCTGGTACTTATCAGAGATGAAGATAGTTGAAATATTTTTCAGTTGCTAACTTGTAGCATAAACTTTTGATTGTATATTACTTCACCATTCTCTGGGTTCATATTCTTTTTTAAAATTTTAAAATTCTTTTTAGTAGAGACAAGGTCTTACTATGTTGTCCAGGCTGGTCTCAAATTCCTGAGTGCAGGTGAACCTCCTGCCTTGGCCTCCCAAAGTGTTGAGATTACAGGCATGAGCCACCACACCCAGCCCATATTCTTTTAAAAAATATTTGTTTGTTTGTTTATTTATTTATTTATTTATCTATATTTTGAGACAGGATCTTACTCTGTTGCCCAGGCTGAAGTGTAGTGGTGTGATCATGGCTCACTGCAGCTTCAACTTCCCCGGGCTCAAGTCATCCTCTGATCTCAGACTCCCGAGTAGCTGAGACTACAGGAGTGAGCCTGTAGTGAGCCTGGCTAATTTTGTATTTTTTGTAGAAATGGGGTTTTGCTATGTTGCCGAGGCTGGTTTCAAATTCCTGGGCTCAAGTGATCTGCCCACCTTGGCCTCTCAAAGTGCTGGGATTACAGGTGTGACCCATTATACCTGGCCTCTTTTTTCTAGGATGTAAAAGTAACACATAAGAATAATCAATAATGAAATATTTTGAGGTAAATTATAGATATTCTACCCTTTCCCCCAAAACAACTGCTAATGCATGTGATATTGGGTCTCAGTGGCCACATCCTTACCAGCAGAGCCCCAGTCATTGGCTTCTTTTTCTCATCTATACTCTTAGATGCTGGAGCCAGAACCACATGTAGAAATGACAGAGAGGGCTTGTCCAGAACAGTGCAAAAGCTCCTGAGCAGCAGCCATGCCTCACCTTCTGTGGAGGTGTCTGTTATAACAAGTGGCCTTTGGGTCAATATTCACAAACCTCTTCTTGCTTAAGTGACTGATGATTTAAATAGATACTTTTGCTTTGAGAAAATCTGCAAAGTAGTTTATTCCTGAAGGCAAAGAGAGGTGAGAATAGTCTAACACTAACTCCAGAATCTGTTTCCCCAGGTCAGGTGGGAGTTCGGCAAGGAAACCAACTCTTTTTAATAGGGAGACATTTCTGTGCGCATCAAAGCCCAGATCCTTCCCCAGAATGTTCCCCACTAGTTCATCCTCCCACACACCCATACTCTAATCAAGTATTTATTCACCAGGCTCATCTTTGAGGGAAATGCATAAATGAATAAAACATATTCTCTGAAAAGAAAAACCATATTCTCTGTACCTACCATTTATAATCAAGTAGAAAATCAATCATCAGCATCTAATGAACTCGAATCTCACTGTATGAAATGCAGCTCAGTTGCCTGTTTTCTAATTCGCTACTTGGTGGCATCACTCCTTTTTGTGAGTTCTTCACAGACTTCCCTCTGCCTTACGTAGTAACCTGTGTATTCAATCAACATAACCAGTGTACCTGATTTTCTCACACTGGCTTTCAAAGACTCCATCAGGCTATTCAGAGCTATATCACCACTCTTGTCTTCAAAAGCTGAATCACAACACCTTAATCTGATCCTGGCTACTGCTTTACTCTAGGAAGTACTAGCTAAATCAGTACATCCCTTTGATCTTGGAGGCCTCCGAAGAGACTTGGTGCAGATTTCAGATGAGAGCAAAACAAGTAACTCACAGAATGTCAAGTGTTATCTGTAACACACAGAGGGACTATAAAGTAACAAAGCCCTCCCTGCCCCGCCCCGGCAAGATGGGCACCATTTTTAGAGCATGGCAGAGATGAATAAAGGCATTAGCAGAGGCAGGAATGCCTGAGAGCACAGAGTCTGCATTTCTGTGCTCCAAAGAATCAAAGTGCTGTAAATGCTCATCTTGTGGCTGTGGAGATAACCTACACTTCTCTCTAGCAGTGTGGTCAAGCTTATTGAGACTCAACAAAACCATAGGAAATCTTTAATCTTAATCTAGGGTTAACTTCAAAGCTGATTTTTTGTTAATATGTATCTTTTAAAGTCACCTTTTTTTTTTTTTTTTTTTTTTTTTAAAAGTTCTCGCTCTATTGCTCAGGCTAGAGTGTAGTGGTGCGATCATGGCTCACTTCAGCCTCTAACTCCCAGGCTCAAGAAATTCTCCCACCTCAGCCTCCTGAGTAGTTGGGACTATGGGCATGCACAACCATGCCCAGCTATTTTTTTTTTTTTTTGGTAGAGAAGGGGTCTCCCTATGTTGCCTAGCCTGGTCTTGAACTCCTGGGCTTAAGTGATCCTTCTGCTTCAGCCTCCCAAAGTGTTGGAATGACAGATGTGAGTCACTGCATCTGGCCCCAAATCATTTTATCTTGAGGAGAAATATGTACTGTCCATTGACATGCAGTTGTTGGAGCACTTGGGGTCCTTGCTTCCTCAACTCTAGGGAAAGATCTTTAACATGAATAGTGGTATGCATGCATCTGCTTGCTTCTAGGCTAGGTGTCCTTGACCATGTTTTCCCTCCATAATTTTTCTAATGGTCGATAGATATTTAGTGAGGAGGTGAATGAATAGACCCATTGTGGTATATCTATACAATAGAATTCAACTCAGAAATAAAAAGGACCAATGTATTGGCACACAATATCCACAGATCTCAAGTGAGTATGCCAAGTTAAAGAAGGCAGACAAAAGTGAGTCAATACTGTAGGCTCTACATAAAATTGTAGAAAATGCAAACCCATCTACAGTAACAGACAACAGAACAGTAGCTATCTGTGGTTGGTGATGCTGCAAGTAGACATGGGAGAATGGGATTACAACGGGGCAGGAGAAAGTTTCTGGTACATATATGTCAAAATTTGCTGTGATGATTATTTAACAGGTATATTCATCTCAATATTTATAAAAGTATGCACTTTAAATATGTTCCGCTTATCCTATGTTAAATTATACCTCAATGAAGCTGAAAAAAAAAGAATCTGTACTAGTATGATACAGTTATTCACTGATAACAACTTGGTCAACAATGGACTGCATATATGACTGGTCTCGTTAGATTATAATGGAGCTACTCTTTAACAGTGTGCCACATTCTATCTTTTATACTGTATTTTAACTGTACTTTTTCTATATTTAGATATGTTCGGATACATAAATACTTCCCATTGTGTTACAATTGCTTACAGTATTCAGTACAGTAACATGCTATATAGGTTTGTAGACTAAGAGTCATAGTTCATATCATGTATCCCAGGTGTGCAGTAGACTATGCCATCTAGGTTTCTATAAGTTGTTAGGTGACTTCATCATTGTCAATGATGAAAATAACTTACAGACACATTTTACATAGAGCATCTCCATTAAGTGATGCGTGACTGTATATTGTTACTGCTACCTGAACTAATCTCATTTACTAACTTCAAACTTTCTTGAGGGCACAGCTGATGTCTTCCTCTCAGTGATCCCAGGAGGATACCAAAGAGCAGTGAAAAATAGAGGCAGTAGCCCTCTCAGATCACAGTAGGACTCCCTGACCCTCAGCTGGTCTCCCGTTCTGAGTAGGAGAGGCACACTCCAGGCTCTCTTAGGCTTCTGGTTGAACTCAGTGAGTTAAGAGAACATAAAGAATGGGGTAAACTAGGACTGTGGACGTTCCTTGGTACTCTCATCTCTTCCTGACAACACTCTCCGTGAGGGAATTTCTAATCTGGACAGATTTCAAGGACGTTGATCACACTGCATTTATTGGTATGTGGAGTTATTTTTCTTGACTGATAAGACTCAGTCTTTGGTGTCACTCTTCCATTTTTGTCTTTCATGCAGCTTAGTATGAAGAGCCAGGACTCCTTTCCAGCTCTTACTCCAGTTTGAGCTATTGAATAATGGCTCCTTTCTCACTTGATTTCAAAGATAACATGCTGTCTTGGGTCTCTTCTTATCTCATTGCTCACTCCTTGGTCTTTACTGATTTCTCTTTATTTCCTATAATTCTAAATATTGCAGTACCTCAGAGTTTAGTCCCCGTGTCTACTTTCTTGTCTACTGAATTCACTCACAGGTACTCTCATCCATGTAACTACTATGACTTCCAAATGGATACTTCCAACCTGGACTTCTGTGTGAAACTCAGTCTTGTATATCCAACAATCTACTTGACATTTCCATTTGGATATCTAAGAGACATCTAAATATTTCTCAAACCTCCCATCTTCCCCATCTTAATTACTGGCAATGCTAAACCTTTTAGTCATGTGTGATTTCTTGCTTTCTCTTGTGCCACACATCCAAATAATCAGAAAGTCCTGTTGGTTCTACCTCCAGAATAAATCCAGAATCTGATTAATTCTCCCTGTCTTTGCTACCACCTTATCTAATCCACCATTTTCTCTTACTTGGGTTAATCCAACAACCTCCTAACTGCTCTCTGTGCATCTGCCTTTACCTCTCTGCAGTCATTCTCAACCCAGCACCCAAAGAGATCTTTTAACTCCTAAGTCAGTTCTTGTCACTCCTCTATTCAGAATCCCCAGTGCTTCTTAACTTCCTCAGGGCAAAATTCAGAGTTCTCACTATGGTCTCTAAGAACATACACAACCTCCCCACTTCTACCATCATTCTACCCTTGCCCACACACTCCAGCCACACCAAACTCCTTGCTTTTCTTGGGCTCTCTAAGCATGTTTCTACTTATTCCCAATGGAAGGTCTTTTCTATTACTGTTTTCTCAGCCTGGGATATTCTTCTCCTAGATACCTATTTTGCCCAGGTTCTTACTTGCTTCAGGTTGCTGCTAATATCATCTTATTAGAGAGACTACTCTTGACCCCCTCATATAAAATTGTAACCTACCCCCCTCAATCACTCCGTTCTCCTTAGCCTGCTTATTGTTATCCATTGCATTTATCACTATAGCACATATTCTGTATTTACTTCTTTGTTTTCTATCTACCTCCCACAAGCTCACACTAGAGTGTATGCATGCATGTATGAGAAAAGAGACTCTATTTCGTTCATTCCTCCATTCCCAGTGCCTAGACACAGTAGACAGTCAATAATATTTGTTGAATAAATAGAGTGTTTTCTTTTTGCTAAATGGGTAGTACTGAAATTGTCCCAGATACATTTCATCCTTAATTTCTTCCTCTCCATGGGAAAAAATGGGCACACTATTCTTCAACTCAGATTTAATCTTTAAGGTTGAATGAAAGAAAAGGGATAGTGTCCATGTGGTTCAGGACCAACATAAGACCAGTATGGTAATGGTAAGAGCTACAGCTGTCAGCTTGGACACTTTTGCCCAGTTGCACCAAAAACTACCATACATGGGCATTTAGTTGGCTAAGTTCCAGAATATAACAGATAAATGTGTCATTAAAGGCTTCCCTAATTTCCAAAAAATTCTACAGCATCTCTACCAAGCTTTCAATTGTTATAAAGAATGAGAACAGACTAAGACATTTGATAGTTTAATAAAATTTAGAAACAATCTCAAACTTACAGTGAAGTTGGAAGTGGAGTTATAAAAAAGAGACTTTTGTGGTCTCAGTAACTTATAGAATTCTTGTGAGATCTGGTTGCAGAAAGATTTAAAAGAAAATAATACATGTGGCAACAATATTTAAATATGATATTCAAAGTCACTACTTTTTGAGTTTCAGGTGGAGTTAAGGTCTAACTACACTTGAAAACGTCAGATAAGGATTTTTCTCCCTTCTACCCTTTGACCTGCTTGGGAGAAACACCTTAAAACCTGTAATGTTCAACACAATGATTATTGTTAGGAGATGATGGCTGTGGTGTTTAGGCAGAATTAACAGATGTAAAGTCTCTTTTTGTGGCATATTCAATTGTGATTCTTAGGGCCAACTCAGGGTTTTTTGGGCCACTGTGAATTTATTTTTTGTCTTTCCAATGCTAATGACAGCTCTGAAAGATGCATTAAGCTAATCTTCCTTGAACTTCAGCCATCCCTTGTGATCCTAAGAGTTTATTAGGAAAGTATGAACATTTTTAATGCCTTATTTGCTAATGACACAGAGGGAGCTCTTTGTGAGGTATCTTAGATCTTGGGTCACAAATTGCATTTTTACATGGAAAATACTATAATGAGCTAAACTACCACCCAAGGCATTCTGATGATGTCTATACGTCAGTATTCTAATCCTCTTCACTCTTTGTGGATGAGGACATTACTAGGGGCCTGAAGTAAAACAGACCTATATTTGAATTGACTTAGTGGTTTTGCTACGTCTCTTAACTTCTCTGAACTTTACTGCTTCATCCTGGCTTTACTTTCACAGCCACTTAATCCTAGGCAAGTTATTTAACCTTTCAGTGTCTGTTTCCTCATCTATAAAATGAAGATACTAATGGTATCCACATAATAAGTTTTTTATGAAGTTTAAGTCAAGCAATGCCCATACAGTCTTTAGCACAGAGCCAAGTGTATAGTCAGCATGTAATAAATGCTGCTATTCTTAGCTATCATTCAACTCTGGAATCTTACATGGTTTTGTAGTGTTTCCTCAAGGGCAGCATGTTTGTATAAGCTCAGAGGTAGTTTGGATACTATGCAGTGATTCACAGTTCTGCTATCTACAGTGGGCAGGAAAGGTAGTTGGCTTTTTTATTGCTAGCAACCTTGGTCACCAAGGGGATTTGTTACCTTTTCTCATTAAGCAGAAGCAAATTTGAGGAGGATTAAGTCTCTCTATGCTGAAGTAACTCCAAGCTTTGGAGAGATTTTGTAAATTCTGGAAAGAGTAGGAGGAACGTTAGAATAGTAGCAGAATGTATATTTGTGCTAAGCCATGTTGAGAACTTGCTAAAGTTGGAGACATGAATTGATAGTTGCACAATTAGATGCAATTATGTGAGTTTTTTCAACAGCACTTGGAAAGAGAGAGCAGAGAAAATCAGCAGCTAGGGTAAAACAGAGTTAGATTTTGATGAGGAAGATATGAGATGTTGAATGTACTGGTTTAAGGAGGTGGATCAAAGGGTATGACTGGGCAGAAAAGGTGGTGAGCCCAGAGAGATGCTGATTATTGGAAAACCAAAGATGGGGAGATCAAGGGACTAGAAGTTCCTACTAGGCTGAAGATCCAAGGTACTGGGTATAAAGGTTTGGAAGGGCTGGAAGAATACAAAGTGTTGGTGGGATTTTATAATTTTAATATTTCAGTCTTGGTTGACTTATGGATAATAGATATTCCTGGTTATGGTCTTGAGAGTAGATGGGAGGAAGAATAAGGGAAATGCCATTAGAGTTGAAGAGGCTAAACTGTGAAGCCAGAACTGTGAAGCCAGAGTGTTTAGTGTATCATCCCTGATATTGGTGGAACTCAGCAGTTCTCCAGAGTTCTTCAGGTTTCTGCCTGAGAGACAAATCTCTTCTCTAGGACCTGTGAGCTAGGAGTGATCTTGCCCTTTGGATAAGATCTTGCTTGCTATTAAAAGGAGCAGCAGGAGAAAAAAAGGTGGAAGAAGAAGAGTAACAGGAAGAGTACAAGGAGGAGAGAGAAACAAGGAAAGGGTGAAGGGAAGCAAAGAAGGGGAAGAGGAAGAAAGGAAAAGAAACAAAAAGAATTCCAGCCTAAAGTTGTTCTTCAATGCCCTTGCAAATGCAGGTCATCAAGCCTGTGTTATCTGAATGTCTTTTAACTCCAGTTGTGATCCTGCTGCCTAATGTTTATGTAACAGAAAAACGGCTCAGAGTAGTTCTTTTACTTGCTTGTGACAACAAAACATGTTCTGTTACACGCAAAGGGGATTTAAGGTTGCAGATGGAATTAAGGTTGCTAATCAGCTGATTAGGAGAGTATCCCGGATAACCAGGATGAGTCTAATGTAATCGCAAGGGTCCTTATAAGTGGAAAAGGGAGGAAGAAGAGTGATGTGATGTGAGAAAGACTCGAAGGACCGTTGCTAGCTTTGATGGGGGAAGAGGGCCATGAGCTGAGGAATTCAGGCAGCCTCTAGAAGCTGGAAAAGGCAAGACAACAGATTCTCCCCTAGAGTCTTCAGAAATGAATGCAGCTGTGCTAACTCCTTGATTTTAGCCCAGTGAGACCAGTTTCAGATCAGAACTGTCACATAAGAAATTTGAGTTGTTTCAAGCCACTGAATTTATGGTAACTTGTAACAGCAAAAATAGGAAACTAGCATATACCTCTAAGAGTCATGGTGCCCATGTGTTCCACATCTGAGAGGACCACCTTGCTTTCGGGCCACTGAGTTTGCCTTGGAGGCTCTGCCCTATACAAGGTTGAGTGAGCTGGTATCCCAGAACTCTTGATTAACACATGTGGTTGGCTGGCAGCCAGGGAAAAGTCAATATTGGGGGCCGAATTCTTCCTGAATGGAGTAAGGAGGCCTGTTTCAGCTCAGAGGTGAAAAATCTTGGCTGGATTAGCCCAGTAAATTCTCAAGATGCCTGGCAAGCGTCCTGGATTGTGGCATTCTCTCACCGATGTAAAAGCTTGAGCCTCTGAATGAATGGACGCCCCCTCCAGGGTAGCCAGTTCTGGGAAACTGAGGAGATACCTTAACACCTTCCTGGGCTGACTTAATTCCTGGTTTCCTTTTGAGTGAATGGAGGTGGGCTAGGAAAGATAGGGTTCTAAAAGCAGAAGAGCCGCACAGAGATCTGCAGACTCAGAGGGGCCCACAGGCATTTGCTGCAGTCACCTCATTGCACAGATGAGGGGGCTTGTCTGAGGTCACATTAGCAGATTAGCGCAGCCCATTTCCCTTTGTGTGACTTGGCAAAGAGAAAAATCGCCTATTAGTTTTTCCAGTGGAAGAGAATCCCAGAGCGGTCCGAGTGGGTGAGGAGTCTTGACAGAGCGATGTTGGGAAAAGTTCAGGAACTTGGAGAACAGCAGGGGAGGGGGCAGCGCTGAGCACAGAAGGATGGAGGGAGTGGGGCCCCGCTCTGCCTCAACTCTGTTCTCATCATTTTGAGCTTGTATTTAAGCACGCTGGGGGGCTGGCCTGGGGGCCTCTCACTCACAGCTTCCTCCAGTGCCTCCCAGGGCGGCTCTCCCGGGTCTCCCCTATTTGGCCTGCTCGGCCAGCTGGGCCCGGCGTTCGGGGCGGGGCCGGAGGAGCGCGGGGGTGGGAGTCCCTGAGGAAGATGCACCGAGCGGGCTGCGAGGCCGCGGGGCAAGCGGGAGGCGGAGGGGTGGGGACCGGGGTGGGCTGCGCCATCCCGTTCTGGCCCATTCCACACCCCGCCGAAGGCGGACACTGTCAGCTGAATCACTCCCCTTTTAGGAGGAGGGAGGGGAAAAAGGTGTCTAGCTCCTTTCTGCTTAAAAAAGCACAGGGAGATCGCGGGCAGCTTTGCAGTCGCTGCCTTCTGGCGCCTGGACCATGCACCCCTCCATCTTCCTGCTGGGCCACAGGCGAGCACTTGATTTCTGGAGCTGAGGGCTAAAACTTTTTTGACTTTTCTTCTCCCCAACATCTGAATCATGCCATGTGCCCAGAGGAGCTGGCTTGCAAACCTTTCCGTGGTGGCTCAGCTCCTTAACTTTGGGGCGCTTTGCTATGGGAGACAGCCTCAGCCAGGCCCGGTTCGCTTCCCGGACTGGAGGCAAGGTTAGTGACTCTTCTTTATTTCTTTTTAAAACAGTGGTGGTAAGACATGCAGGAACTTTGTTGCTCCCCTTTCGCTTCCCCCACCCGGCAGAACTGAACTCTGCAAAGGCATTTGGCTGCGTTGTAAGGAAATCTGGGCTGGGGGCTCAGGAGCCTAGGCTTTCTCAGAATTCAGTGCTTAAGGTGATGAGTCCTTCATTCTTATAGAAAGGTGAGTACCTCACACTCTCTTTTACAGGGATGACACTGCGGTCTTTGAAAGACCCAAGAGGTAGCTGGTAACTTTTTCTCTTTTGTCTCCTCTTTGAATGCTGTACTGGTTTGATCCTCTATTTTTCAGACTCTATACATGGAAAATTATTTTTTTTTTAAGTGCTAACTGGCTACTGGCAGTCATTGCAGTGTTTCTAGTTAGTTTTAAACCTCTGGTAGGGAAAGGGGAAATGTGATTCTTCCCCCCTACTGAGCAGGCTTGGCTGTGTTTTGGTTTCCTGGAAAGATTTAGGGTTGTGTTTTTAAAAGAATAGTCCTTTTGGGGGAACTATACCTCCGTAAGGGCTCACTTTTTCCTGTCTTGTCTCATTGACCACAGCTGGCTGCTTCTCTTTATGAATTTCTGAACTCATGTTATTGTAGAAAGCGTTGGAAGCGTTCTGGTGGACAATTTGTTGTTGTTGTTTTTATTCTTTTAAGCCTAACAGTCAGCAGTTTATTGGACTTGGAAGGGTCAGAGGCACTTTCATGTTTGGTGGGGGGTTCATTGTACCTCTGGGGGTAAACAGTCCTAGCAGCAGCAATGGCCCGCTTGGCACTCTGTGTCAGCCCATCCGATCACTGGCAATAGCCTTCCAGGGTGCAGGTACCAGTGTTGCTGTCCCTGCTGTACAGATGAGGATGCTGCAGCTTGGAGAGCTTATGAGGCCAGCTAATGTAGAGCAGGGTTTTGAGCCCAGATAGTCTGACTCTTAGAATCATGCAGCACTGTCCTGTAGCAATAATAGGGACACACACACACACACACGCATATGCACACACACGCATGCATACGCACATAGAGCACTGGGTTAGCATGCACTAAGTCCTGTGTTTGCTGACTGTGCTGAAGCCTCGGGAAGTGTCCTCCATGGCTTTCTAACATCCCTTTAATTCCCAAGGCCACTCGATGGATAAACATCACCAGCCTGTCCTTGTTTAGGATTTCTAAGCAGGGTTTTCTGCCCATGTTGTAAAATTCAAATATTGCTGGACAACTCATCTGCTGTGGCTTCAAGACGTATCAGAAGCAAGTCCCTCTCTTTGCTTTACTTGGAAAGCTGGAGCCAGCAAACACTGGGGTTAGATGTCAGTCAGCCAGCACTCACTTGTGTAAACGGTCCAGATATGATCTCCCACCCCCAAGTTTAAAATAGCAGGGCTTGTTGTTCTTTGAAAAACAGTTCCTTTGTGAAAAGTCTCCCTTCTGGGGCAGCACAAACAAAGCCTGCAAGCACTTCCCAGGGCATTTGGAGATGATTTCGTTCAAAGACACACATTCTCCGGGGTTGGTTTTCAGCTCTGCTCCACATCTTCTTTGTAAGGGAATTCAGCTTGGTGTGAAGCAGACACCACTGGGCCATGGTTTTTGCTCTCTGGAAAGTGAGATATGATTATTTTCCCTAGTCACCTCTATCTAGAGCTATGTGCTGAGAGTATCCACTGTTCAAAAAAACCTATAAAGTGCTCCAAGCTTATTGGCGATGTATATATTTATTTAGGTTTAAAAATAATTTAAGGTTTTTTTCTTTTTTTTTTTTTTTTTGAGACCGAGTCTTGCTCTGTCTCTCAGGCTGTAGTGCAGTAGTGCGATCTCAGCTCACTGCAACCTCTGCCTCCTGGGTTCAAGTGATTCTCCTGCCTCAGCCTGCCGAGTAGCTGGGATTACAGACGTGTGCCACCATGCCCGGCTAATTTTTGTATTTTTAGTACAGATGAGGTTTCACCATGTTGGCCAGGCTGTCTCCAACTCCCGACCTCAGGTGATCTGCCCACCTTGGCCTCTTAAAGTGCTAGGATTACAGGTATGAGCTACTGTACCCAGCCAATAATTTCAGTTTTTAAAAGCATTGCATCAACCACAATCAATTCCCTAGTGGATTTACAAATAATCCACATTTGGTGCAAAGGAGAAATTTCTAAGCAGACTTACATTTAGAATTAAGAAGGAGAATCAGAAAGAGGGAGGAAGGGATGGATGAGGGCAAACCAGTACAGAATGAAATTCTAAGGCTATCTGGGATTAGGATGGCCTGGGTTTTTCCCTCCAAATGACCTACCTACAGCCTCACAAATAACCAATCTCCTTAGACTTCCATTTCCACTTTGGTAGCATTTTTGAATGCATTCAAATCCTGAACGTTTAAACTTGCAAATTACTTCAGAGATCATCTCACCCATTCTTATTTTTGAAATATTTAATTTTTTTTTTTAATAGAGATGAGGTCTAGCTATGTTGTCCAGACTGATCTTGAACTCCTGGCCTTAAGCAATTCTCCCACTTTAGCCTCCCCAAATACTGCGATTACAGGAATGAACCACCATGCCTGGCCCCCATTTTTACTTTTATGGATAAGGAATGGGTGGTCTAGGGCATCAGTTAGTCAACATATATGATCGAGCACCTAATAAATGCCCCTTCACCAGGAGGGTAAAGGGAATTGCACAGGGTTCCACGGTTGGAGACAGATTCAGGCACTACATAACCTTTTAGGTTCCTTCTAGTTCTAAGAGTTGGGCTAAGTCAGGATTTTAGTCGTTGGAAGGAGTATGGAGATAAATCCAGTCCTTTCTGGGACTAGAAACATAGAAACAGGCTATTTGACTAACTGCCCAGTATTCTTTCCACATTGCTCAGTTGTGATATAGGAATGTGCTGTGACTTACACAGGATTTCTTGGTTCACAACCAAGTATCAGAACAACGGGAAATATTAATCTTGCACACAACATACTGCCTGTCTTCTACAGCCAATCTTATCCCCTTAGGTTTGTTTACCCCATGCTGTTTACAAAGCGCCAGTCTGTTCCATGACCTCTTTTGCTCCTGACATCTCTGTGAAATCAACAGGACAGGCACTTTATTCCATATTAGAGATGAACTCCAGGCTTGTGCAAGAAACAGAGGGAACATTGGCAGTGTTTTCAGATAAGAGTTTTAATTATTTATGTATTCTATTAAAAAAATTCTGCAAGGAGGAAAGGATTTCAGCTATTAATGTAAGAAGAGAGTTCACAGATTTGATATTTTGTGTTGATTATAATAATCTATATAGTTAGCACATTAGTTTTCATAAAGTTTATGAGCAAATCCAACCTTCTGTGGCATGCTTTACAATTTTGAGGTGACCAACACAGTTCTTCACAACATTCCAAAATGTGTAAATTTCTATAATAAAAATAGCATTGCAAGGTTACAGTTATCTTACATGGAAGATAATTATGAAAATACCTCTATTACAGGAATTTCATAATTTTTTTTTTTTTTAGAAAGGGATCTGAGAAATTCAATTCTCTCTAAGATAGAAATAAATATGAAGAATAAGTACAGATAATGCTCGCTTTGGAAGCACATATACTAACACTGGACCGATACAGAGAAGATTAGCATGGCCCCTGCTCAAGGATGACATGCAAATCTGTGAAGCGTTCCATTAAAAAGAAGAAAGAATGGGCTGGCACGGTGGCTTATGCCTATAATCCCAGCACTTTGGGAGGCCGAGGTGGGTGGATAACCTGAGGTCAGGAATTCGAGACTAGCCTGGCCAACACAGTGAAACCCCATCTCTACTAAAAATACAAAAATCAGCCAGGTGTGGTGGTGCACACCTGTAGTCCCAACTACTCAGGAGGCTGAGGCAGGAAAATCTCTTTAACCCTGGAGGCGGAGGTTGCAGTGGGCCGCCAAGATCGTGCCAGCCTGGGCAACAGAGCAGGACTCTGTCTCAAAAAACAAAAAAAATGAATAACTACTATAGATTTAGCCTAAACTGTATAAAACTAGTAGGTAAATATTCTCTTACCTCTGTCCTTTCTAAGCTGAGGGTAAAAGATGCCTTGTTTTGTATTTTCAAAAGCGCTTCTGCCAACAGACTTTACTTGAGTTTCTCATGAAGTACCATTGAAACTTGTGGACTGAGGCTTTAAATATAATTTTAAACAGGGCAAATCAAAGTATTCGGAGCTTATAATATTTCTACAAACGCTTGTATAGACTTGATGTAATTTTCATGTATCTCAGCCTCTGGCCCTCCCAACCCCACACCTTATTGACAACCCACCTTGACATCTGTGCTGGGTAACAGGCCCTGGAGATGCACGCAGTGAGGGCAGAGCTTAGGACTGTGTGCTCTGAGATCAGATTGCCCAGGAACAAATCCTCATCCCTCATTGTTGTCACTTTACAGAGATGGAAGTAGAGCCCCAGATGAGGGATACAGTTAATAATGCTTACTCAGAGAACTGTGAGGATTAGATAAGACCAAGCCAGCATACTCTTAATGTAGTACTTGACCATAGAAATGATAAAAATTAGGAGCTATTATTATTTCTTGACACCTATTTCTCCATCCCTGTCATATCTCATCTGAGTTCTGCTTTCATTGGCCAAGATTATAGCTAACAAATCTGCCAAACTAATCTTAGCTTACGGAGAGGAGGCTAAGGTAAGTGTGGGCTTCTCTTCTGTCTCCGCTTGGAGGTTACACATGTTTATGTCCACAGTGATCCCTGGTAGCCAAGTTTCTACCTTTAAAACCAACAGTGCTAATGTTTAGCTAATGAATAGCTAATGAAATAACTAAACATTTGCTAATGTTTAGTTATTTGTCAAGCACAATTTTAAATCTATTAAATATATTAATACATTGGAGCCTCACTCCCAGCTTAGGAGGTAGATGCTATTATTATTATGCCCATTGTATAGCTGAGGTAGCTGAGCTTGGGTCACCAACACAAACCACACTTTGTAAGTGACCCCTGATTTCCATCCACACCTATGGGCTGCCATGGCTTAGCTGCCTGCTATGCAATTAGATCAGGAGGGAAAACTGATCTTATCCCCCATCACTTTGCCCAAAAAAGAGGCAATTACTAAGTCCACTGATTGCTAAGCAAATTGAGGTGTAAAGAGGTGAAGTGCTTCTTGTCCGGTCAGATCACCGTCGCTAGGAGCAGTGTTATTACCTCTAACCCTGCTATACTCTTTGCCAAGAGCAGCTGCTTTTGTTTATTTACTAATGAAGTGTGGTGGCTAGAGCATAGTTTTGAGATAAGAGGCACAGCATTTCAATCCAAGTAATGTGATGTAACGTGGCATAGTGACTTCCTACATTCAGTTTCCTTCTCTATGAAATGGGGATAACAACTGAACCTCTATCACAGGGTTGTTGTATTGAAGGAGGAAAGACTTATGGTACCTGGCTCATAGCAAGTGCTCATGAAACACTTACTATAATTATTATCATATTATTCTACAGCCAACTTAAATTGGCTCTCCTAAAAATTCATTAGATCAAAAGCAACTGGGTCAAAATTTATAAATTTGTTTGCTCTTTTATTTATTGGGCAATAGGTGCTAGGGCATAGGCAAACTTTAGTCTTTCACTTTATACTTTCAAAAATCATATTTAAATCTGTGAGATGTATCTTCAGAGGCAGTTTCTATAAGGGATATTTTAAGTCAGAAAATTTATGAGAAAAAATGTTGTTTTCTGGATAAATTGAGATAACTCCTAGATTAAGTTTGCTTCCTCCACATTCTTCCCGTTTCAGTTCTTCTAACTCAGATCTGGGATTATTGCTTCTCTACTGGATGGCCTGGATGGCAGAATACCAAGCCTGCCATTTAAGGCTACCTCTACCCTGGACTGCTTTTTCTCACATCCTTGCCTCCTGCTAACACTCCTGTGGATCTGTCACTCCAAACTCATTTTGCTTTCCTATTGCCTGAGAAGACCTCAAGCTCTACTCTAGCTGCCCCCTCCCCATCTCCAGCAGTCTCAGTCAAGGGATGCCTCTTCCAAGGTGAATTCTTCCCTCAGGATGCAGCCAGCTGTAATGGGCACAGTCAGCAGGGCATCGGGAGTGATCAGTGTCAGACTGCCTTGTGTCATGGGGCACTGGCATGCCTTACTTATCTTGTCTACTGGATATTCTATATAGTTCTGTCATAAGCCAGCACAGCACTCTCCCATTCAGTCCTTCTCACCTATTTATTTTTAATTGGGAAAAGCAACACAGGAACTACAGTTTATTTATTTTTATTTATTTTTATTTTTTTTATTTTGAGATGGAGTCTTACTCTGTCGCCCAGGCTGGAGTGCAGTGGCGCCATCTCGGCTCACTGCAAACTCCGCCTCCCAGAGGAACTACAAATTTTAAAAGGAAAAACCACACCTCAAATCTCATCGTCATAAAAATATGTACTCTTACCCATTATTTCAAAGGCTTTGTTCATATGCATATATATTAATATATCTCACAGTTGCAATTATAGTAGAGATGCAATTATACATTTATTGCCCTTTTATTATATCCTATTGTTTCCATATTTCTGCAAAATTACCACAATTATTTTGATATATCAACTCACACAAAAATTTAGAGTAATTTTTTAATAACACAAGATTGATTTAGAATCACAGTTGTTGGTTTCTGTTTCATGACAACCTAAATTTTATTACAGTTGCTTTCTAAGTATAACAAATAAGATATTTTGAACTCTTTTCAGAGTTTTTCAATAGGTTATAGCTCATTTGACTTGGAAGAGTATAACATTTTATTCAGAATTCAAGTTTTAAAATATGATTGCTTTTCGTTTGTGCTGCCCTTAAATCAGTCAGTCTGGCTTTTTGAAAAAATAATATGCTAGAAAAGATGCTTATTTTTCTGTTTTGATGGAGATGCAGAGACTTGCTTGTGTAACAGGGTATTCAAATGGGACTCTTTCTTTTGTCTCAGTTTCTGCCAAGACCTTAAGTCTGAGAAGAAAAAAAAGAAGATTAATTTTCCACATACACTTAAAGAGAAATTTCAGACCATATGTGTGGGACTTGTAGGGTGATGGTGTGATTCTAATTCCTTCACTCTCCTAGTATGCACGTGAGGAGAGGCTTAAAGGCCAGTGGAGAGACTTCAGAGAGAGAATTCCTTTAGGAGAGATGAGAGTGCCAGGCCATTGATTCCCCCTACTGTGCCCCAACTCAAGACAAGTGAAGGGACAGCTAGAGATCTTGAGGGTTTGCTACGGGCTTGGGGAGCATGGCCACTAGCATTTTAGCCTTAAAATACTGATAGGCAAAAGACTGCCTGGAATGACATTTGGTGACAGAGCTGACCAAAAGCACGGCCAGGAGTGGCCTGATTTTCATGACATGGGATGGGGGTGAAGGGGATGTCAGGGATCATGGTTGCTTCTTGTGAGCCAGATTTGGACCTCATGGAAGGCAACGAGATGTGGATCATCTTGAAAAGATGCCAAAGAGGATGCCATGCAGGGGTGATGTGGTTTCAGTAAAGGGGTAGAAGATGGGAAGGCAGTGGGCAGCCAGTTGGAGGAGGAATTGTCCACATTGAGGGACCTGAAAGGAGCAGAGGTTTCCCAGTGGACACAGAGCTTCTCTTAATAGAAGGCTCCAGTCAGCATGTGGACACTGACTATATACAGGGCACCACTGCTAGATGACACCGCTGCTATACCCAGCTGAATAAGATATTTTCTGCCCCTAACTCCCTTTGCTGTTTGAGCCCTGGAGGAGCCAGAGGCATCACTGTGAGTAGCAGAGGAGAAGAGCAGCCAGACGGAAATACTATGGGAGCTGACTGCCTCCACCTCACCCAACCACAGTTTCTCTCTTTGGTAGGTCTGGTCTTGGAAGGTCCTCCAATACTAGATAGGAGCAGACATTTCTTAGGGAGTGAGCGG
Organism: Hylobates moloch; assembly: GCF_009828535.3. Classification (NCBI taxonomy): domain Eukaryota; kingdom Metazoa; phylum Chordata; class Mammalia; order Primates; family Hylobatidae; genus Hylobates; species Hylobates moloch. Next base: position 30,735,791 of record NW_026652292.1, on the reverse strand, counting down.
GCAGGAGAGAGGATTGAGTCAGTTATACACGTCAGTTCCTGGCATACTAGTATCATGAATTTACAAAAAAGCTTTTTTTGTTATATACATTTATGCATTTTTGTTCCCACTCCCTGCTCCAATTCTTCCCCATGGAAAACCATTTTAATGGGTTCCGTATGTATTTCTTGTTCCAGTGTGTTCTGGAAAACTTTGTATTATTATTTTAGTGTGTGTGTATTTTCCATGAATGTAAATAGCTCTGCATTAGCTTGTTTGATTTCTTGTTTTTCATGGACCATTGCTGTGAAGATTTGCCCATGTTGCCATGTGGTCTGTTGTGCCTAACTGCTGCAGTAGGAAGTAATGGGTCCAGGCTTTTTACACCTAAAAATGGAGACCATTTGTTGCTATGAGAGAGAGTGAAAACTGAGAGTGAAAACTCTGTGTTCTGCCCCATATTTCATCCAAGGCAGAGAAGAATGATTCCCCAAAGGGTTTGGAGGTAGTTGCCTGGAAAAAAAAAAAAAGCTCTTTTATAATTGTAGCCCATCAAGTCCAGTTATTTTAATTAACCAGTTACAATAGTGTTTACTGATACATCAACATATAAGAACTGAGCACCTGTGATGTACAAGATTCTGGCAGATTTGGGGATAAATCATATAATAAAAGGCAATATAAAATAAAGCCATTCTGGGAGGTACAGAAAGTAAGGGCATGAGGGTTCAGGGAAAGGAGAGAGAAATTTAGCCAGGGACACTAGGAGAATAAAGAGGAAGGATTTGAGTTGAGACTTGAATGCTTAAACAGGATTTTGATAGAATGCAAAAGACATTCTAGTTGGGGAAGTTACACGAGCAAAGTAAAGCAAGATCCAAAGTGTAAAACTACAACTGAGAGGTGACAAGTAGGTTTTGTTTGTTTGTTTGTTTTGTTTTGTTTTGTTTCAAAATATTAGTTTATCTTACTAAATGGTTAATAGTTTTGGGAGGCCAAGGTGGGTGGATCACCTGAAGTCAGGAGTTCAAGACCAGCCTGACCAACATAGAGAAACCCCATCTCTACAAAAAATACAAAATTAGCTGGGCATGGTGGTGCATTCCTGTAATCCCAGCTACTCAGGAGGCTGAGGTAGGAGAATCGCCTGAACCTGGGAGGTGGAGGTTGCGGTGAGTTGAGATCATGCCATTGCACTCCAGCCTGGGCAACAAGTGCAAAACTCCATCTCAAAAAACAATACAAAACAAAACAGAAGAAGAAGTGTAATCCACAGTGATGATAAATTCCCTCCTAGGTAGATCGTTTGTTATTCTCAAACATCAAAATAAGGAGGTAGTGGTAGGGAGGCAAATTTGAGTAGGTCAAAATGTGTATGTGTTCTTGTGTGGGGAAGGATCAAGGGTTCCAGTCTTGCATTTTTAAAGCGGCAATTTTTATGTTTTGAGCCAATGCCTCAGATCCTGATATATCTCCTTATCATATGCATTTGGTAAACATTTTTTTAAAACCCATCTTCTTCTATGCACTCTTTGCTACATTATGGAACACTCTTATGCTGTAATTGGTGTGAGGTTTGTCAGCGTGCATGTGATGAGTTCTCCATGATTTTGTGGTTTTTTTTTCCCTCTAATCTGACTTTAACAGGAAGTTCTTGATGTGTTGAAGAACCTTATAATCCACAGTGAAGCTCTGTGATTTGTCTTACTGAACTCTAGACTTGAAAGATTCCTGTTCCTCATTCAGATCTTGCCCCTTTTCTAACAGTACCCCTCACGGATTAATTCCCATCTTAATGTATCTCTGGTAAAACACCTGATATCATGTCACTGAGGAGGAGGCACTAGGTAAATTTGAGTTGTTCTGGGAATTTGATGTTAACAGTATTTGTGTGATGGAAAGGATCTCTAAACTTCAAGTCAACAGTGGGATTTTGTAATTAAAAAGCTAGCGGCTGGGCACGGTAGCTCACACCTGTAATTCCAACACTTTGGAAGGGCGAGGCAGGTGGATCATCTGAGGTCGGGAGTTCGAGACCAACCTGACCAACATGGAGAAACCCTGTCTCTACTAAAAAAAATACAAAATTAGCCAGGCGTTGTGGCACATGCCTATAATCCCAGCTACTCAGGAGGCTGAGGCAGGAGAATTGCTTGAACCCATGAAGAGGAGGTTGCGGTGAGCCCAGATCATGCCATTGCACTCCGGCCTGGGCAACGAGCAAAACTCCATTTCAAAAAAAAAAAAAAAAAAGCTAGCATCCAAGTTCCAAACGAAAGTGGCTTTGCCTTCCTACTGATCTCTCTCACTATTCTTCCATTTCTCCTTCTCTTTCAGAGCATTTTATCAAGGGCCTGCCAGAATACCACGTGGTGGGTCCAGTCCGAGTAGACGCCAGTGGGCATTTTTTGTCATATGGCTTGCACTATCCCATCACGAGCAGCAGGAGGAAGAGAGATTTGGATGGCTCAGAGGACTGGGTCTACTACAGAATTTCTCACGAGGAGAAGGACCTGTTTTTTAACTTGACGGTCAATCAAGGATTTCTTTCCAATAGCTACATCATGGAGAAGAGATATGGGAACCTCTCCCGCGTTAAGATGATGGCTTCCTCTGCCCCCCTCTGCCATCTCAGTGGCACGGTTCTACAGCAGGGCACCAGAGTTGGGACAGCAGCCCTCAGTGCCTGCCATGGACTGGTGAGTGCGGGCTCTGTCATCTCCTTCCCTTGCCCCGGCCCCTAGAGTCTCAGCTAGTAGACTACTACCAACAGGTTCACACATGCACTGACATATGGGAGTTGAGCCCCTGTGATGTGATGATCCTGGCCTCCAAAGGGGTTGGCGAGAAAGTATTTAATAAATAAAAGAGATCGACTTGAGAGATACAAAGAGTAAGGTCCCTGAGGGTTCAGAGGAGGCAGACAGAACTCCAACCAGCAACATCAGGGTGGGGTTGGAGGGGGAAGAAGAGGGAGGATTTGAGTTTGGTTTTCAGCCTCTGAGGCAGCTCTGAGGCAACTGACTGGCTGGACGGCATATTTTGAATGAGCAGATCCTAGATTTGGACTGAGTGAGAATTTATGAATAATGATGGTGATAGAAGCTGCTGTGATGTAATAGTTGACTCTGTGTGCTTCATAATCAGACTTCATGAGGGAACCTCAGGCAGTCACTTGATCCCTTTGTGCCTCTGTTTTCTCATCTGTAAAATGGAGATAATAGTGTTACCTGCCTCATGGAGCAAGGTTTGGCAAACTATGAACCATAGGACAAATCTGGCCTGCCTCTTGTTTTTATAAATAAAGTTTTATTGAAAGGCAGATATGCAGTGTGTTTACAGATTGTCTATGGCTGTTTTCAAACAACAGAGCTGAGTAGTTGGGGTAGTTACTGTATGGCTGAAGACATAATATTTGCTGTCTGGTCTTTCAGAAAAAGTTTGCTGACAGTTTTAATTGTGAAAAGCATTTATTAAATAATAAACACTCAATGAATATTGGCTGCTATTATATTTTATTATTCAAATATGCCAGGCACTGGAATATGTGGTTTACTATGTGGTTTATGTACATTGTCCACTTTGCCTCGTTTTAGCAGATGAGGCAGTTTGGAGATACTGAATAAATTCACTGTGCAAGTTACTTTGGGTTCAAGTCTTTCTACCATTATACGCTATATCTCAAAATGCAGCCACAGTGATGGCCCCACCAGCAACTGCAGGGCAAACAATGCTCAGGAATTCTGTTGAGATTTTTTGAGGTGTGTGTTTAGGGACTGAGTGACTGCAGGGGAAGGAATCCCAGAGTCCTGAAGGTGGTTATGGAGGAGTCCATGTTTTTGGCCTTGGTCCCTGTGCCAGGGCTGGTTTGCTAAGCAAGACTTCTAGTGGCATTGGCATTCCTACAAAAGGCACTTGTTCCAAATCCTCCCATTGTTACTGCCATTTTGCTAAGAATTTCTGTACTTTGTAATTTAGGGCTCTGTTTATCTTGTATCTCTGGAGTTTGGCTTTGCTAGAATACTGTGAGAAAATTCAGTAAAACATTATCCAGTGGTTTAAGTTTTCCAGAGGACCTCTGGGGATGAATTGCTTTGTACAATAAATGGAAAGTCTTGCTTTGCCTCTTTCTGTAAATTTGGATTTTCATATTGGTATTTATCATTTCCCCGTAATTAGATCATAGCAGAAAATCAAGAATGGCGAATGGTTTTCTATTTTTCTTTTTCTCTTCTCTCTGGGCCTCATCGGGGGTTTCATTGAGCTGCAGAACATTTCCCAGCTCCATGGCTGTCATCCTCTAGGCTTGCTCTGGACTCACATCACATCTCCCATTTGCAATCCTGGCTCTCATTCCTGTGAGACAACCCTGGAAGCATCATGGCACCTGATCCTCTATGGCCAGAACTGAAGAAAGAGCCCCTGATGATGAAACATTATCCTGCTCATTAAACATGAGCACCTTTCCGTGGGATGGAGCAGTATGGTCTGTGGACTGGCAGAATCAACATAACATTGAATGGGAGCTCATTACAAAGACAAACCCATGGGTTCCACTTCAGACCTAGTGCGTTAGGATCTCGGGGAAATGGGCAAAAATGTCTCTGTGTGTGTTTAGCTGCTTTATTGAGATATAATTCACATATATACAGTTAAGCCACTTAAAGTTTACAGCTAAATGGCTTTAAATGTGTTCAGAGTTGTGCAACCATCACCATAAATTTTAGAATATTTTCATTAGCCCACAAAGAAACCTATATCCCTTAGCAGTCACTTACCCATTCCCCCATTCCTCCACTCCTAGGGAACCACTAATCTACATTTGGTCTCTATAGATTTACTTGTCTGAAACCTTTGTTTTAATTAGCTCTCCAGGAGATTCTGATGCCCACTGAAGGTGGAGAAGCTCTGGACTAGAGTAGTCGTTCTTAAGCCTGGCTCAACATTAAGACTAGCTGGCCAGGTTTAAAATGGACCCATGCCCCAACCCTACAGCCTAGATGTTTTGATTTAATTGGTCTGAGAGTAGAGTCCAGGCATCAGCATTTTTTCAAAGGCTCCCCAGGAGATTCTAAAATGCAGTCAGTGTTGCCAAGCACTGGATTAGCATGAGTGGGTGTTAACGGGTGGTATTGGCCAATATTACTCTAAAGTACCAGATCTCCCCAGGTGATTCTAATGAGCAAGCAGGGGTACAACCACTGCTGTAAATTGCTCCCTATTTTCATCTTGTGCTTTCTAAGGGAAATTGCATATTGTTTAGCATTATCTCAGGCTTGGGAATAGAACACTAGGACCCTTTCAATTTCAAATGTCCCCAAGGAGCAGGAGTACTACCATGTAGGCATTTTCAGATTCAGATTTCAGATTCATACAAAGTTCAGAAGCACAAAGTGTTAGTTAAGATGATGGGAAATGTTCACATCCAGATCAGTGAAGGATTTTCCCAGAAGAAACATTCTACTGGGAGGATTATTTTGGAACCTTTTACACATAATTGGATGTTTAATGGATGGTTATAAAAAAAGGCACCCAAGGCCAAATGAGTTTCTTTCTTTTCTGTGTGTGCACTACTTGACTGGATTCAAGTTCATTTGCTTGTGTGCCAAATTTGCCACTGTCCACCTAAAGTGGTCTTAGTCAAAAGAATAGTGGTTGGACTTGTGCCTGACTTCTGATCACATGTCTAGGGTGTGACATCCAGTGTAGTTGTTCTCTCTTTACCCAAGTATGGCCCTACATTCAAATTCACAGGATGGCAGGCCTAGGATCTGCTGGCTCTAAGACCTTCTCCACTTCTAGGGGCAGAAGTAGCATTTGGGAAGTCCTTCTTAGGAAGGAAACACTTTCATGTGGACCAGGGCATCTGCTTGTCATTCCTGGGGTGCAAGCCTGGCTTTCTTTGTTTCAGATGTGGTCATCTGAATGAGATGTTGGAGGCTGTGTTCTCTTGGAGTTGTCTATGATTTGAGACTCATTTAGTCTCCTCTGGAGCAGACTCAGATGATTTCAAACTGAGGACCCTAGAAAAGCTACCTATGGGAAGCTGTGGGACAACCTCCTTCCTCCATTTAATATACTGTAGCGTGGCTCCAGCCCTTGTCCAGACTGAGTCAGCCTGTGTCTCGGCTCAGCAGCTCTTCTCTGTCATCTCCACCATTTTCACTACCCTTCCCCCGTCAACATTTTCACAGCTTTGGCATGTGGAATTTGTTTCTTTGAACAGTTTAGTTGATCTCTTCCATTCTCAGCTTTTTGATGGAGGAACTGTGTTCTTTAACCAGTTAGACTCTGAGTTTATCCTCAGGAATGAGTATCGCAGTGGGGGTGGTTTTGGTTTTGCTGTTGCCAGGAGCACTACAGGATTGGTTCCAAGTGAATTTGTTGTTAGTATTTCAGTTTAGATTTCTGCGCTGGAAGGATAGTGCAAGATATCTACCCTCGTGCATAAGACAGGATTGGGGTTCTGATTTTTCATACGGCATTCTAATTCTGCCAAGCACTTACCCTCTGGACTGTGTACCTGGGTCATTAAACTAATAATTTTAATTTCTGTTTATAGCACATTATTTAATTCCTGTTCATAGCATTTCTTAGCTCAGGCTTTATTAAAGTGAATACAGTTCTTGACTCTATCAAAAACTCTAATTCCAGCCCCTGCTGGGAAATCAAATTCTAATTCTTAATCTGAATAGCTGGTCATGGATCTCTCAAGGGCCATCCAGCTTTAACTTCCATCCACTCTCTGGCCCTAAGTTTCCCTTTCTCTTTGGGTGAATTGAGATTTCCTTTCTTGTTTTAAACTCAAATATGTGTTAAACTTTTGAGAGAGATATTTCTTAGTATTTTTATGTTAAACTTTTTATTTTGAAATAGTCGTAGATTCATAACAGTTGTAAGAACTAATTCAGAGAGGTATTAGTATGTACCCTCTACCCAGTTTCCTCTGATGGCAACATCTCGCAAAATTACTGTACAGTATCACAGCCGGGATTTTAACACTGATGTGGTCAAGATGACACACTTTTCCATCACAAGAATCCCTCATGTTATCCTTTTATAGCTATACCCATTTCTCTCATGGTGCCACCACCTCATATTTATATTTTATATTTAAGTCCATAATCCATTTTGAGTTAATTTTTGTGTGAGGTATGAGACTTAGAGGTTCTCCTCCCTCCCATCCTCCCTCGTTTTCTCTCTTCCTTCCTTTTTTGCTTTGTTGTTTGCCTATGGATGTCTGATTGTTCCAGCACCATTTGTTGAAAGGCTGTTTTTGTTTCATTAAGTTGCATTTGCACTTTTGTAAAAAATTAGCTGATGTATTTTTGTGAGTCTATATCTGAGTTTTAGATTTTGTTTCATCAATAGCACACAGTCTTCATAACTGTAGCTATATAATTAGTCATGAAATCAGGTAGACTGATTCCTCCCATTTTAGTCTACTTTTTCAAAATTGTTTTAGTAATTTTAGTTTCTCTGTCCTTAAATTTTATAATAATCTTGTCTACAAAATCTTGCTGGGATCTTAATAGGAATTGTATTACATCTATATATTAGTTTGGGAAGAATTGACGTCTTTGCTATGTCAAGTCTTGCGATCCATGAACATGGTTTGTGTCTTGATTTATTTAGATCTTCTTTGATTTTTTCCATCAGTGTTGTGTAGTTTTCAACATCCTAGCTTATATGTGTTTTGTTAGATTTACACCTAAATATCTCATTTTCTAAGTCCTTATATTTTTAATTTTAGTATTCATTTGCTTATTGCTAGTATGTAAACACATAATTAATTTTTGTATGTTTACTTTGTGTACTGTGAATTTGCTAAACTGTCTTATTAGCTCCAAGACGGTTTTTTTAGAAGATTCTTTGGGATTTTCTATGTATACAATAATGTCATTTGCCAATGGGGCAATTTTATTTCTTCCTTTCTCTTCATATGCCTTTCAATTTTCTTTTCTTGCTTTATTACATTGGCTAGAATTTTGAGCACTATATTGAATAAGATGGGGAGAGCAACATCTCTTGCCTTTTCTCCATTCTTAGGGAGAAGGCATTCCGACTTTTATCGTTGGGTATAATATTAATTATCTGTTTTGTTTTGTTTTTGTAGATGCTTTCTATCAAGTCACGGAAGTTTTCTGAGAGCTTTTTTTGATTATGAATGGGTATTGAATTTTGTCAAGTGCTTTTCCTGCGTCAGTTGATGTGGTCTTGTGACTTTTCTTCTTTAGCCTATTAATATGATGGACTATATTGATTAATTTTTTAAAAAGTCTTTATTTTTTAAGAGCAGTATTAGGTTTATACCAAAATTGAGAGGAAAGTAAAGAGATATCTCATAATCTCCCTGCTCCCATATATACATAGCTTCTCCCATTATCAACATCCCCCACCAGAGTAGTACGTTTGTTATAATTGATGAATATATGTTGACACATCATTATCACCTAAAGTTTATTGTTTACATTAGAATTCACTCTTGGTGTTATACATTCTATAGGTTTGGACCAATTTATAATGACATATATCCACCATTATATTCTCATATAGAGGATTTTCACTGCCCTGAGAATTTTCTGTGCTCCACCTATTTGTTTCTCCACTCTCCTACCCCTGGAAACCACTGATCTTTTTAGTTTTGCATTTTCTAGAATGTCATATAGTTGTAAAAGCATACAATATGTAGCCTTTTCAGACTGGCCTTTTTCACTTAGTAATATGTCTCACTCTGCTGGTAGGCTGGAGTGCAGTGGCGTGATCTCGGCTCACTGCAACCTCCGACTCCCTGGTTGAAGCAATTGTCCTGCCTCAGCCTCCTGAGTAGCCAGGATTACAGGCACGTGCTACAATGCCCAGCTAATTTTTGTAATTTTAGTAGAGACGAGGTTTCACCATGTTGGCCAGGATGGTCTCAATCTCAACCTCCCAAAACACCTCAACCTCCCAAAATACTGGGATTACAGGTGTGAGCCACTGCACCCAGCCCCCTGAAGTTTTTTTATGGCTTGAAAGATCATTTCTGTTTAGTGCTGAATAATAGTTTATTATCTGGATGTACAGTTTATGTATTCATTCACCTACTGAAAGACATCTTCATTGCTTTTAAGTTTTGGCAGTTATTGATAACGCTGCTGTAAACAACCTTGTGCAGGTTTCTTTGTGGACAAGAGTTTTCAACTCATTTAGGTAAATATCAAGAAGTGTTACTGCTGTATCATATGGTACGAGTATGTTTAGTCTTGTAAGAAGCAGCCAAATTGTCTTCCAAAGTGGCTGCACTATTTTGCATCCTCACCGGCAATGAAGGAGCATTCCTATTGCTCCATATCTTTGCCAGCATTTGGTATTGTCAGTGTTCTGGATTTTGACCATTCCAAAAGATGTGTGGTGGTATCTCATTTTTGTTTTAATTTGCATTTTCTTCACCATGGAAATGCATATGATGTGGGATATCATTTCATATGCTTGTCATTCTGTATATCTTCTTCAGTGAGGTTCCTGTTAAGGTCTTTGTTCTAGTTTTTCATCAGGTTGCTAATTTCCTTATTGTTGAGTATTAAGAGTTCTTTGTAAATTTTGACAGCAGTTGATTTATCAGATGTCTTTTGCAAATATTTTCTGTCAGTATATGACTTGTCTTTTTATGCGCTAGATAGTGTGTCTCACAGAGCAGACATTTTTAAGTTATTATTTCTTTCATGGGTAATTCCTTTGATGTTGTATCTAAACAGTCATTGACAAAAACAAGGTTATCTAGATTTTTCTCTTATATTATCTCTAAGAGTTTTAGAGTTTTATATTCTACTTTTAACTCTGTCATCCAGTAAATGCGTTAATTTTCTTGAAGAATATAAGATTTATTGTGTTAGTTTTCCCAAAGGGTGTCTGGATTATTTTTGCATGTGAATGTTCGTTTGTTCAGCACCATTTGTTGAAAAGCCTGTCTTTTCTTCATTACATTGCCTTTGCCACTTTGTCAAAGATAAGTTGATTATATTTATGTTGGTCTATTTATGGGCTCTCTATTCTGTTTCATTATCTATTTATCTATTCTTTCACTAATATCACGTGGTCTTGATGATTATACCTTTAATGTAAATCTTGAAGTCCGATAGTGTCAGTTCTCCACTTCTCCTTGCATACTGTATTGGCTAGTCTGTGTGTTTTGACTCTCCATATAAATTTTAGAATCATTTTGTGAATATCCACAAAGTAAATTGCTAAGATTTTGGTTGGGATTGCATTGAGTCTATAGATTAAGTTGGAAAGAACTAACATTTTGATAACATTGAGTCTTCCTATCTATTAGCATGGAATATCTCTTCATTTATTTATAGCTTCTTTTATTTCCTTCATCAGAATTTAGTATTTTCCCTCATATAGATCTTGTATATATTTTGTTCGATGTACCTAAGTATTTAATTTTTGGAGAATGCTAATGTAAATGGTATTATGTTTTTAATTTTAAATACTTCTTGTTCATTGCTGGTATATAGTAAAACGACTCACTTTATTAACCTTGTGTCCTTCAAGGCTGTGTACAATCACTTGCTATAATTGTTAGTTTCAGGAGTTTTTTTTTTTTTTTTAAATCTACATAGCATTCATGTCATCTGTGAACAAAGTATTATTTCTTCCTTTGCAATTAGTATACTTATATTTCCTTTTCTTGTTTTATTGTACTACCTAGAACTTTCAATATGGTGTCAAAAAGGAGTGGTGAAAGAGGACATCTTTGCCTTACTTTTGATCTTAGTGGGAAAGCTTCTAGTTTCTCATAAGTATGAAGAGATATTCTTTATTAAATTGAAGAAGTTTGTCTCTATTCCTATTTTACTGAGATATTTTATCATAAATGAGTGTTGGATTTTGTCAAGTGTTTTTCCTCCATCTATAGGTATGATCATGTAATTTTTTTCTTTAGCCTGTCAATGTCATGGATTACATTAATCAATTTTTGAATGTTGAACTAGCCTTGAATATCTGGGATAAATCCCACTTGATTGTGTTGTATTATGTGTCCTGCCTGAAATGTGTCTGGGTCCCTTTTAACCATGGCTGGAGCTGGAGTGGCCTGGACACAGGGAGCAGAACAAATGTCTTCTTATACATTGTTGGATTCAGTTTGCTTGAGGGGTTTTGCATCTCTGTTTATCAGAGAAATTGGTCTGTAGTTTTCTTTTCTTTTCCTTTTTTTTTTTTTTTTTTTTTCAGATGAAGTCTCACTCTGTCGCCCAGGCTGGAGTGCAGTGGCACGATCTCAGCTCACTGCAACCTCTGCCTCCCGAGTTCAAGCGATTCTCCTGCCTCAGCCTCCCAAGTAGCTGGGACTACAGGGGCGTGACCACCAAACCCGGCTAATTTTTGTATTTTTTTTAGTAGAGACAGGGTTTCGTTTCACCATATTGGCCAGGCTGGCCTCAAACTCCTGACCTCGTGATCCACCTGCCTTGGCCTCCCAAAATGCTGAGATTACAGGCATGAGCCACCACGCTTGGCTAGTTTTCTTTTCTTGTAATGACTTTGGTTTCGGTGTTAGGGTGATGCTGGCCCCACGGAATGAGTTAGAAAGAATTCCCTCTGCTTCTGTTATCTAAGAGATATTTCAGGGAATTGACATAATTTCTTCTTTAAATATTTGGTAGAGTTCACTGGTGAACCTATCTGGGCCTGATGATTTTTCTTTTGGAGGATTATTAATTATTGATTCAATTTTTAAAATAGATAGAGACCTATTTGCCTATTTTTTCTTGTCTGTGTTTTGAAAGATTGTGTCATTCAAGGAATTGTTTCATTTCATCTAGGTTACCAAATATTGGGGCATATAGTGTTTCATAATATTCCTTTATTTTTTATTCTATAATATTTCTCACATAATGAACAAGTGAGAAATGTTCATTCTCACATTGCCATAGAGAACTACCTGAGAGTGGGCAATATTTAATGTCCATAGAATCTGTAGTGATATCCCATCTTTCATTTCTGATATTGGTAATTTGTTTTCTTTCTCTTTTTTTCTTATTTAGCCTAGCTCAAGGCTTACTGATTTTATTGATCTTTTAAAATAATCAGCTTTTGGTGTTACTGTTTTTTCTATCTTTAATTGCATTGATTTCTTCTCTAATTTTTACTATTTTTTTTCTCATTGAATCTAATTTGCTCTTTTTTTTTTCTAGTTACCTAAGGTAGCATTGGCTCATTTTTCAAATACTGAAACAGGCTTGCATCCTGGAATTAATTCCACTTGGTCATGGTGTACAATTCTTTTTATATATCACTAAATTCCATTTGCTAATATTTTTAAAGGATTTTTGCATCTATATTTATGAAAGATATTCTTTTGTAGTTTTCCTTTCTTTCAGTACTGTTTGTGTCTGATTTTGGTATCAGGGTAATATTAGCTTTATAAAATGAATTGGGTAGTGTTTCCTTATCTTCTGTTTTCTGGAAGAGATTGCATCAAATTTATATTAGTTATCTTTAAATGTTTGGTAGAATTTGTATTGAAACTATCTGGGCCTAGAGATTTCCTTTTTGGGAGTTTTAAAAAGTTATGAACTTTATATTCTTAATATAATTCTTAATAGGGCTATTCAAATTTTCTATTTCATTTTGGGTGAGCTGTGATGGTTTGTGTTTACTGAGGAATTAGTTTATTTTATCTAAGCTGTTAAATTTATGTATTGATTTGTTCATTGTTCTCATATCTTTTTTGGGGGGAAATTTTACTTTAATCTTCATATTAATTCATTGTCACATGGCTATAAAGAACTACCTGAAACCAGGTAAATTATAAAGAAAAGAGGTTTAACTGGCTCATAGTTCCACAGGCTGTACAAGAAGCATGATTGAGGATACCTCAGAAAACTTACAATCGTGACAGAAGGCAAAGAGGAAGGAGGCACATCTTATATAGCCAGAGAAGAGGGAAGAGAGAGCGAAGGGGTAGGCACTACACACTTTTAAGCAACCAAATCTCATGAGAACTCACTCACTATCACAAGAACAGCATGGGGGAAATCTGTCCCCCTGAGCCAATCACCTCCCATCTGTCCCCTCCACCAACACTGGGGATTACAATTTGCCGTGGGATTTGGACAGGGACACAAATCCAAACCATATCATTTTAGCCCTGGCCCCTCCCAAATCTCATGTTATTCTCACATTGCAAAATACTATCACCCCTTCTCAACAGTTTCCCAAGTCTTAACTCATTTCAGCATTAACTCAAAAGTACACTGTTGTGGGAAGTGAGGAACCCCAAACAGTGGGACCTGCTGAAGCCATGACAGAAGAACATAAATTGTGAAGATTTCATGGACATTTGTTAGTTCCCCAAATTAATACTTTTATAATTTCTTATGCCTGTCTTTACTGCAATCTCTGAACATAAATTGTGAAGATTTCATGGACATTTATCACTTCCCCGATCAATAGTCTTATAATATGCTTTGCCTGTCTTTACTTTAATCTCTTAATCCCATCATCTTCATAAGCTGAGGATGTATGTCACCTCAGGACCCTGTGAGGATTGCATTAACTGTACAAATTGTTCGTAAAGCATGTGTGTTTGAACAATATGAAATCTGGGCACCTTGAAAAAAGAACAGGATAACAGCGATGTTCAGGGAACAAGGGAGATAACCATTAGGTCTGAGTGCCTGGGAGCCAGGCAGGACAGAGCCATATTTCTCTTATTGCTGAAAATGGGTAAGAGAAATATCGCTGAAGTTTTTCCCCAGTAAGGAATATTAATAATTAACAGCCCTGGTAAAAGAATGCATTCCCAGGGAGGGCCTCTAAAATGGCCACTCTATGAGTGTCTACCTTATGCAGTTGTAGATAGGGATGAAACATGCCCTAGTCTCCTGCAGCGCCTCCCGGTATATTAGGATTAGGAAATTCCTGCCTAGTAAATTTTAGTCACACCGGTTGTCTGCTCTCAAACTCTGTTTCCTGATGTTTATCAGTGACAGTGTGTGCCCAGTGGGACATGGATCTTCATTAGCAATTCTAGTTTTGACCTGACCTTGTGATCTTGCTCTGACCTTCTGCCTTGTGATATTTTATTGCCTTTGAAGCATGTGATCTCTGTGACCCACACCCTATTCATACACTACCTCCCCTTTGAAAATCGCTAATAAAAACTTGCTGGTTTTGCGGCTCAGGGGGCATCACGGAACCTGCCGACATGTGATGTCTCCCCCGGACACCCAGCTTTAAAATTTCTCCTTTTCTCACAGCTCCTCTAGTCAGTGCCTTAGTGGGGACCCTGTGTAGGGTTCCAACCACACATTTCCCCTCTGCATTGCCCTACCAGAGGGTCTCCATGAGGGCTCCACCCATGCTGCAGACTTCTGCCTGGACATCCAGGCATTTTCATACATCCTCTGAAGTCTAGGTGGAGGCCCCCTGTCCTCAGCTATTGCCCTCTGTGCACCTGCAGGCATAACACCACGTGGAAGCCACCGAGGCTTACAGCTTGCACCCTCTGAAGCAGTGGTCTGACATATGTCTGGGACCCTTTTAGCCATGGCTGGAGCTAGAGTGGCTGGGACACAGGGAGCAGTGTCCCAAGGTTGCACAGGGCAGTAGTGCCCTGGGCCTGGCCCACAAAACCATTCTTTTCTCCTAGATCTCTGGGTCTGTGATGGAGCAGCTGCTGCAGAGGTCTCTAGAATGCTTTTGAGGCACTTTCCTCATTGTCTTGTATATTAACATTCAGTTCTCTTTGCTTACATAAATTTCTACAGCTAGCTTGAATTCCTCCCTCAGAAAGTGGGTTTTTATTTTCTACCACGTGGCTAGGCTGCAAGTTTTCCAAACTTTTACAGTCTGCTTTCCTTTTAAAAAGGGGTGTCCAATATTTTGGCTTCTCTGGGCCACATTGGAAGAAGAAGAATTGTCTTGGGCTACACATAAAATACACGGACACTAATGATAGCTGATGAGCTAAAAAATTTTTGCAAACAAATGTCATAATGTTTAAGACACTTTACAAATTTGTGTTGGGCCACATTCATAACTGTCCTGGGCCACATGTGGCCAATGGGCCATGGGTTGGACAAGCTTGCTTTTAAATATAAGTTCCAGTTCCAGGTCATTTCTTTGCTCACAATATAAGCATGGGTTGCTAGAAACAGCCAGGCCACATCTTGAACATTTTGCTCCTTAGAAATTTCTTCCGCTAGATACTCTAAATCATTACTCTCAAGTTCAAAGTCCCATAGATTTCTAGGGCAGGAGCACGATGCCTCTAACCTGTTTGCTAATGTATAACAAAAGTGACCTTTGCTCCAGTTCCCAACAAGTTCCTCATCACCATCTGAGACCACCTCAGCCTGGACTTCTATATTACTATCAGCCTGGATTGTCCATATCACTATCAGCATTTTGGTCACAGCAATTTAACAAGTCTCCTGGAAGTTCTAAACTTTTCCTCATCTTCCTGTCTCCTTCTGAGCCCTCCAAACTGTTCCAACCTCTGCCTGTTATCCAGTTCCAAAGTCACTTCCACATTTTCAGGTATCTTTATAGCAGTGACCCACTTCTAAGTACCAATTTTCTGTATTAGTCCATTCTCACAGTGCAATAAAGAACTACCTGTGACTAGGTAATTTATAAAGAAAAGAGGTTTAATTGACTCAGTTCCATAGGCTGTACAGGAAGCATGGCTGGGGAGGCCTCAAGAAATTTACAATCATGGTGGAAGCCAAAGAGGAAGGAGGCATTTATTACATGGCCAGAGGAGGAAAGAGAATGGAGGGAGAGATGCTACACACTTTTAAATAACCAAATCTCATGAGAACTCAACTCCCTATCATGAGACCAGCAAGGAGCAAATTTTTCCCCATGATCCAAATCACCTCCCATCAGGCCCCTCCTCCAACACTGGGGATTACAATTCCACATGAGATTTGGACAGGGACACAAATCCAAACCATATCAAACTTAATATTACATTTGACTTAGTATAATTGATAAAACAAGCAGATAAAAAAATTCTGTAAGAATCTAGAAGATTTATGCATCACAATTAATAATTTTAACTTGTGGACATATATATAACAGTACACCCAACATTGCATAATTTTTGTTTAAAAACTGTTTTTATATGTGTGTGTGTGTGTCTGTGTGTGTGCTGTGTGTGTGTGTATTTTTATTTCAATAACTTTTGGGGTATAAGTAGTTTTTGGTTACATAGATGAATTGTATAGTGTTGAAGTCTGAGATTTTAGTGCACACATCACCCAACTAGTGTACACCATCCAATATGTGGTTTTTTATCACTCATCTCCCTCGCAACCTCCCACTTCTGAGTCTCCAAAGTCCATGATACCACTCCATATGCCTTTGATTATCCATAGCTTAGCTTCCACTTATAAGTGAGGTCATACAGTATTTGGTTTTCAATTCCTGAGTTACTTCACTTAGAATAATGACTTTTAGCTCCATCCAAGTTTCTGCAAAAGACATTATTTTCCTCTTTTTTATGGCTGGATAGTATTTCATGGTGTATATATGCCACATTTTCTTTATCCATTTGTTGGTCAGTGGGCACTTAGGTCGCTTCCATGTCTTTGCAATTGTGGATTGTGCTGCAATAAACACATGTATGCAGTTGTCTTTTTTATATGATGACTTCTTTTCCTTTGAGTAGATACACAGTAGTGGGATTTCTGGATCAAATCGTAGATATACTTTTAGTCCTTTAGGAAATTTCCATACTGTTTTCCATAGAGGTTTTACTACTTTACATTTCCACCAGCAGTGTATAAGCATTGCCTTTCACCACATCTTTCACCACACCTATGCCAACATTTTTTTTTTTTTTACTTTTAAATAATGACCACTTTTGCAGGGGTAAAATCGTATCTCATTGTAGTTTGAATTTTCATTTCTCTGATAATTAGTGATGTTGAGCAGTTTTTCATATGTTTATTGGCCACTTATCTTCTTTTGAGAAATGTCTGTTCATTTCATTTGCCCACTTTTAGATGGGATTATCTTTTTTTCTTGCTGATTTTTTTGAGTTCCTTGTAAGTTCTGGACATTGGTCCTTTTTTGGATGCACAGTTAGCAAATATTGTCTCTCATTCTGTGGGTTTTCTATTCACTCCAATGATTATTTATTTTGCTGTGCAGAAGCCATTTAATTTAATTAGATCCTATTGATTTATTTTTTGTTTTGTTGCATTTGCTTTTGGGGTCCTAGTCATAAATATTTTGCATAGGCTAATGTCCATAAGAGTTTTTCCTAGGTTTCTTCTACAGCTTTTATGGTTTCAGGTCTTAAATTTAAGTCTTTGATCCATCTTGAGTTGATTTTTGTATAAGGTGAGAGATAGGGATCCAGTTTAATTCTTCTATATGTGGCTCTAGAGTTTTCCCAGCACCATTTATTAAATAGGATGTCCTTTCACCAAGTTATATTTTTGTATTTTTTGTCAACGATCAGTTGGGTGTAAGTATTTGGCTTTATTTCTGGGTTCTCTATTCTGTTCCATTGGCCTATGTATCTACTTTTATAACAGTACCATGCTCTTTTTGTATCTATAGCCTTGTAGTATAACTTGAAGTGAGGTAATGTGATACCTTTGCCTAGGATAGCTTTGGATATTCAGGCTCTTTCTTTGGTTCCATATGAATTTTCAGATTGTTTTCTAATTCTGTGAAAAATGATGTTGGTATTTTGATAGAAATTTCATTGAATCTAATGGTCACTTTCATGATATTGATTTTTCTAATCCATGAGCATGGGATATGTTTCTGGTTGTTTGTATCATCTGTGATTTCTTTCAGCAGTGTTTTATAGTTCTCCTCATAGAGATCTTTTATCTCCTTGGTTATGTGTATATCTAGGTATTTTGTTTTTGTAGCGATTGTTAAAGGGATTGAGTTCTTGATTTGATTCTCAACTTGGTTGTTGTTGATGTATAGCAATGCTACTGATACTTGTACATTGATTTTATAACCTGATACTTTACTGAATTCGTTTATCAAATCTAGGAGTCTTTTGAAGGAGTCTTTAGGGTTTTCTAGTTATACAGTTATATCATCAGTGAACAAGAATAGTTTGACTTTCTGTTATCCGATGTGCTTTATTTCTTTCTCCTGTCTGATTGCTCTGTCTAGGACTTCCAGTAGTATGTTGAATGGAAGTGGTGAAAGTGAGCATCCTTGTCTTGTTCCATTTCTCGGAGGGAATGCTTTAAACTTTCCCCCCTTTGGTATGATATTGACTGTGGGTTTGTCATATATGGCTTTTATTATTTTGAGGTATGTCCATTCTATGCCTAGTTTGTTGAGGGTTGTTATCATAAAGGAATGCTGGATTTTATCACATGCTTTTTCTGTATCTATCAACATAATCCTATGGTTTTTGTTTTTATTTCTGTTTATGTGATATATCACATATATTGATTTCCATCATCCCTACATCCCTGGGATAAAATCCACTTGATCATTGTGTATTATCTTTCTGGTGTGCTGTTGGATTTGGTTTGCTAGTATTTTATTGAGGATTTTTGCATCTATGTTCATCAGGGATATTGGTTTGTAGTTTTTTGTTTTTATTATTGTTATGTCCTTTCCTGGTTTTGGTATCAGGGTGATACTGGTTTCATAGAATGATTTTAAGAAAATTTTCTTTTTCTCAATCTTTGGAATAGTTTCAGTAGGATTAGCACTGATTTTTCTTTGAATGTCTTATAGAATTAAGCTGTGAATTCATCTGGCTCTGATCTTTTTTTTATTTAATACTTTAAGTTCTGGGATACATGTGCAGAATGTGCAGGTTTGTTACATAGGTATACATGGGCCATGGTGGTTTGCTGCACCCATCAACCCGTCATCTACATTAGGTATTTCTCCTAATGCTATCCCTTCCCTAGCCCCCTAACCCCCTAACCCCCTACAGGCCCTGATGTGTGATGTTCCCTTCTCTGTGTCCATGTGTTCTCATTGTTTAGCTCCCACTTAAGAGTGAGAACATGCGGTGTTTGGTTTTCTGTTCCTGTGTTAGTTTGCTGAGAATGATGGTTTCCACCTTCATCCATGTCCCTGCAAAGGACATGAACTAATCCTTTTTTTATGGCTGCATTGTATTCCATGGTGTATATCTGCCACATTTTCTCTATCCAGTCTATCGTTGATGGGCATTTGGGTTGGTTCCTAGTCTTTGCTATTGTGAATAGTGCTGCAATAAACATGCATGTGCATGTGTCTTTATAGTACAATGATTTATAATCCTTTGGGTATATACCCAGTAAGGAGATTGTTGGGTCAAATGGTATTTCTGGTTCTAAGTCCTTGAGGAATCGCCACACTGTCTTCCACAATGGTTGAACTAATTTACACTCTCACCAATGGTGTAAAAGCATTCCTGTTTCTCTACATCCTTTCCAGCATTTGTTGTTTCCTGACTTTTTAATGATGGCCATTCCAACTGGCGTGAGACGGCATCTCATTGTGGTTTTGATTTGCATTTCTCTAATGACCAGCGATGATGAGCTTTTTATCATATGTTTGTTGGCTGCATAAATGTCTTCTTTTGAGAAGTGTCTGTTCATATCCTTTGCCTACTTTTTGATGGGGTTGTTTTTTTCTTGTAAATTTGTCCTGAATGGCATTGCCTAGGTTTTCTTCTAGGGTTTTTATGGTTTTAGGTCTAACATTTAAGTCTTTAATCCATCTTGAGTTAATTTTTGTATAAGGTGTAAGGAAGGGGTCCAGTTTCAGTTTTCTGGATATGGCTGGCCAGTTTTCCCAACACCTTTTGTTAAATAGGGAATCCTTTCCCCATTGCTTGTTTTTGTCAGATTCATCAAAGATCAGATGGTTATAGATGTGTGGCATTATTTCTGAGGCCTCTGTTCTGTTCCATTGGTCTATATATCTGTTTTGGTACCATGTTGTTTTGGTTAGTGTAGCCTTGTAGTATAGTTTGAAGTCAGGTAGTTTGAAGCTTCCAGCTTTGTTCTTTTTGATTAAGATTGTCTTGGCTATATGGGCTCTTTTTTGGTTTCATATGAAATTTAAAGTAGTTTTTTCTAATTCTGTGAAGAAAGTCAATGGTAACTTGCTGGGGATAGCATTGAATCTATAAATTACTTTGGTCAGTATGGCCATTTTCACGATATTAATTCTTCCTATTCATGAGCATGGAATGTTTTTCCATTTGTTTGTGTTACTGTTTGTGTCCTCTGTTATTTCCTTAAGCACTGGTTTGTAGTTCTCTTTGAAGAGGTCATTTACATTCCTTGTAAGTTGGATTCCTAGGTATTTTATTTTCTTTGTAGTAATTGTGAATGGGAGTTCACTCATGATTTGGTTCTCTGTTTGTCTGTTATGGGTGTATAGGAATGCTTGTGATTTTTGCACATTGATCTTGTATCCTGAGTCTTTGCTGAAGTTGCTTATCAGCTTAAGGAAATTTTGGACAGAGACAATGGGGTTTTCTAAATATACAATCATGTCATCTGCAAACAGAGACAATTTAACTTTTTCTCTTCATATTTGAATACCCTTTATTTCTTTCTCTTGCCTGATTGCCCTGGCTGGAACTTCCAATACTATGTTGAATAGGAGTGATGAGAGAGGGCATCCTTGTCTTGTGCCGGTTTTCAAAGGGAATGCTTCCAGCTTTTGCCCATTCAGTATGATATTGGCTGTGGGTTTCTCATAAATAGCTCTTATTATTTTGAGATATGTTTCATCGATATCTAGTTTATTGAGTGTTTTTAGCATGAAGGGGTGTTGAATTTTATTGAAGGCCTTTTCTGTATCTATTGAAATAATCATGTGTTTTTTGTCATTGGTTCTCTTTATGTGATGGATTATATTTATTGATTTGCATATGTTAAACCAGCCTTGCATCCCAAGGATGAAGCCAACTTGATCTTGGTGGATAAGCTTTTTGATGTGCTTCTGGATTCAGTTTTCCAGTATTTTATTGAAGATTTTTGCATTGATGTTCATCAGGGATATTGGCCTGAAATTTTCTTTTTTTGTTGTGTCTCTGCCAGATTTTGGTATCAGCGTGATGCTGTCCTCATAAAATGAGTTAGGGAGGATTCTCTCTTTTTCTATTGATTGGAATAGTTTCAGAAAATGTGCTACCAGCTCCTCTTTGTACCTCTGGTAGAATTAGGCTGTGAATCCATCTGGCCCTGGGCTTTTTTTGATTGGTAGGCTATTAACTACTGCCTCAATTTCAGAACTTGTTATTGGTCTATTCAGGGATTTGACTTCTTCCTGGTTTAGTCTTGGGAGGGTATATGTGTCCAGGAATTTATCCATTTCTTCTAGATTTTCTAGTTTATTGTGTAGAGGTGTTTATGGTATTCTCTGATGGTAGTTTGTATTTCTGTGGGATCAGTGGTGATATCCCTTTTATCATTTTTTATTGTGTCTATTTGATTTTCCTCTATTTTCTTCTTTATTAGTCTGGCCGGTGGTCTATCTATTGTGTTAATCTTTTCAAAAAATCAGCTCCTGGATTCATTGATTTTTTGAAGGGTTTTTCATGTCTCTATCTTTTTCAGTTCTGCTCTGATCTTAGTTATTTCTTGTCTTTTGCTAGGGTTTGAATTTGTTTGCTCTTGCTTCTCTAGTTCTTTTAATTGTGATGTTAGGGTGTCGATTTTGGATCTTTTCCGCTTTTTTCTGTGAACACTTAGTGCTGTATATTTCCCTCTAAACACTTTTAGCTGTGTCCCAGAGATTCTGGTATGTTGTGTCTTTGTTCTCATTGGTTTCAAAGAAGTTCTTTATTTCTGCCTTAATTTCGTTACTTACCCATTAGTCATTCTGGAGCAAGTTATTCAGTTTCCATGTAGTTGTGAGGTTTTGAGTGAGTTTCATAATCCTGAGTTCTAATTTGATTGCAGTGTGGTCTGAGAGGCTGTTTGTTATGATTTCTGTTCTTTTGCATTTGCTGAGGAGTGTTTTACTTTCAATTATGTGGTCAATTTTAGAATAAGTGCAATATGGTGCTAAGAAGAATGTGTATTCTGCTGATTTGGGGTGGAGAGTTCTGTAGATTTATATTAGGTCTGCTTGGTCCAGAGCTGAGTTCAAGTCCTGAATATCCTTGTTAATTTTCTATCTCATTGATCTGTCTCATATTGACAGTGGGGTGTTAAAGTCTCCCACTATTATTGTGTGGGAGTCTAAGTCTCTTTGTAGGTCTCTATGAACTTGCTTTATGAATCTGGGTGTTGCTGTATTGGGTGCATATATATTTAGGGTAGTTAGCTGTTCTCGTTGCATTGATCCCTTTACCATTATCTAATGCCCTTCTTTGTCTTTTTTGATCTTTTTTTGGCTTAAAGTCTGTTTTATCAGAGACTAGTATTGCAAACCCTGCTTTTTTTCTTTCAGTTTGCTTGGCAAATATTCCTCCATCCCTTTATTTTGAGCCTGTGTGTGTCTTTGCATGTGAGATTGGTCTTCTGAATACAGCACACTGATGGGTCTTGACTCTATCCAATTTGCCAGTCTGTGTCTTTTAACTGTGGCATTTAGCCCACTTACATTTAAGTTAATATTGTTATGTGTGAATTTGATTCTGTCATTATGATGTTAGCTGATTATTTTGGCCATTAGTTGATGCAGTTTCTTCATAGTGTTGATGGTCTTTACAATTTGGTATGTTTTTGCCATGGCTGACACCGGTTTTTCCTTTCCATATTTAGTGTTTCCTTCAGGAGCTCTTGTAAGCCAGGCCTTGGTGGTGACAAAATCTCTCATAAATCCTTGTGTGTAGAGGATTTTATTTCTCCTTTGCTTATGAAGCTTAGTTTGGCTGGATATGAAATTCTGGGTTGAAAATTCTTTTCTTTAAGAATGCTGAATATCGGCCCCCATTCTTCTGGCTTATAGGGTTTCTGCAGAGAAATCCACTGTTAGTCTGATAGGCTTCCTTTTGTGGGTAACCGGACCTTTCTGTCTGGCTGCACTTAACTTTATTAAGGTTAAAATGAAGGTTGAAACTTCATTTCAACCTTGGTGAATTTGATAATTATGTGTCTTGAGATTGCTCTTTTCAAGGAGTATCTTTGTGGTGTTCTCTGTATTTCCTGAATTTGAATGTTGGCCTGTGTTGCTAGGCTGGGGATATTCTCCTGGATAATATCCTAAAGTGTGTTTTCCAACTTGCTTCCATTCTCCTCAACACTTTCAGATACACCAATCAAACACAGGTTTGGTCTTTCTACATAGTCCCACATTTGTTGGAGGCTTTGTTCATTCTTTTCCATTCTTTTTTTCTCTAATCTTGTCTTCACACTTTATTTCATTTAGTTGGTCTTCAATCTCTGATATCCTTTCTTCCACTTGATTGATTTGGTTATTGGTACTTGTGTATGCTTCATGAAGTTCTTGTGGTGTGTTTTTCAGCTCCATCAGGTCATTTATATTCTTCTCTAAACTGGTTATTCTAGTTAGCAATTCTTCTAACCTTTTTTCAAGGTTCTTAGCTTCCTTGCATTGGGTTAGAACATGCTTCTTTAGCTCAGAGGAGTTTGTTATTACCTAACTTCTGAAGCCTACTTTTGTCAATTCATCAAAGTCATTCTCCATCCAGTTTTGTTCCCTTGCTGGCGAGGAGTTGTGATCCTTTGGAGGAGAAGAGGCATTCTGGTTTTTGGAATTTTCAGCCTTTTTGTGCTGGTTTTTCCGCATGTTTTTGGATTTATCTACCTTTGGTCTTTGATGTTGGTGACATTTGGATGGGGTTTTTGTTTGGATGACCTTTTTGTTGATGTTGATGCTATTACTTTGTGTTGGTTAGTTTTCCTTCTAACAGTCAGGCCTCTCTTCTGCAGGTCTGCTGCAGTTTGCTGGAGGTCCACTCCAGACCTTGTTTGCCTGGATATTACTAGCAGAGGCTGCAGAACAGCAAAGATTGTTACTTGTTCCTTCCTCTGGAAGCTTTGTCCCAGAGGGGCACCCACAAGATGCCACCTGGAGCTCTCCTGTATGAGGTGTCTGTCGACCCCTGCTGGGAGGTGTTTCCCAGTCAGGAGGCATGGGGGTCAGGGACCCACTTGAGGAGGCAGCCTGTCCCTTAGCAGAGCTTGAGCACTGTGCTGGGAGATCCGCTGCTCTCTTCAGAGTCAGCAGGCAGGAATGTTTAAGGCTGCTGAAGCTGTGCCCACAGCCACCCCTTCACCCAAATGCTCTGTCCCAGGGAGATGGGAGTTATATCTATAAGCCCCTGACTGGAGCTGCTGCCTTTCTTTCAGAGATGCCCTGCTTAGAGAGGAGGAATCTAGAGAGGCAGTCTAGCTACAGTGGCATTGCTGAGCTGCAGTGGGCTCCACCCAGTTTGATCTTCCTGGCAGCTTTGTTTACACTGTGAGGGGAAAACCACCCACTCAAGCTTTAGTGATGGTGGATGCCCCTCCCCCAACCAAGCTAGTCCATCCCGGGTCAACTTCAGACTGCTGTGCTGGCAGCGAGAATTTCAAGGCAGTGGATCTTAGCTTGTTGGGCTCCATGGGGATGGGATCTGGGGAGCTAGACCACTTGGCTCCCTGGCTTTAGCCCCCTTTCCAGGGGAGTGAACAGTTCTTTCTTGCTGGCATTCCAGGTGCCACTGGGGTATGAAAAAACTCCTGCAGCGAGCTCAGTGTCTGCCCAAACCACCACCCAGTTTTGTGCTTGAAACCCAGGTCCCTGGTGGCATAGGCACCTGAGGGAATCTCCTGGTTTGCAGATTGCGAAGTCTGTGGAAAAGCGAAGTATCTGGGCTGGAGTGCACCGTTCCTCAAGGCACAGACCCTCACAGCTTCCTTTGGCTAAGGGAGGGAGTTCCTTGACCCCTTGCACTTCCCGGGTAAGGTAACACCCCATCCTGCTTCTGCTTGCCCTCTGTGGGCTGCACTCACTGTTTAACCAGTCCCAGTGAGATGAGCTGGGTGCCTCAGTTGGAAATGCAGAAATCACCTGCCTTCTGCATTGATCTCACTGGAGCTGCAGACCAGAGCTGTTCCTATTTGGCCATCTTACCCACGTCCCAACTTTTTGTTGTTGTTGGCAATTTCTTTTCTTTTTCTTTTTCTTTTTTTTTTTTTTTGAGATGGTGTCTTGCTCTGTGACCCAGACTGGAGAGTAGTGGTGTAATCTTGGCTCACTGCAGCCTAAACCTCCTGGGATCAAGCAATCCTCCCACCTCAGCCTCCCAAGTAGCTGAGACTACTGGTGTGCAACACCACACCTGGCTAATTTTTAAAATCTTTTGTAGAGATTGGGTCTCACTATGTTGCCTTGGCTCGTCTTGAGTTCTTGGGCTCAAGCAATCCTCCCACCTTGGCCTTTCAAAGTGCTGGGATTATAGGCATGAGCCAGCACACCTGGACTTGATCTTTTCTACTGTAAGCGTTTTGTGCTTTAGCTTTTCCTCTCAGCATTCCTTTTTCTGTGTCTTACAGTTTTGATATGTTACATTTTGATTTCATCTAGTTCACTGAAGTTTTTAATTTATTTGAGACTTTTTCTTTGACCCATGGATTATTTAGAAGTGTCTAGTTTGCAAGTGCTTGGAGGTTTTCCTGTTGTCTTTCTGTTATTGAATTCCATTTTAATTTCATTGTAGTCAGAGGACACAGTTTATATTATTTCAATTCTTTTAAGTTTCTTGAAATTTTTTTTATAGTTCCATCTTGAAAAGAATGTGTGTCTTGCTGTTGTTGGAGAGAGTGTTTCATAAATGTTTTATTAGATACTGTTGGCTGATGGTTTTGTTGAATTCTTTTAGTTTACCCTAGCTGATTTTCTGTCTAGTTGTTCTGTCATTTTTGAGAGACAGAAGTATTGAAGTCTCCAACTATAATTGTTAATTTGTCTATTTATCCTTTCAGTTCTGTCAGATTTTCTTCACATATTTTGCATCTCTGTTGTGTGGTGCATATACACTTAGGATTGCTATACATTTAGGTCTTCCATGTGAAGTGACATGGTTATTATTGTATAATGTTTATCTCTGCTTCTGGCAATTTCCTTTGCTCTAATGTCTAACTTAGTCATTAAGATGCAGAAGTAAATGTAATTCCAATTTTTCTGTATGTTTCTCAAGGAACATAAGAGAGGTTTCAGTTCATAACTGAACTTATCAAATTCCCTTTGCTTTGGAGCTTCAATTTTTTTTTCTTTTGCAGCCTTATTGATGTATAATTGACAAACAAAAATTGTATATATTTAAGATGTACAACTTGGTGATTTGATATACATATACATGTAATAATAACCACAGTCAAGCGAATCAGCATATTCACCACCTCGTATTAATTACCATTTTCTTTTTCTTTTTTTTTGTGATGAGAGCACTTAAAATCTACCCTCTTAGCAAATTTCAAGTATACACTTGAGTATTGTTAACAACAGTCACATTGTTTTACATTAGATCTCTAGAAATTAATCATCTTACATAACTGAAACTCTGTACCCTTTGTGCAACATCTCCCCATTTCCCACTTTCCCCAGGCTCTGGCAACCACCATTCTACTCTCTGCCTCTGTGAGTTTGACTATTTTGGTTCCACATATAAGTGAGATCATGCAGTATTTGTCTTTCTGCAGCTGCCCTACTTCACTTAACGTGGCATTCTCCATATCCACCTATGTTGTCACACATGACAGGTTTTCTTTCGTTTTAAAGGCTATAATATTTTATCACACATACACACATGTGTACATGTATCAAATTTCTTTATCCATTTGTCTGTCAGTGGACATTTAGGCTATTTCCATATCTTGACTATTGTGGGTAGTGCTGCCATAAACATGAGATTGCAGCTATCTCTTGAAGACAGTGATTTCAGTTCCTTTGGATATATACCCAAAAGTGGAATTGCTGAATCATATGGTAATTTACTTTTAGTTTTTGAGGAATTTTCGCACTGTTTTCTGTAATGGCTGTACCAATCTACATTCCCACCAGCAGGATACAAGGGTTTTCTTTTCTTCGAATCATGGCCAAACTTGTTATCCCTGGTCTTTTTTATAATAGCCATTCTGACAGGTGCAGGGCTATATCTAGTGGTTTTGATATGCATTTCCCTGATATTTAGTGAAGTTTTCCACCTTTTCATATACCTATTGGCCACTTGTATGCTTTTTTTTGAGAAATCCTTTAAAATTTAGAGATGGGGTCTCACTATGTTGCCCAGATTGGACTTGAATTTTTGGGCTCAAGTGGTCCTCCTACCTCAGCCTCCCAAATGGCTGGGATTACAGGTGCAAATCATCCCACTGGCTGCCACTTTTTTCTGGAGGGGCTACCTTTTACAATTTCACCTGCCTTGCCTGCATGCTTTCTTGCAATTTGCACAAATGTGTGTGACTATAAGAGTCACATAGCCCCTTACCCATAGGATTTGGCCCAGCTTTATGTTCCCAGATGACAATCACCCAGGACACAATAGTCCATCACCAGCATGTTTTCCAAAGCCTGAGTTATTCAGTCTCAAACAGCAGTGCAGGGAGGTTTTGGGGGGGATGTGTGTGTATTATGCAACAGATCCTTTTCCACTGAGCTACAGCAGGTCCTGACCAATTCCCTATCCAATCTCTCCTTGGATTCAAGGTGAAGAACAAGTCTGTGTCTATTTCTTGAAATCATTCAGGTTTTGCTTCTATCTCCAGTGAAGAACTGTTTGTGCTGGAATACAAGTTGGGAGGCCTTCTCAAGAAGACACAATTATGCCGGGTACAGTGGCTCATGACGGTAATCCCAGCACTTTGGGAGGCTGAGGCAGGAGGATTGTTTGAAACCAGGAGTTGAAGTCAAGCCTAGGCAATGTAGTGAGACACCATTGCTATAAAAAAAAAAAAATAGCCGGGTGTGGTGGCGCTTGCCTGTAGTCCCAACTACTTGGGAGGTTGAGGTGGGAGAATTGCTTGAGCCTGAGTGGTTGATGCAAGGCTGCAATGAGCTGTGATCATGCCACTGCACTCTAGCCTGGGCAATAGAGCAAGACCCTGTCTCAAAAACAACAACAAAAAGGGTACAATTATATAAAGACTCACATTCTATAAATATGCAGAGAAAAAAAACTTTCTCACATACAAATATGCAAAACTGCAGTGACACATTTCTGCTAAAATATAAACCCAGTAGTCATGTTCGAAGGCAAACATGACTCTTGTTTCCCTGTTTAACCACCTTTACATTGAGGTGAAGACAATTTTTATTTTCATCACCAGAACAAATAGAATGTCTGCTCCAAAAAGAAATTTAATTTTCCTTCTTTTAACATGTAGGACACCATGGAGCTTTGGAATAGCTTTCCAGCTTCTAACCAGCAAGGAATCAATTTGTCCTAGGATATGCTGTTACAATAATTTGAACTTGTTAAACTTCCTTAGATTCTAATTTCCAGAAATGCAAGGATTAAGCATTCTCTCTGTTTAGCTGTGTGAGTGCTACGAATGAGGATTAGTGACATTTAAAAATCTGTGCCATCTGATGGTGCCTCTATTGAGAGAGGGGACATGCTTCATATCATGTTACTCTTTCAAGTGCAGTTCAGTTCTTGGCCCAGATGGAAAATTCTGCTGGTTCCTTTTCCATACAATCAAAGAATGTGACTGTTTCTGCCCTCTTGTTCTTGAATGCTGGCTGAAGCCTGGGGTGATGTAGCTGAGGAATGAAATCTACTGGCAGAGCTGTGTGGGAAAACTTGCCCAGTGAGGCTTCTTGCCTTGTTTCCTGATCCGGAACTTTGTGGCTCACTGGCAGAAATCACAGATTTGAGTTACAGGATGCCTGTGTGTCAGGGTTTGTTGTCCCTCACCAGGGGAAGAGAAATAAATGCTCTGCTTATCCCCTGACTCTGCCCCCCAGGATGAGGAATTCTCTCTGACCTCTGACTTTTGGGGGTTGCCTGGTAAGACTCATGCTTACTCAGACATTAGACTTTGGAATGGGGCCTCTGGCTGGCGGAAATTCCTCCTGTCACTATCAGTGCTTTGTGCTGCAGCCTCATAAATAGGAATGGTTTTTTTCCCGCTCCCTCCCTTTTTGTCTTTCTGCTTACTTTTCAGTTCATCAGGTTTATTTTGTGAGTTCCCATCATGACGAATTGGAGATGGGAGGGAGAGAATTGAAGAACCTATGTTTTAAGAAGCAGCATTGTTTCCTTCTTTCTGCTGGGTCTTGAATCAGTAGACCTTCCTATGGTCTAGGGATGGTACAGGAGAAGGAATGGAGAATGATCTCTGCTTTTACTGGGGAAAGAGGCCAGATTCTCTATTATAGGGTTAGTGACTTGGCTTAAGGGTCTACACAAATGCAGCCCACAGATGTTACTCCTTTCTGGTGTATATCTCTTCCAGAGACTTTACTTTGAATCTCATCTCTGTTTTCATTATGTAAACTGAAGACTAGGTGTCCAGAGCCTCCCTCCAGATATTCATGGATTAATATTTCTGTTCTTTTTGACAGAATATGAATCACAGGTAGGGAGCTTAAATATTAAAGAGATTTAATCCCTTTTGAAAATGTCCCCATTGATTTACAGATATTAATAAGGACTTTGAAAAATGGGAAAACAAGAGGCCTGGTTTTTATGTTCTGTAACTGAAAAATTGTTTTACTTGGTCATTGGAGGTGATCTTTCAGTATAACGTGACTGATTTATTTTTAACCAGACAACCCATGTGGAGGCTTGACATATTTTTCATACAGGGCAATTCCACCGAATTTGGGAGTTGGAGGAGCTGAGCTCAAGTCCTAGCTGGACTATGCACTGTGTTACTTTAGACAAGACTTTGCCTCTTTAGGGCTGTTACTTTGGATGAACTGGATCCTTGCAGCCCAGGGACCAGCAGGATTGGCATCACCTGAGGACTTGTTAGAAATGCACATTCTCAGATCCTCCCCCAGTCAACTGAATTAGACCTAAAGTTCAACAAGATCCCCAGGTGATTTGTATGTGCATTAAAATTTGAGAAGCATTGACCCATTAAACACAGACACTAATTCTATTTGAGTTCACCCTTTTATGTCTTGCATCCTTGTGGCAAATTGTTTGTCTGAAAGCCTAATGATGCTTAAAACAGTAGCAGGGAATGATGCTGCTCTAATCAATGTTGATGGGTGAAGGAGTAGAAGAGGAATCTTAGATAATGTGATTCAGGAAAAGACTGAGAAGATACATGGGAACTTAGAAGCCAAAAAAGATGGGTCATTTGGCCAAATGTACCCATTCAATGTCATCCTTTTCTGCTCCCCTTTTCTCTGCTGTGTTTGTTGCATTATGTTCAAATCTGTGTCTTTGGCATGGATAGCTCTTACCAGAAAAGCTGCTGGTTCTTCTCATGCTCTTTAATTCTTGTCTGCTTGATGAGTGTGCCAAGCAATAATCTGTTGTTTTGGTGTTTTCATCTAAGCTGTTGAGAAGAGACAGGCTTTCTGGGCCACAGAAGGGCTGGGACAGACAATGACAGCTAGCATTGTTGATGATTTTATTCCTATCTCAAGGGGATGGACCTTGTTGATTCTAAGTTTAGGTCAAGAATGAAGAGACCTTGATGTTATAAATATTCTCTTAAGAGATTGTTAATGTGGAGTTTTCGAAGGTGGTGATTAAAATCTGTGTATAACAGGGCAGTGGCAAAACAAGAATTAGGCTCCCTGCTCAGTTCCAGGAGGAGAGTACCCATGCAGACAGGGCTGCTGACAGCAGTGCACCCCGGGGACGGCAGGGGTAGGGGCAGGAGGCATGGCACCTGCTCCTGAGGGGCTGTGGCCACCTTGCCTCTCTGTTAAGTTCTAGATCCCTGACTAAATGAATGGGGATTTAGAGAAGGTATGCATGTGGTTTTTTTTGTGTCTCCATAAACTGTAGCCATCCTGTCTGTTTGCCTTTTTATTGATGATACCTGTTATTTGCTTTTAAGCCCTTTCAAATAATCAAATACTGAAAATCTTCCTCTCAACAAACACATACAAATGACCTTCTTAGCTTTTTTCCCAGTGGTGTATGTTGCTGGATTTGCTTATTTACCTCCTTGAGAGATTTCAGACATTTATTTAAACAGAGTGAATTTCATACACTAGTGCTTCCTACCAGACCGTTTCTCTAACTTGCAGACTGCACATTTCCATGTAGACATTCCTTCATAGTTCTGCAATTAAATTGGCTGAGAGGACAATAAACTATTTTCAGAAACATTTATCAGATTATGAAATTTCATACTAAACAGCCCCATTTGGTGTCACTGGTTCTTCCTCTTCCCTTTACCCATCCTCCATCCACTTACCCTCTGTACCCTGTTTATGGCAGATTTTTCTCTAGACTGTTTTTTCCCGTTTGATTTCTGCTTTGGCCGTAAGAAATGAGTCACTTAATTTTAAAATGCACAACTTTCAGTCTCTTAGTGGGTCATCGGATATTACTTTCTTCCAAGCAGCCTTTCTTTCTTCTAGAAAACCTTTTTAAAAACTTTTTAAAAGTTTACAACTGATTCTTTCTCTTTCTGGTCCTTCAGTATTCTCAGCTGATCTCTAAGGACTTTTTTTTTTTTCTCTGTTTACCAAACTCAGCTTTCTGGGAATTTTCTTTGGCTTTTCTTTCTCTTCCTTGGTCTTACTTTGTTTTAGTTGTTTTTACAATTTGGTTTTGTTGTTGTTGTTGTTGTTGTTAGCACATTTGCAGAAGAAACACGGGAGGTTAAGCTGTTAGCTAATATAAGGCTTAGGAATAGTCAGTGGTCTCTTATCTTTTCCAACCTCTACAGAGCTTGATAAGGGAAGAATATGGGGAATGTGCCATTCATGGCAGAGCTTCCGGACAAATTAGAGTTGATTGATAAGCAGGCTATGGTGTGTATGTGTGTGCTTGCACATGTGTCTGTGCACATGGGCATGTGTATGCCCATACTGGGAGTAGCTAATGCAGAATAAGTCTGCAGAAAGGGGTTTTACCTGAACGTATGGTGCAGAATAAATGAATGAGATCAGCTAGGCTTACTGAAAAAGACATAAAAGCATCTCTGCATCTTTTTTCATCATTTATTTGAAATTGTATTGCAGCAGAGGGCACATCTGAACTTGGAGGTTGGATATTGTGGGGGACTGGGCAGCAATCCAGTATCCCTTCTGAGCAGATACTCTTTTCTATCTGGAAGGTTGTGATAACAGTTGCTTTGGCAATGACCAGAGGAGGATTTGAGATGTCTTGGTGAGTGCTTTACATCCCTCCTCTGGAAAGGATTCTCTTTTACTAGTAAATCCTTTTAATTCAGTTAGTTAATTCAACTGTTTTAATAAAGAGATTCAAATTTGACGAATAGACTCCTCTTTCCTTTTATTTTATTTTATTTTTTTTTGAGATGGAGCCTCGCTGTGTCACCCAGGCTGGAGTGCAGTGGTGTGATCTCGGCACACTGCAAGCTCCGCCTCCCGGATTTGTGCCATTCTCCTGCCTCAGCCTCCAAGTAGCTGGGACTACAGGCACCCACCACCATGCGTGGCTAATTTTTTGTATTTTTAGTAGAGATGGGGTTTCACCGTGTTAGCTAGAATGATCTCGATCTCCTGACCTCGTGATCTGCCTGCCTTGGCCTCCCAAAGTGCTGGGATTACAGGCATGAGCCACTGTGTCTGGCCTCCTTTTATTTTTATTTCTGGCTTAGTCCACTGTGATTTAGGCTTAAGACTTCAGAAGAGTACTGTGTCACGCGCAAGCACTGGACTTGGAGTTGGGAGACCTGAAGTTTATGTCTGAATGCGCCCATCTAGCCAGAAGCTGTAAGAGAAGTTTCCAAACACTCAAGATTCCAGCTTCTTTTCCTGGGAAATGAAGGCTGACTAATTTCTAAGATCTTATAGAACTCAGGAACTCTGACCAAAGCATATCACCTCATGGGGTGATGTGTGCAAAATTAGGTATATTGTTGTTTGTTTTATTGGTGAGTGACCTTAGACAAGACTTTGCTTCTTTAGATCTATTACTTTAGGTGAACTGGATTCTTGCAGCCCAGGGACCAGCAGGATGGGAAAAACCTCTCTTTGACCTTTGAATCTGAAAAACTAAACAGTCAAAAAATATGAAGGTGAGAAATAATGTCCTAGCCCAGGTCATCCAGAGTAGATATTTACACTGTAACATTTTCTGTGCTGTGGACATGGATGGTGGCAGCATGATGCTGGTATCAGACTGTTCCTGTGAGGAAAAGGCTGCTGCGATGAGAGAGGCCTATGGTGTCGAGAGCCTGTTGGGTTTTCCAGGTAGGCAGATTTCAGTCATTAGCTCTGTAACTTTGGGCATGTTATCTCTGAGATTGTAAAAGGGGCTGACAGCACCTGTTTTGGTTGGGAGGATGGGTGTGTAGCACTTAGCATAGTGCCACACCAAGAACTCTCTTGTGAAAGGGAACAAGAAGGCCTCCCAGAGGTCGCTGTGGCCAGCTTCCCCTGAGGTCTAATTAATCCTCTATTCTTGTGAAACTTTCTGCTAAGTTATTGTGTCTGAAATCCAGAGGCATGTGAGACCATGCTGCATCCTGGGTCAGGAAGTCCCCTTTCACCTGCTCTAACCCACGTGCAGGTGATGGACCATTAGACGCTCATGGTAAGGGTGGGTCACAGTCTGGTGGTGAGATCTGCTCAGTACAGACGATATGGTAAGAACAGATCATCTATTGAGAGTGAAAATCTCCGTAAGAGGAATCTGGGCTTTTCCCTCTTTGTTTTATAATACATTTAGCAGGTAATAAATTCACATGCTACAAAACTTAAAAAGGATTTACACTATAAAATACATCTCCCACCTGCCTCTGCTACTGGTATAGTGTGTGTATATATTATATACACGTGCTATATATATGTAGGTAATACATATATAATATGCTATGCAATACATATATATTGATACTATATATATTGCTATGCAATACATATATAGATACAATATATATTGCTGTGCAATACATATATATTGATACTATATATATTGCTATGTAATACATATATATATATATATGTCTCTTCTCAACAGCTTAGATGAAAACACCATGACATATATATCATGTGTGTGTATAATATATACACATTAAAGCTACTTAGGTGATTCTGGTGCAGCCAGATTTGTAAGCTAATGATCTATGTTCTAGATTCACATTTTCTCTTCTGCTTCTCCAAGGCCTGCCCTCCCACTTCTGTTTTTCAGTGCTAATACTTGCAATCATCCTAGGTGATAGACACTCAAAATACTTCTGCTGAGAATAGAAGCCTGCTTGCATTTTCCATAGGATGTCATTGGGGCAACTGATTCAGAATACATCTCAACAATCCCAACAACCTCAAGTAACCTGTATAAAAGATAAGACTCTCTGAAGTCCAGTTTTGCAACTAATACCAATGAGGGAAACACAAATTTGACTTCTCAGGATTGGAGAGAAACATTTCTCATGATGTAGACATGTGTATCATAGGAAACATCCTACAGACAGTTTTCTTAAAATCTTGTATAGACCTTGTTCTTGTCTTCAACATTTCACATTCACATTCACAGAAGCTTTTGAAATCCCTTCATCTTTCACCTCACTGTGTCGCTTGTTTGTCTATCCTCTGCCCTCATGTTGACTTCCTGTTGGGTGACAACTGGCACTTCAAGTTCTGTATTCTGGCTGAGCTGAGACACTCCAAGGTGGCTGGTGGTGGTCTGGGCAACTCCAGGTACTCAGGCATTTCCTTGCTTCACTTTTTTTTTTTTTCAAACAGAGTCTCACTCTGTTACCCAGGCTGGAGTGCAGTGGTGCAATCTTGGCTCATTGCAACTTCCGCCTCCTGGATTCAAGTGACTCTCCTGCCTCAGCCTCCTGAGTGGTTGGGATTACAGGCACCTGCCGCAATGCCCTGCTACTTTTTGTATTTTTAGTAGAGATGGGGTTTCACCATGTTGGCCAGGCTGGTCTCAAACTCTTGACCTCAAGTGATCTGCCCGCCTTGGCCTCCCTAAGTGCTGGGATTACAGGCGTAAGCCACTGCACCTGGCCATTGTTTCACTCTTTATGGAAGGGAGAGGATATCCTTGGAAACACAATTTCTTCCTGTGACAGATCTTTGGTGAATACAGTCTTCTACCTCATTCATCTTACAGGTGCTGTGCCCACCCATTAAAGGTGGCCTGTTTTCTGGTAACAGCTTCTCCTGAGCCTCTCCAAGGCCACCTTTGCCTAACTTACTGCTACTTTTGTCTTCCTTGACAGTTAAGTAATCCTATACTTGATCATTTGGGTATAATCATTCTGGGTTTGATCCAGTCCTTGAAACTTCCTTTTTTTTTTCTTTGAGATGGAGTTTTGCTCTTATTGCCCAGGCTGGAGTGCAATGGCATGATCTCGGCTCACCATAATCTCCACCTCCTGGGTTCAGGTAATTCTCCTGCCTCAGCCTCCCGCGTAGCTGGGATTACAGGCATGTGCCACCTTGCCCGGCTAATTTTTGTGTTTTTAGTAGAGACGGGGTTTGCTCCATGTTGGTCAGGCTGGTCTCCAACTCCTGACCTCAGGTGATCCACCAGCCTAGGCCTCCCAAAGTGCTGGGATTACAGGCGTGAGCCACCGCGCCTGGCTTAAACTTCCTATTTTTTAATAGTGTCCTGTGGGCAGTGAACATGTGGTCTGGCCAGGCTTGCATGAAGGTGCTACCCTTGAGTCTGGACATAGGTAGAAAATGCTTGTGGACATGTGAAGATCCACATATCTCTGAGATAGATCTACACATCTGTAACATAGCACCTTTAACATGTTCCTTCTCTCAGGGCCTTTGTGCTGGATTAGGGCTTCACTCTCAGTTCTTCTCACAGGCCAACTTGGGAGTTCTACTGTAGGACAGACTCCCACGAAGTTGTTTGTTTTCCCTTTCTGGAACTTGATCAGAGGCAGCTGGTGTCTTGCCTGGATAAGTAGCAAAGGGGGAGAGAAGACAGAAAGGAGGTATTGGTGGTCAAGAGAAGCTCCTGTTGTTAATCTAGTACATCAGAAGAAAAGCAATATTGCTACATCTTGGGGAAGCCCAAGAATATGGTCTTTGATCATCAAATGAGCTAATTGGTGTGCAATTTTATTTTATCTTTTTAGGACTCATTGCTTCATAGTTGTGTTGAAAAGCCTTCAAACCTCAGGGGACAAACATTTCCTTAATCAGAGCAAAGTTTCAGGAATTTATTAACTAGTATTTGTTAGGTACCCATTGTGTGTTCTGCAAGGTGTTTACTGCTATTGAGGACAAAAAGAAATATAAGATGTAGCTACCCCCACCCCCATCAAGATCTCTAGCTTTGCCTTTGAAGCCTTCACATGATACACTCCTGAACTTTTGAGTCTTGTGTTGCTTATCATTGCTCTTCTCAGAGGGTGGAGGAAAACACGAGCTCTGGAGCAGCAATCAAGGCCATCTTCCTAGAAGATGGGCATTTGAGCTTGACCTAGAAAAGTGAGTAAAAAGGAACTTTAGAAACTCAATTCTATTACTGGCTTTGGGGGCTATTACAGCATTTCAAGGGTTTGGTTTTATTTTGAGGCTGGAGAATAGAGGGAAGGAGTGAATCACTGTGAAAGCCTGATGTTGGTGGCTGTTTATTTTAGAGACAAAAGAATTCAGTTAATCAAACATATGGGACATCTAGTAAGTATTGGAAACGGTACATGGCACTGTTTTCTGATAACTCCAGTTTCTTCAGTCTAGAATAATTCCTCTGCCTTTCTTTAGTTCTTATGACCTTGACACTTTTGAAGATTATAGACCAGTTATTTTGTAGGATGTCCTTCAGTTTGGGTTTGTCTGACGTTGGCTTATGATTTGATTCAGATTATGCACATGATATAGTTTGGATATTTGTCCCCTCAAAATTTCATGCTGAAGTTTGATCCCAAGTGCTGGAGGTGGGCCCTGGTGGGAGGTGTTTGGGTCATTGGAGTGGATCCTTAATGTATGGGGAGCTGCCATTTTGTGGGAGTGAGTTCCCACTGCAAGACCTGGTTGTTGACAAAAGCCTGGTACCTCCTCTGCTCCTTCTTTTGCTTTCATTCTCTCTCCTGCTTCCTCTCTCACTGTGTGATACCAGCCCCACTTTGCTTTCCACCATGAGTGGAGAGACGGCACCTTTGGCAGAAATAGCCAGAAGTGACCCTGTATTTTCTCATTGCATCCTATCAAGTGTCACATACTTCTGATTTGTCTCATTTCTGTTACTTATTTTGATTACTTGATTAAGATGATGTCTACTAGGCTTCTCTACTGTAAAGTTAGTCTTTTTTCTCTTTCTAATTAATACGTATTTGAGGGAAAATACTTTGAAACTATGTGAGCACTCTGTTCCTCATCAGACATGCAATTTGTTTATTCATGTATTTATATTGGTATGGTCTTATGCTTATGTCTATACTAATGTAACATCATTATTTAATATGTTATTATTATTATATATGTTATTATTAATACATAACAGCTGTATTTGTTATGATATTCAATTATCTCAGTTTGGTCAGTGGGAGCCCCTTCAATCTGGCTTCTGTGTCTTTTGCCTCATCCCATCATTCTTTGAGTATGCTCTTGCTTTCTGGGACAATAAGATGTTCTAGGGTCATTTTGTACTTTCCCAGCCCCATAGTTATTTCTTCAGGGAACCTTTTTCTCCCTCCTCTGAAGAGTGATATTTTGAAGCAAAGATCTGGGCACAAAATGTACTCATTACTATCAGGTGCTGCTGTTCCAGACCCTCTCAATGGACAGAGGTAGAGAATATGTGTGTATACAGGCATATGTGCATGTAAGCCACAATACCCACTTGCAGCTATAGTTATTAGTGTATCTATATACTAATATACATGTATGGAAAATTATGGATTTACACTAATGTTGTAGTCCTCCCTTATCTGTGGTTTCACTTTCTGTTTTCAGTTTACCCATGGCCGACTGTGGTCTGAAAATTTCAAATAAAAAATTTCAGAAATTATCAGGGAACCTGCCCCCAATAGTCATGTAGGTTCTTTTCTATTTTCCCCAAGCATCGGCTGGGTTGAGAAAAAGGGACAGACTACAAAAGAGAGAAATTTTAAAGCTGGGCATCCGGGGGAGACATCACATGTCGGTAGGTCCCGTGATGCCCCACAAGCCGCAAAACCAGCAAGTTTTTATTAGTGATTTTCAAAGGGGAGGGAGTGTATGAATAGGGTGTGGGTCGCAGAGATCACGTGCTTCACAAGGTAATAGAATATCACAAGGCAAATGGAGGCAGGGCGAGATCACGGGACCACAGGACTGGGGTGAAATTAAAATTGCTAATGAAGTTTTGGGCACGATTGTCATTGATAACATCTTATCAGGAGACAGGGTTTGAGAGCAACTGGTCTGACCAAAATTTATTAGGTGGGAATTTTCTCATCCTAATAAGCCTGGGAGCGCTATGGAAGACTGGGGCTTATTTCTTCCCTACAGTTTCGACCATAGAAGATGGCCATACCCAAGGGGGCCATTTTAGAGGCCTACACTCAGGGGTGCATTCTCTTTCTCAGGGATGTTCCTTGCTGAGAAAAAGAATTCAGTGATATTTCTCCCATTTGCTTTTGAAAGAAGAGAAATATGGCTCCGTTCCTCCTGGCTCACCGGCAGTCAGAGTTTAAGGTTATCTCTCTTGTTCCCTGAACATTGCTGTTATCCTGTTCTTTTTTCGAAGTGCCCAGATTTCATATTGTTCAAACACACATGCTCTACAATTTGTGCAGTTAACACAATCATCACAGGGTCCTGAGGCGACATACATCCTCCTCAGCTTACGAGATGACAGCATTAAGAGATTAAAGACAGGCATAGGAAATCACAAGGGTATTGATTGGGGAAGTGATAAGTGTCCATGAAATCTTCACAGTTTATATTCAGAGATTGCAGTAAAGACAGGCATAAGAAATTATAAAAGTATTAACTTGGGGAACTAATAAATGCCCATGAAATCCACGTTCTTTTGCCATGGCTTCAACCGGCCCCCCTGTTTGGGGTCCCTGACATCCCGCAACAAGAAATACATAATTCATAAGTTTTAAATTGTGTGCCATTCTGATAGTAGGAGATCTTGCGCCATGCTGCTCATACCTTTGTCCAGTATCCACACTGCCTAGGCCATTTGCCTGTTAGTCATTTCCTGGTTATCAGATCCAAAACCATAGCACATATAGGATTGGGTATTATTCATGGTCTCAGGCATCCAGTGGAGGTCTTGGAACATATCCTCTGTAGATAAGAGGTGACTGCTGTACCTTCGCTCCCAGGTCAACATCATAGTATTCATTCTGGTTTTCTCCCTTTTTATATTTGTGAAAACATCTTCTCTGACAATGATGTAACTGGCTTTCATTCTCCTTAGTATTTGATCAGTCTCCCTGTTTTGGATTAATATCCCATCTCCATTATTTCTACCACTCCCTGCTGTCTTCTCACCAAAATTCAGCTCCCACATTCTATGCTGGCTACTCGCTACCCCCTTGCCTGATATGGATCCCCTCCTCACCCTGCTTGGGCTCTGACCTCCATGCCAAGCCACGGGGCATTGATTCTCCAGCCAGACACACTCCCTCTGGGGCTGTCCACCTTAGCTTGCTCAGGCTCAGAAGCCTAGCACTGTACCTCTTTCTCATTAACATGGACATTTTTCTCACCTCGCTCAGTCCTGGGCTCTGTTACCCTGCACTATGTATCATGCCTATGCAGATGTCTTCACTCTGCTCAGGCTATGGTCTTCTGTTCTAGTCCACCTCAGCTCTCCTCTCATTCCAACCCTACACAGATGCCTACTTTTGTCTCTCCTACTTAAGGGCTTTAGAACTGAACTGTTCAGGAAGGGAAAGGTAGGGGAGAGAAGGGCACCATATTTGTCTGGGTGATCACCAAGGGCTCTTCCAATTCATGCTATGGGGATTTAGATTGTGAGTGCCAGCCACTCTCAGCATTGCTTACTTTTTCATTTCCCGTAACCTTTATAACAGATCTATGAAGTTGACCCTATGCTGGCTTAGCTACAGATTCCCAGCTCTACCTTAGTGTTTCTTGGAGCTCACCAAGTCTGGCTCTGTCTTTTGTAGTTTTTCTAGCCTTAGCTTCCTGAATGTGTGTTCGCACCCCACTGTTATCCTGGCTCTTGGTATAATGCCTACTGTCCTGGTGTCCAGGGGTCTTCTGTCCTTTTATGGGTCACCTACAGGGTCTCTGCACCGTTAGAGGGCTTAGACGGAGAGGATGCCCCAGCGCCTGGCACCGTGCCTGCCTCCCACTTTCCTCTGTTTTTCCAGCTGCCCCTTGTGTTTCCTCAATAGTTCTTTATGCAGCACTCTGGATATTAAGTAAGCTTTGTGCTAATTTCGGCATGAAAAGCTCTGTTTAAAAGTTGCAGTGTAGACAACTCCTGTTTTAAATTATTTTTGCTCTAAAAGCTTTTATGCTATGAGGACTTAGACTTTTGTGAACCCTCGCTTTGTGGAAAGCTGCAACCTTGAGGATTTACTTATACTGGAGCCATCCCCAAAGCAAATTCTATTTTACCGTGATTCAGCAGAAGAATTTGTAATAGATCCCTAAGTAAAGCACCTTTTAAATTTATGTAAAAGTTAGAAAGGAAGAATGAAGACCACAGCAAAGATGAAAGAGTAAGGAGAGAAAAGGCATGAAGAAAGCACGTTTCACTTTTTTTGCATAGGATTACCAATTATTTTCCTTCTCTTATGAGTTACAGATGAACATTTCCAATGACTCGTTGGGCCTGTCTACCTAGATGTCCTAACAAAGTAAAGTCATAATCCTTTTGTTCTGGAGATCGAGAAGGCATTGCTGAGAGATGGTTAAGGAGACAAAACTGAGGCTTCACCCAGTTGCATGAGTGGCGCTAATGGCATTTACCCGGGTGTCCAGGTGTTCAGGGAGATCATGAAGTCAAAAAGGGGATGATGTAAGAGGAAAATGAAGATGTGTCAGGGTGTGGAATTTCATGGTTGTGTAAGAATGAGATGTAGAACCTATTGACCCATGTGGCCCTGGCTGAAAGATTTTGATGAAGAGAGAAGCATGAGTCTGCACGAAAAATTACTTCTCTCCCAGAATACCCTACCCTACTCTGGACTGCTTGGTAGCATCTAGGACTCAGCACAAATGCTCCTTCTTGCATTGCATTGTCAGGAACCCTAGCATAGCAGTCTCATTGATGTGGAGACAGCAGAAACCATAATGCACTTACATGCAAGACTGAATAGTAGGAAATTAAACCATTTATGCCAGAGGTTGCAATTTTTTTGTGTGTGAAAAATCAGACCTTGGTGATGACCTTGAGCAGTAGGATAAAAATAACTCCTACAAGCTTAGCATTCCAATAATGGAACACTAGGCAAAAATGGGTTATGCTCCAAATGTAGGCCACCCTATTTGAAAGAAAGAAAAATGCAGGTCAGAGCATGAGGAGAACAAAAAGTATGAGCTGAGTTTTTCTTTTGGAAGTTGAAAGAGAGATGAGCAAAGCCACAAGGGAACCAGAGGTTAACCAGAGACAGGATGGTTGGTGAAATGAAGTCCCAGAGGAAGTAAGAGGTTCAAAGCTGAGAGCACTGTGAGAAGACTTTGCCTTAGATGGAAATACAGGCCCTTTATGCTACAACAAGGATGAAAAGGAAGGAGGGAGTAGCTGCAGACAACTGTGAGGTTGTGGGGCAGGAGGTGGAGGAAGCTGCAGCAGGGCCTGGAGCCACCAAACCCTAGCAGTACTGGTGAGGGCTGTGGCTATTGAGGCCTGATTGAACAGTCTGGGGTTCAGGGAGAGAATCCAGCCAGGAGACTGTGTGGTCATGTGTGCCACACAGACTAGGGGGACATGACAGAGCGAAGGGTGGGAGCAGCTCAGTTGATCATGTGTGCCACACAGACTGGAGGGACATGGCAGAGCTAAGAGTGGGAGCAGCTCAGGTCAGCAGGACTGGAAGGCTTAGCCTCAGTTGATTTGAGCACTGCACTAAACCTAAAGCATCTGAGTTTGATTTGGTTTAGCACTGCACTAAACTGAGGCTGATTTGGCTTAGTACTGCATCTGAGGCTGCCTTTGGATTAGCACTGCACTAAACCAAAGGTGTCAGAGGCTGATTCATGGCTGGATCAGTGACTAAACAAGGGCTGCACCTGCAGGCCGAGGATTCCTCCTATCCCTGCAGGGTGCCCTGGGGATCCAGGGTCTCATATGCCAGAAGGGCTGCAGTAAGGCTGCTGCATTCCTGGGGCCTTGGGCACAGAGCTGAATACTATTAGTACAGCTTCTCATGGCTACAACCAGTTTCAACACCTGACTGTGTGCCAGGCACCGTCAGAGGTGCTTACTTCTTTATTTCACATAACCTTCACAACCAATCTATGAGGTGGTACTATTATCATCTCCATGGTTGAGAAGAGGAAACAGGCCACACGGAACTTAGGTGAGTTGTTCAAGGTGGCACATCTGTGGCCAAGCTGTGAGTTAACCCAGGCTGCCAGATTCTTCATCCTGAGGTCTTCACCAACGTGCCATGGTTAATTAAAGGGTGGCATGGAGAAACTGAAGCAAGGAGATAGAGTTAGGAAACCTTCCTAAACAGAAGTAGTAAGGAGAGAAGAATTTGAATACATACAGTGAGACCCTAGAGCTCAAGCATTGTATATCGTTACCTAAGATCTTACAAAGAGGAAGATGAAGATGTAAAAGAATAAAGTAGGCTATGCTGATATTTCAAGTCCTGGCGTGAGATCACCCTGCTTTTGTAAAGCTTTGGAGAAAATGGGTGTAAGTAAACTTGCCTCTGGGGCACTTCTTCCTTCA
Organism: Hylobates moloch; assembly: GCF_009828535.3. Taxonomy (NCBI): domain Eukaryota; kingdom Metazoa; phylum Chordata; class Mammalia; order Primates; family Hylobatidae; genus Hylobates; species Hylobates moloch. Next base: position 30,692,974 of record NW_026652292.1, on the reverse strand, counting down.
TGGAGATTTGGTGTCTTTCTGCAAATGGAGATCCTTAGGCTTTGTCAAGGAAAGTCAGTGAATGGGAAATTAGTGAGTTTGCTTGGAAAGACTACTCTTTTCATCAAAATACATTTAGAGGAATAAATTTGATTTATTTAATGCCCAAACCACATTCTTTTTGTAGTGTCTTTTTCTTCCTGGCTAGTCACTTGATTCAACCCTACTAAAACACAGAAGAACTTTCTCCTTCCCATTTCATGAAGTTACCAAGCAAAATACTGTATTTGTTTATAGTGAACAAAAATGATAGCGTGGACAAATGCGGAGAAGCAGGGCTAATGTTTGTATTGCTTGAGTTTCAGTGAAGAATGCGATACGACCTTTTTGAGTGGGCATGGCACAGTGGCGTGGATAAGGGTGGAGAGAACACTGTGTTGTGGGAGGAGTTTTAAAGTGGACAATCGAACCTAGGAGGCAAGAAGCTTGATGTTGGTGGAAACCAAGAAAGGACCCTCTGTCTTCAGTCGGCTCCCCTCAGCATGGAGTGCAGACCTCATTCTCTGGTTCCCTTCCAGAGTTGGAGCTACCACATGTTCAACTAGGAAAGAAAATTGACCTGGGATCCTGTAAAGAAGGAAAAGCATGTGCCTCAGTGTGACTCAGTAATGCATAGATGTGGAAAGGACACACACCAATTAGTGTGACAATAAAATGACTGACAATAACATACACCAAAATTCAGGTCTAAAATATGGTTAAACCTACAGTCCCTCATATTGATTAGCCTATAAAAGACACTTGGAAGGTGGGATAAAAGATCTCTGCTAATAATAGCACATACAGCTTATATTGCCAATCCTTACTAGAATCTTGCAACATAGATATTCTTATCACCTCCTATTTGTAGAAAAGGATACTGAGGCACAAACATGTTAAGTGCCTTTCTAAAAGGCACATATGGAGAGGAGATTAAAGGAGCCTACCCTCAGCTCCTGTGATCTTGATCTCAACACTGTTCTGCCTCTTTTTTAAATTACAGGAAGATCAAGTTTGAAAAGACCTGTTTTAGGATCTTCACGTTTCAGAGGAGGGAACTGCGATCAAAGGAGGTTGGACACACAGTTGACATAGCAACTCAGGTTAATGCCAGAATTGGGAGTTTGAATCCAGTCATTTTTTATCCAGCAGAAGGGGCAGTGACTATAAAACCATGTTATTGTTTCTAAGAGTTTTAGTCCATTATCTGCCCTACAGGTACATTTTCTCTTTGGAAATGACCTTCCTTATTCTGTGGTAAGCTCTTCCTCTTCCCTTTTTTCTTCCAACTCACTTCGGTCCCTTCACCACCCCTCCCCAGGTCTTCTTCTCTGCTCCATCTTTCCTCTTTTCCTTTCTTCTCCCTCTCTCCACTTCCCTGTTACTTCTGCTTCTTTTTTTTTTTTTTCTTTTTCAGAGTCTCGCTTTGTCACCCAGGCTGGGGTGCAGTCACACAATCGTGGCTCACTGCAACCTCTGCCTTTCAGGTTCAAGGAATTCTTCTGCCTCAGCCTTCACATAACTGGGACTACAGGCATGCACCATCACACTCAGCTAATTTTTGTATTTTTAGTAGAGATGGAGTTACACTATATTGGCCAGGCTGGTCTTGAACTCCTGAATTCAAGTGATCTGCCTGCCTCGGCCTCCCAAAGTGCTGGGATTATAGGCGTGAGCCACCATGCCTGGCCTAGTTCTGCTTCTTGAATACCTTTGTGGCCTATGATTCTTTGTGTCTGCATTTATTCCTCTTTTTGTCTAACACTATCATTTCCAATGTTTGAATTTTCCTTTTTTAATCCTTTGACACCATTGAATCTGCCATTAGAAATCTAACAAACTATATAACTGATGTGGTTCTTGTTATTGAATTGTCTTTAGTCCTTTCAGCTCTTAAGTGTTAGCCATTGCTTCATAGTCTTTAAATGTGCATAGTCTTTGCTCAGCTTGGAAACTAGACACCACACCTGTGTGAGTCCACATGAGGCATAGTGGAGCTTCTCTGTAATCCTTTCTGTGGGGATGTTGTGGAGAGTAATTAAAACACAGTGCTATTCTTCATGACAGTTCTCACTAAAACAAAAATATGAGAGCTGTTAAGCAGGACCACAAATACAGATTTAATTGTGATGTTTTACTGGGCTTAGTAAATTATAGTTTCTATATTGTACCCTCTATTGTCTACTTCTAATTTCTTGACAGTACATTTTCAGAAAGGCAGGCTTTGCTCAACAGGAAATTTGTTTTCTGGTTAAAAGTTACAAATGAGGCTTTTTTAAAAACTAATTCTCCCCAGTGTTCTGGTGTAAGAAGTGTTTACTAAGTAACTCAGTGATTGGATCTAGATATTCACTGTTGTTGACCATCTCCTTGGTTTTGTTACTGTCATATTCCACATATCCTCTTAAGCTTTCTTTTACAAAATCATCATACACTTCAAGAAGGACCAACCAAAAGAACCATGCAGGTGCTAGGAAGGGAGTGGGAAGTGCGCTTAAGCCCAGAAATCCCATTCAGCTGGAAACAAAGACATGCCCTGCCCTATGGGGTCAGATTCCTACAAGAAATGAAGGATTTTCAAGAATTTCTTGGTGGAACCAAGTGGTAGATTGTCAAAGGAATTTGTTTATTTCTGTGGGTGTGGCAAGCAAAGTGCTTATGAGGACTTTCTCCAGTACATCTTTGGAAGAGGTAATTAAAAGCAGCAATTCAACTGAGGCTGTCCTAGTAACTGACCCATCTCCACTTTCCACCATTGCCACTCAGTCCTTCCACTGCCTGGTCGATTCTGTCTCCAAAGTATTATGTTGGTGCATAAGTAATTTCAGTTTTTGCCATTAAAAGTAATAAAAATAATACATTTCAAGTCCTGTCTGTCCACTCCCCTACTTGGGCCCAGCCCCCATCTCTAACCTGGTCTCATTCCTCCCTAAGAGTTTGTCTACACAGGACAGCCAGAGGGACTTTTTAAAAGCACACAGTGGGGCTTGTCTGGTGTGCTAAGTCCCCCAGGGTTTTCTCATTGTTCTCTGGTTAAAAGCCAGGGCTGGGCATGGTGGTCCAAGCCTGTAATCTCAGCAATTTGGAAAGCCCAGGCAGGAAGTTTGCTTGGGCCTAGGAGTTCAGCACCAGCCTGGGCATCATAGTGAGACCCTGCCTCTAAAGAAAAAAAATATTTTTTAAAGCCAGACTCTCCCGGAGGCCAGATGACCTCTCTCTGCAGCCTCTGGCCTTCCCATTCTACCACTAGCCCTCTAGGCTCTGGCCACCTTGGCCTAGATGCTCCGTGCTCTTTCCCAGCCCTGGTCTGTGTACCTGCTGCTGTCTGTGGCCCGGACATTTGTTACCTCCACCCAGGTTCTTCTCCCTCAGTTCTCAACTTCCCTGCTGCCTCCTCTGAAAGCTGCTTGGCTCTCTGGGTCAGTCTCTGCCTCACTTTCTTTTTCTTTCCTTTCTCCTATTTCCTTCCCCACCCAGCACTTCTACAGAATGGACTTTGTGCTTTTCTTGTTGCCTCGGCCCGCTTGTCTGCCTCCCCTGCTATAATGGAAGTGCCCCCAGAGCAGAGTTCTTGTCCTGTCCACCCTTGTCCTTCTGTTATGTCCTTAATATTTAGTTAATTAAATAAACATTTGTTGAATGAATTCATTCCCAGCCTTCCAGGTTTTGCAGCTGATCTTTACCCTCTCCCAGAAATGTAATGTGCCACCCCTGTCTAGCTGGGCATTTGCATGTCAAAGGAGGGTGTTTGGAGAAGGCTGGTCCAGTGTGATGAGCTGGAGAGTGTTAGGGTTTATGCCAGGGACATTGTCTAGGGTCAGGGGCTGCCTGGGACCTTTTAAGTCATTCCAAATTGGCCCGGCCCCCTCCTTCAGGCTGAAGAAGTCTTTTGTGGCTGGTGAACACCCTGCATCCCTGCTCCTCCCTCCACCCAGCCAACCACAGTGGGCATGGCGTGTGATTTTCAGATTCTGTGCTCACACACATTGGGCTTTTTCACTTGAGGGAATGCTTTGTGATAACTTAACCTGCTGAGGATGTGGGCTTCATGAAAACAAAAACAAACCCAGTAACATCCATACACATGCTGAGCTTCTGGAGCATATGTTGCCTATTTCCCTCATTTGGGTCTTAGCATAAACTGCCCAGATAGACAGAGAGAGAGAGAGAGAGAGAGAGAGAGACAGATGGATGTTATCCTCCATTTGATCATGAATTCTATGAGGCCAGAAAATCTTAAACTGCTCTGTATTTTCCAGTCCTGAGAACCATGCATATATTTCATTTCTTTAAACCTCAGTTATCTCAACTCTAAAATGGGGACAATAATTGCTGTGGTCTGTATGTTTGTGTCTCTCCAAAATTGATATGTTAAAATCCTTACCCCCAAGGTAATGGTATTAGGAGGTAGGGCCATTGGGAGGTGATTAGGTCATGAAGGGGAACTCTCCTGAATGGGATTAGTGCCTTTATAAAAGAGGCCCCAGCGAGTTAGTCAGTTCTTCCATCTTGTGAGGACACAGCAAGAATGTACCACCTATGAACTAGGAGACAGGCTCTCACCATATATGGAATCTATAGGCACTTTGATCTTGGACTTCCCAGCCTCCAGAACTGTGAGAAATAAATTTCTGTTATTTATAAGCTACCAAGTTGATAGCATTTTCCTATAGCAGCCTGGATGGAGTAAGACAATACTATTAATTTTACAAAGTTAGTGCAAAGATTAGGGATAATGCTTAACAAGTCTTTACCTGGTGCTATGGACTCTCAGTAAAAAGCTAATTGGGTCTTGTTCTTTCATTACTCAACAAATACTTAGTATGGACCTCACTGGGGATACAGTAAAACAGACATGGCCCCCCTGCCTTTTGGTCTTACGGTCCTGGGAGCTTATGAACTGGGACTCTGGGTACCAATCCTGGCTGGACCACTTAACTAGCTGTGCATCTTGGACAAGTAACTTCTCTGTTTCCTCATTTCTAAAAATAGATTCAGTTTCATGGGTTGTCCCGAGGATTAAAGAGATAGTATTTGAAAAATGGTTAGCCACATTCCTGGGTTATGGAAAGTACTATTGTTTACATTCTATTGATAATACTTGGCAGGTGTTGCCACAGGGTCAAGTGAGTTTCCTGCTTCTTTCCTGCTCCCTCTCCCTGCGAGGGCCATTGGGACTCCATCATTCTCAAGGATATTAGGTGGATCAAAATCAGTCCAAAAAGCACTATCAGCAAGGCCTCAGACCTTTAACTTGTGACCTAAATATGTATTTTAAGCAGGCATTTGAAAGAATAATTTTTGGCCAACAGCAGCATGTGTGTAGACATAGAACACAGTGTCCTAATCCTCTAGGAAACTGGGGACATCTGTCCTAAATTCATACCTGCCCAGGGAACTTGGGTGAAAGGTATGTGTATGGGATGGTGGTTAAGAGGGATTGACCTGACTTTGGAGGATGGCTTTGTCCTTCTGACTCCTCCAGTGGGGATTCATAGAGAAGGGCAGGGCCCCTGGCCTTTCGGAATGCAAGCCAAGAGTTCACAGAGGGTCATGGGTTCCTGAGTGAGGAGTGGGTTTTTCCCTAACACATGCCTGGCAGTTAACTCATTTCTAAGACTGTGGCTCTGATGGAAACCCTCAAGAATGCTAAAAATGTGTTTCAAAGATAAATTTCATTGTTTTCTCTAAATATGAAAATAATACATCTTATTGTAGAATATTTGAAACACTCATGAAACTACGAAAGAGGAAAATGAAAATTGCCCCTCATCCCACCACTAAAACACTCTTGTATATTGGGCCCCTGTTATGGACTGTATTGTGGTCCCCCAAAAAATTCATGTTGAAGTCCTAACCTCCAGTACCTCAGAATAGAACCATATATGAAGATAGGCTCTTTAAAGGGATAACTAACTTAAAATCAGACCTTAATCCAATATGACTGTTGTCCTTATAACAAGAGAAAATTTGGACATAGAAGCATAGAGAGGGATTATGATTTGAGACAGAGGGACAAGACAGCCATCTAAAGCCACCAAGCAGGGCTGGAACAGATTCTTCCCTCATAAGCCCTCCAAAGGAACTAACCTTGCCTACACTTTGATCTTGGATTTCCAGCCTCCAAAACTGTGAGAAAATAAATTTTTGTTGATTAAGCCACTCTGTGGTACCTTCCTATGACAGTGCTAGCAAACTAATGTAGCCCCATTTTTTCCTGTGCATGTAGTTAATAATTTACATCATTTTATGTAGTTAGCTTTGAATCCTGTTTTTTATTTAATATTTTATTGTAATCATTTCCCAAGTCATGAATTTTTTTGTGAATTAATTTTTCTAGCTACAGAAGATTTCATTGAATGGCTGTGCCATCATCAGTTTAACCATTCACAAAGGCTTGGACGGTTTTTGAGAGAGAGTTTGCAGGTGTAGAGCATTGTAGAGAAAACTTTTTTTCTTCCTTGGTTGAAACTACTCTGCATTGTAAGGTACTTAATTTCCTAACAGATACAGTCAAATGCAGCTTTTATATGTGAATTATACAGTTTGAGATATTTTAGCTAACGTGTTCTAGGGAGGTTTTTGAAGAGATGTAAAGACTTAGGACTGGTCCTTGAAAGGTGAAAATGAACCACTCTTTGTCTCTGAAAAGAAAAGAGAGCTGATATAAATGACAAAGTCCCTGAGCTCCCCTGAAGATGCAGCTGTGAGAATTCATGTTGCAATGTTTATGACCTCGTGTGTCCTTGCTGTGTGGCTTCCCAGTCACAGATACAGAAATGCTTGTCAGAGCTTGGTCCTTTGAGCTTAAGTCCAATGAGGCCAATGGGTACATATAAACTAGAAAAGCAAGTACTGTTACACAGTTTGAGGTGTACTTGGAACTTACTGGAACATGGTTTCTTTGAACAGAAATTTTATTTCTTCCCTCCGCCTTCACATCATCACCATAGTTATTCATGTTCATCATCTCACACTAATTCCCATGTGTTCTTAAGAAAAAATGGCAGCAGCGACTCACAAGTTTTGCTTTTATTTCATGGTGACTTATTTATAGCTATTGTACTTCTGGAAGATCAATGACTAGAGAGAAACAAAAGCTTCCCTGGAATCTATGTGAATAAGAGAGATGATATTGACTGAATTTAAAAAGTTACATTTAAAGGTAGAGGAATAAGCAAGTGGCTTTTTTCCCCTTCACTTTTTGATTTCAGGCCATTTGATTTCAGGCCAATTGTTCAGTCTGGTTTCTGCCTCCCACAGCTGTCTTTACTGCATATGTGAGAGTCCAAGGGAATGGACCTTATATTTATACTGATATAAATGGAAGCAAAGTATGGGTTATAGTTAAAGAAGGGGAAATCCAGCTCTTTGTAACCATCCTTTCAAATAAAGCAACATTGCATTATTGTCCCCAAACCAAGCCATATCAAGGCAAAACACCACCACCCCGCTAGTGCCTGGTGGAAATTTTCTCTCTGAGCATGCGCATTGCCAGATGGTAGAAATTGTACACATTTTGCTGAGTCTTTAATGTCTAACACATTTACTTGCACATTTGTTGAATGGAACTCGATTTAAATCTGAGTACAAGAAGAGGGAATTCTATTTTGTGCTTGAGAATATTCCAACTACAATGATTATTTTCAGTTTTCATATAGTGACTTTAAATAGATGTACTGTGCCCATATCCAAAGGGTTTTTTTTTTTTCTCAGAAAATGTTCAGTTATTTATTGGGTTGTTCTCCTTGCAAAGCAAATAGGTAGAACCTGTTCATATAGTACAAATGAGGATACCGAAGCATAGTAAGCTTGTGGACTTCGATGAATCTCACACAAGGAGTCAGGGGCACAACTTGGAAATGAATAAAAGACCCCCTTCCTATCTAATTATTTCAATTACCAACTTATATATCCTCCCATACAATCCTAGGTTTTTCTTTGGAACTCAAACTGCAGATACTGTTTACACCTTTTCATGTGAATCTGTCAGATAGTTTTAGCAATAGTTCGTGAACGACAGTCTTGGTGATCACTTGAAGTGTGAACCTGAAAGCTGCAGAAATCACTGCATTCTTCAGAAGAGAAGGGAGTGTGCTTGGTACCACCTACCTTGCAGGGACCCTATGAATCCTGTCTCCTAATTGTAACTGTTTGTTTTGTCATTCCTGGCAGAATGCTTTCTGGGCGTCAGGAGTCCCTGAGAGGACCTCCCCACCTCTAGCTTCTGCAGTGGCCTTGGTCGTAGAGCAGGGCTTTCATGACTGTCTCTGGCAACTGGAGTTTTCATCTTGGAGAGCTGGTCATTTATCATGGCAATATATTTTGTTCCCTGTGAAGGCAGGAGGGATAATAATCATAAAAAGCAACCAGAATAAAAAGAAGGTAATTAAGGAGTCTGCTTAATTTCAGCTATTATTCTATTGGTAAGTAAGCAGCATAGTAAATGTGGATTAAGCTTGTTACAATCATGTGGTTTGGGGAGTGATGAATCATCTAGAAGGAGGACCAGCTGGAAGATGGAAGCAGGACTCTTCAATTGGAACCAACAACACATCTGCTATTAGTTCTCAAAATGCAATAAGTCAAGCAAAATATTTGCCTTTAGAAGCTAGACTACTATTTGGGCTAATTTGTGCAGAAACTTTCACAGGATAGCAACACTTAAGATCATTGTTTATTTTTGTTAGGTAGGTAACTCACCATCCTTTAAGAGACAGTATAGTAGAGTGGTTTTAGTGATGGATTCTGGAAGCAGAGTGCATGGACTGGAATTCTAGTTCTGTCATCTTTTCATTGTATAATCTCGGACAAGATATTCAATCTCTATATGCCTCACTGACCTCATCTTTAATAAGGGATATAAATTGTAGCAGTTCATAGGATGTGGCTTCAATGAGTTAGTATATGTAGCATGCTTAAAAGAATGTCATAATAAATATGCCTTACATAGTAAATATTCTCTATTGTTTTTGCGTATTGTTATTGCAATTGTTTTAACCATTCTTCTGGTGTATCATATGGAGCTATGTGTGTGTGTTTTCGTGTGTGTTCTCCATAAATTAAGAGTCTGTTTGTAGCATAGCCATGAAGGAGATCATTTTGAAAATGGAATTAAATCAGGAACCAAAAGCATCAAATCACGCTACTGTTTTAGTATGGGCTTCTTTTGCAGAAAAAAAAAAAAAGAATTCTTTTTAAAATTAATATATATATTTAACTTATGTATATATACAGTAAGACACTGTCTATATCAGTATACACATATGCTGATGTAACTGGAAGCAATATAAATGGAAGCTATATATATATATATATATATGTCAGTGAGGCATATAGAGATTGAATATCTTGTCTGAGATTATACAATGAAAAGATGACAGAACTAAAATTCCAGTCCATGCACTCTGCTTCCAGAATCCATCACTAAAACCACTCTACTGTACTGTCTCTTAAAGGATGGTGAGTTACCTGCCTAGCAAAAATAAACAATGATCTTAAGTGTTGCTATCCTGTGAAATATATATATATATGTGTGTGTATACATATATGTGTATATATATGTGTGTATATATATATGTGTATATATATGTGTGTATATATACATACACGTATATATAGACATACACGTATATATACATACACGTATATATAGACATACACGTATATATATACACATACACGTGTATATATATATACACACGTATATATATACACACACGTATATATATACACACACACGTGTATATATATACACACACACGTGTATATATATACACACACGTGTATATATATACACACACGTGTATATATATATATACACACACGTGTATTATATATATACACACACGTGTATATATATATATACACACACGTGTATATATATATATACACACACGTGTATATATATACACACATACACACATATATATACATACACGTATATATATATATACACACATACACGTATATATATATATACACACACACACATATACATACACGTATATATATATATATACACACACACACAGAGTTTTGCTCTGTTGCCGAGGCTGGAGTGCGGTGGTGTAATCATGGCTCACTGCAGCCTTGACCTCCTGGGCTCAAACAGCACTCCCATCTCAGCCTCCCAAGTAGCTGAGACTACAGGTGTGCACCACCACTCTTGGCTAATTTTTTTTTTCAATTTTTAGTAGAGGCAATGTCTTGATAAGTTGCCCAGGCTGCTCTTGAACTCCTGAGCTCAAGCGATCCTCCAGCCTTGGACTCCCAAAGTGCTGGGATTACAGGCATGAGCCACTATGCCTGGCTAAGACAGAATTCTTTAGCAAGTGGCTTTAAAGTTGTTAGGACCTCTTGTCCCCAGACATTTCTATGTTAATTTATATCAATTGGCTGCTTTCTTGGTAGGCTGACCATTTTCTGACTATCTTCTCTTGTGAATATACTTCTAATCATGTAATTGAGCTGGCCTTATATAAAATTGTGATATTAATCAAGTTTATATTCCAGTTGTCTTAGCTCCTTTTTGCCATTTTTCTCCTCATATCACCTCTTCCCTCTATCTTCCGAAGGGATCTGGGCTGTACAATGGCTCTCCAGAGCCCTTATTGGACCATTTAACTGAGATCTTTCAACTTCATGGATCCTTTATTTCTCCAAAGTTGTCCCATCGTTTCTTCTTTAATCTGTCAGAGCCTCATGCCCACAGCATAGCTAGAAATGTCTGCCTCATTTCAAATTTGAGATCCTGGCTTTGATTTATATCTGATACCACTGATCTGTCTTCCAGTTTGGGCTGTCTGGCCTCCCTTTCTTCATATGTTAGGGCTCAGGGTTCTAACATTTTATCGCGTTAGAGGTTAGGTATGGGCTAGACCAAGAGAGTTATGGAAAGGGCTCTCTGAATGTCACTGAGGCTGATTGCCTCAGATGGAAAAGGAACTGGGGCCAGATGGATTTCTCAGTATGAAGAGGGTGAATTCTTTGGGAATTGAGGAAAGCTGGTCAACATTAGAGTGGGACTGGAAAGGGCCATTTTTAAAGGAGAATTTGTACTTTCTAACCACAGCTGCTTAGTTAAGTGAAATCTGCTCTTAGACGTGTAGGGGAATTGTTTCCAGGGAGTGAGTTCAGGGGAACAGAGAGGACCATGGAACAACATGCCTCAGGAGGAATTAATTATTAAGACCCAAGGGGGTTGAAGAAGGCAAGGCGCAGCACAAAGGCCAATGGTCAGATCCTCCTTCTATGCAGTTCCTGGGAAATCATTTCTTAACTTCCAGGCTGAATTTGAATTTGAAGTCATAGCAGGCAGCTGGCTGTGTGCTGCTTTGGAAAGGTGGGGAGGGAAGGTCCTGGCTGGTGAGAAGAGAAGAAGGATGGAAAGAAGAGTAGTGAGTTTAAAGTATGCAATAATAAAACAGCAACTCAAAGTACTATTAAGAACGAAACCAAAGCAAACAGGGAAAAAATAGAGTATGCAGTGAAAGGTCATATCTGGATGAAGCTTTGCTAGTAAGGCAGGTTAGGATGCCCTGTCTCTAAGGCCAAGTCCTGTAGCAGCCTGAGCATCTTCCCTCATGTTGCATTCAGGGATGCCAGCTTGGGGAGGAGCACAGCTCATGAGTATGAGCCTCTGAATGGGTTCTTTTCCCATTATTGGCATGCAAGTAGCCTGACAAAAGGTGCCATCTGTTTATCTCATTGAACTGTATCAATTATGTGATGAAAGAGGTTTTAAGATGCCCATGTGCTGGAGTGGAACTCATTCAGAGCAGTGTGGTGTGTATGCCCGTTGCCAGTGTCACCAGGGCTGACAAGGCAAACAGCAGCATGACCCTTTCCCTCCCACCCCCCATCCCAAGTGGAGAGGGATTCCAGTTTTCAATAGGAAAAGATAAATCAAGGATTAGTAACTGCAACACAGGGGCGAAAGAGGATGTTCAGGGCAGAATCTACTGAGACAGATCCCTCCCTTTACCTCTTCTGCACCAACAAGATCTTGAGTCACTGCATCATACCCTCTGCCACAGTACAGTGGGATCATGTTGGCTTCCCAACCACATACATATTTCTCATCTTACCTCTGCCCAGGGTGGATTGTTGAGCAGATGGTGTTAGGAAAACTGGCTTATAATATGGAGAAAAATAAAACTAGAGGGTCTCATACAAATATGGACCCTAGGTGGATTAAGGACTGAAACGTGAAAGGTAAAAGTGTGAAGCCAACAAAAGAAAATGTAGGATAATATTTTAGTGACTTAGTGGTAGGAACATATTTCTTAATAAAGATCCAAATAAAACACAGATTATATGGCAAAACATTGAGAAATATGATTATATAAAATTAAGTATTTCTGAGTTAACAGAAAGATATAACAGCAAGAGATACCTGAAGAGTTTGGTGTCTAAAAGAGGACATTCTGGAAATAAATAAGAAGAAGATGGGAGATCTGGTAGAAAAATTGACAAAAGCACATGAGAGGGCAGTTCACAAAAGGGGAAACTGAAGTGTTTAATAAATATATGAAGTGATACTTAAACTCAATGATTCAGAAAAACACAAATTAAAAGCACTTGATGTTACTTTATACCTGGGAGATTGACGAAGTCTCAGAAGTCGGTAATGTCAAATCTTGGCAGATACAGAAAACAGGACTTCTTGCACTGCCAGGGGAGTAGCCTGGTGTGACCATTTGAGACAGAAGTCTGAGAGTGCATTTCAAATTAAGTGGTCATATGTCCTGTGACCCAACCATCCTATTCCTGGGTATATGCCCTGGAGGAATTCTTAGATAGGATTATGAGGAAATGATCACAGTGCTGATTTTGGTGAAGGAACTGAAGGTCAACTTAGTAAAATGCATAAAGAAAAACATAGCAAATACACACTATAGAATATTTTGTAGCAGTTAGAAGGAACTCACTAGATATACCCACAGCAAATGGGTAGATGTTAACAAGGTATATTTGAGTTTTTTTTTAAAGACAATAAATAGCATAGTATTTATGACACAATACTATTGATATAAACTACATTAGCAAACAAAAACATTCTATCTCTCTATCTCTCTATCTATCTCTCTGTCTATCTATCTATCTATCTATCTATCTATCTATCTATCTATCATCTATCTATCTATTTTTTTTCTTCAAGGACATATCCAAATGCAAGGATACATGTCAAAGCACAACAGAGTGGTTTGCCTATGGGTACAACGGAGGAAGACAGGGAAGTGGGGATAAAGGAAATTTGCTGAGGTAATAGCTTTCTATTGCTGTATAATAAGCTACCACAAACTTAGAAACTTTGGAACAAGACCTGTTTATTAGCTTGCAATTCTGTAGGCCAGAAATCTGACACAGCATGACTGGGTTCTTGGCTTAGGGTAGCACAGACTGAAATGAAGGTGTTAACGGGCTGAGTTCTCTAGAGACTGTGGGGAGAAGTCCGTTTCTAAGCGCAGTTCTTTGCAGCTGTAGGACTGAAGCCCCTATTTCTTTGAGTGATAAACCAGTGACACCATTGACTTTTAGAGACTAACTGCATTTCTTGCTATGTGACCCTCCTTCATCTTCAACCCAGCGGTGACACATCAGATCCTCTTCTGTTTCCCATCATGAACTTGTGTCCCTGTGACCAGCTGTAGAAAACTCTGCTTTCAAAGAGCTCTGTGATTAGGCCATGGTCACCCTGATAATCTCTGTATTTTAAGGTCGACTGTTTTTGGAACCTTACTTACATCAGCACAGCCCTTTCACACAGCACGTAGATTAGTGTTCCTTTGAATGACTGGGAGACGTGCCAACTCCAGGGGCTTGGAATCTTGGGAGCCATCTTGGAAGTTGGCATATCACACTGACCTAGGGATCAGTTTTTTTTTTTTTTTCCGGTATCCTTGACCTTTAGGAGATGGTTTCACATTTATTTGTTCATTAGCGTGTCCATTAGAGAATTCCTAGCCTATAAAGATCTCATCTTCCTTTTAAATCCTGAGTTGGTCTGGGAGTAAATATGTCATAGTATGCACCATGAGGAACCTGATATTGGCATGAATATCATGAGTGGCAGGTAGTTTTGCTATAAAGGAAGCCAATTTAGGCTTATCTAGCAGAAGTGTTTCAAACACCACAAAAATGCCACATTCTTGTGGGTGACTTGACTGTGTCACCCTGCCTCATCTGTTCTGCACAGCCTGGCAAGTGTAACCACGTAGTCTTCCTGGATGGGGTGGTTGTTGTTCACAACTGGCTTTGAAGAATAGTTTTTCAGTTACATTTTCCAGGTCCTCCTAGCCTGGGGCTGTTTTCCTGCCCCTGTGTATGCCCAGCCTTTTTCTGCATCATCTCCTGCTAGCACTGTCCTTGGCTTGGGATCAGAAATGTACTCATCTTGCTGTAAAGAAGAAAGATCTTGCCTGAGATGTCAAAGTTTCCTTCTGAGTCAATTCTCAAGAGTTGTTAAACAAGCGCTATATTTCTTTTCTGCAAAGTATTCCTGTTGGAAATGCATGGAGTATAAAATATCAGGTAAGGGGAAAGCTTCAGAAAACAGAGTGACTTGAGAATCCATCTGTTTACTTCCTTTATGCAAGAAATGATATTATTTAAGAAAAAATTTTGTGGTGATATAGTAGGTGTATAAAGGTGTGATATTAGTAATTACTTACCTTATGCTATTACCATTATTTGCTCTTGTGGCTTATAGGTGAGAGTATAAAGTTACATGAGATACAAAGAAAAAGCCCTCTGGCATTCAGGCTTTAGATTTTATGTTTTCAATTAATTTCTTTAGGTTTTAAGGAGCACCTACATAATTATGTATGTTTGATATAGTATTTTTCCAGGTCCCCCACCATGGCTCCAGTCAAAGTAACTCTGTTCTTAATGATTTTATATGTCTGGGTAACTTTTCCTTGAAATCAAATATTCTGAGAACCTGATGCCAGAATCTAGTTTTCATTGTCAATTGTTCAGCTTTACATCGCCTTACAATTCACACGTTTATTTTTGCAAGTCACAAAATACAAAACTCTGAATAGAAAACAATAGCTAAGTGTTTACATACTAGGACTTGTACAAAATAATGTATGTGGATTGCATCAGGGGTCAGAGAGTTTTTTTTTGTAAAAAGTCAGATAGTAAATATTTCAGGCATTATGGGCCCATGTGGTCTCTCTCACAGTTACCCAACTCTCCTGTTACAGGGTGAAACAGCATAGACAATGTGTAAACAACTGGCCATGACTCTGTTCTCATAGAACTTTATTTACAGATGGGCCAGGTTTGGCCCATGAACCATAGTTTGCTAACATTGGATTCCACCATTTAATCTTTATAAGAGCCCTATAGGTAGAAACTATTATTATTATAGCCATTTTACAGATGAAGAAACTAAAGTCTAGAAAAGCTAAGACTGGCTTTTTCAGTATAACTCCTGAACTCAGCTATTATTGCTTGAGCTGTATGTTTTCCTGATTACCGCTAAAGAAAAATATGCAGTGGAAAAATATTTGGGGTCTTATATCTTGGTATTGTGGATGAAAAGAAAACACAGTCTTCCTGAGCTACAAGTATAATGTTCCTGCTGTAACTTCGAATCTATTTCTTCAATGTACATAAGACTGACCCTCCTTGACTCCTACCTTCCTAAAAGACTTGATCCTGGTTGATAGGGGTCAAGGTTGTGGTCTCAGCAGGGTCAATTCTGAAAGTGCTTCCCCAGGCCCATCTCTCAGCCTTGAGCAGCCCCATAATGGGCTGAGAAAGGGACCAGGTCTTTATGCAGTGAATGAGACACATCATTCCATAGACATTAATTTTTGTGGATGAACTGAGAGCTATTTAATAGGAAACAATTACATGACTTATTAAGGGTCATTCAATTTTAGTATTCATAAAGTCAGCACATGACTAAAGCTTATTATAGACTCCAATTTGGCATTTTACTAAGAAGCCCAGTCTCCCCGTAATGCCTGGCAGTGTAGCTGAGGTCTCACTACCATCCAAACATATAGACGGCTGTAGTTCTGCAGTTTGGGGACAGAAGTTTACCATCAAGGTGGTACTTAACTGGTTATTTTTATTTGATACTTGTTTTAGTGTTTATTGTTTATTTGGTACTTGTTTTTCATTATAAATTGCTATTAGTTTAGCTTCATTATTAATTTAGGTTATTTGTTAAATAGCTAATAATGGGTAGTGGTACACATTTTCATCAAGACTATTTCTATGTTTTCAAACAAACTCAAAAGTATATATATATATATATACACACACACACACATATATATACACATACACATATATATACACATACACATATATATACACATACATAAACATATTTCTATGTTTTCAAACAAATAGACTTAAAAGCATATATATATTCATGCATATACATGAGTTCATACATATATTCATACATTCATACATATATGTATGCATACATATGTATATGCAAATTGAATTACCAATACTTAAACCTTTGCATATATACTTTTCCAAATTTGCTAGTATTACTATGACTATTTTTTTATTAACTTTTTTTTTAATGGGTGAGTTAGGTGGGCAGATAATCGTTTGCCCTCACTGAGCAGACTATCATTTTTATAAGTTTAAGTTCCATAGCTCAGGAAGAAAAGTTCTTTGCTAATCACACTATTGTAGACCACATCAAGATGCATAAATTGAATATAAAATTTTCAAAGAAAAGTAGAGAAACCAATTTATTTCTTGACTTCCCTTAGAAATGTCCCTAACTCTTCTCACCAACAAATCATCTAGGAATATAGAGGTGATGTAGTTTCATCTTCCCTGTTTTTAAGAGGTCTTCTTTTTTAAACACCTCCTAACTGCAGTTCACATAACGAAGTCAAATGATGTGTACTGCCTATTCAGCTATGGCAAGGTGGAGATCTGTTCCAGTGTGGAGTTTTCTAAATTCAGTTTGCAGAGATGAGCTGGTGCAGCCACAGCACCTAGACCAAACTTGATTCTAGTTTGGAGACACTCTGCTGGTTACATAATTGAGGAACCACATGACAAGAATACTGCTAGCAAGATGTCCACGGAGGTGTTGAGCCAAAACTCATTTGGAAAGAATTGCTTGCAGTTTGGTCTTACTTTCTCTTCCACTTCCAGAGAGTTTTTGTATAATGGATTATTGCTTCTTCCTCTATCGATTTGCAAAGCAAAAACCATACGTTTTAGAATTAATCACTAGAAATTACCTGATCTTTCTTTGCAAAAACAAAAACAATTCTGATCACATAAAATTTTAAAGCACTACCTTGATCAAATAGTTGTATGCAATTAGTTAAGAACCTCATATGCTTTTGGCCCTTTAGTTCCTTTTGGGTTTGTGTAGCATCTGCAACACAAATCCTGAATGTACAAATTTTCCTCTTTGCTAGAGTTTCTGCAACATTCATGCAGCTCTTACTTACTCTCATCCAGGTTTGGCCATTGGCCAAATCTCTCATCTAATGACATGATATATCCAGCTCAGTTTTCCTCTCTAAAAAGTTTGAGCTCACAGCCCATTCATTGATATCACCAGAATCCTGGAAACTTGCACGTACTCTGTGTTCTTGCATATGGTCAGGAAGATTTGTCTGGAATTTCAGTAGATGACTTGACTCTTCATACATATAAGGGATTTTCAGCATGCTTTGTGGAGCCACCTCCACAAAGAGACCTTCTCTTCTCTTCTCTCTCTTCTCTTCTCTTCTCTGCTCTTTGCAGAGCAGAAATGATTTTGCAAACTGGATCTTTGCATAAGCATAGGTGAAACCACTGTAGTTTTCCTGGGAACTCTATTAGGTGTACTTGCTAGCTACTTTTAACACAGAGCTGCCAAATCTTAGTGGCTGATATCAAATTTTCTTTCTCATTCACACGATAGCACAGTCTGGGTCAGCATCTCTAGTGGGATGGCTCCCTTCCAAGAAATAACTCTCCTTCCAGTGGTAGCTCAGAAATCCAAACTCCTTCATCATGTGGCTTTTGCAGTGTTAGAGTCCCTCACTTCCCATTCTGCTGAAAAGCTATCAAAGTATGAGCTGAGAGTCTTCTAGGAGATTTTAGGGGCCAGATTGGGAAGTATCATCCTAGCCTTAACTGTGTAACTTTACAGAGCAAGGGATGCTGGGAAGTTGTCTTGTGTGCCCAGAAAGAGGAAATGGGAAGGTGAACACCGAGGCAGTCTCAGCTGCACACTGTCACGAGCCCTTCTTCCTCACTTGTACTCCTGAACTGATGGCCTGCCCCTAGACAGCCACTCATTAGCACAGCTGACAGGCTCCTCTTCTCAGGCAACCAGCACAGCCCTCTCTTTTTTGCTTTACCCCCCTGTTCTGGATGAAGACAGTGACGTAGAGTGGAGGAATCTATTCTTTAGGCATGATTATGTTATGATTGCTCATTTGTTTTTTTATTTTTATATTGACTAACTCGCTCCATTGAAGCCTACAAAAATGTAAACTTGGGGAAATTTCCTCTTCTAAAAATGAACTGACCAAATGGTCTTTTAATATAGAAGGGAACCTACCTTCAAGGGCAGTTGAAAGCCCACAGCTCTTCATTGGGGCTGCTACAAACCCGTAAGTCACCCCTTTCTGTTCCCTTCTTCTGGCAGGTGGCTTCACGGGAAGGTAGCATAGTAGAGGTCTAGGGTTTGAGTCCTGGGTCAGGCTCAAACTGTGTGACCTTGAGGTGAAGTAAAATTAACCATGTAAAGCCCTAGCCCAGTATCTGGGATTTAGTTCTTAGTATATCTTAGTGCTTGTTATGATCTATTATTATTGAGAAGAAAGAGGTTCTCCTCAGTGAGTGAGTTGGCTCATGACCATGATATGCTTGGGACTCTTTAACAATTTAAAACTTTTTTCTTTTTCACCTAGCTTTATTGGGGGTATATAACTGACAAGTAAAAATTGTATATATTCAAGGTGTATAACATGATGTGATACATGTATGCATAGTGTAATGATCACCACAGTCTGATTAACCAACATATTCATCAATTATTTTTCTTTACACTCTTCCTTCTCTGCCCCAATGCACCCTATTTTTTTATTCTAAAAATGAGACCCCTGTCTCAATCAGATAATTTTTTCTCATTGAAGGAATCTCAAGGGTCATTCTGAAACTGATTCATGAAAACATACAACATATTTTATTTGGATTCCATAATATTGAAAATAAGCCAAAACTGACAGGTAAATATCAGGAGTTTCCGCCTAAACATGTGAAGTTCCTTTTTCTTAAAAAAAAAAAAAAAAAAAAATTGGCAGAAAATGTTATAGCAATAGGCTTTTATGCCAGCTGGGCCAGAGTCACTGGGGGCTGACTCTCCCCTCCCTACAGGGTGAGTCCCATCTACTCACTGTAGCTCCCACCACTACCTCTCTTTTTTTCTGACACTAAGACCAACATGCAGCAGTCACCATTGATCATTATATTTGTACCTTGTTTGCTAGTGGTTGAAGAATATTGTTTCTCTTGTGGATAACTATATAAAAAAGAGAGAATAACAAAAGATATGCCTAGGGTGTTAAATGTATCACAAAGATGGGAGAAGGCATAATTCACTGTGAAAGTGAAGATCATTCCTGCTTCTAAGTATAAAGCATGTGCCAATTTTGAAAGAATAACAGCCAGCGTGCTTCACTCATTCATGTTACCAGTTTGGCCCTGAAGGCAATTGAGCTTGCCACCCAGGGAGAGAAGCTCTCAGTTGTATATAATTAAGTGTCAGAATAGATAATGCAGTCAATATTATGGGCAGTCTAAAGGAGGGCTTTGCATTTTTCTTTTTTCTTTTTTTCTTTTTTTTTTTTTAGAAATGAGGTCTTCCTCTGTCACCCAGGTTGGAGTGAAGTGGTGCAATCATAGCTCACTGCAGCCTCAAACTGCCGGGCTCAAAGGATCCTCCCACCTCAGCCTCCCAAGTAGCTGGGACTACGGTGTGTACCATTACATCTGGCTAATTTTTTAATTCTTCTATTTGTAGAGCTGGAGTCTTGCCAAGTAGCCAGGCTGATCTTGAACTCCTGGCCTCAAGCAATTCTCCCACCTTGGCCCCCCAAAGTGCTGGGATTACAGGCATGAGCCACCATTCCTGGCATGTATTTTTCTTGAGCTGTGCAGTGGTGTTTTTTATTTTTCTTTAGAGCCATGATTGTATTTTATTTATTTAAATTTTTTAGTAAGAAGAGTACTCCTTTTAAACACCAATGAATTTTGCAGATCTCCTGCATGATGATAGTAATAATCATAGTATCTTTTAATTTGTGGACCAAGAAAATGTATATGTGCACATGGATTTGAGGATTCTTTTAAATTTTGCTGCAACCCTCCAGCCATTTGCCCCTGATAAGTTGAAAAACACTTGATGTCTATAAGTTCACTTTTTATTGGTAATTAAGGAACTTTTGGAGAACACCATGGAGATTAAAGAGGTCTTATAGAAAATATAACCCAGATTTCCTCATTTGCAGATGAGGAAACTGAGGCCCAATAAAAAGTGAATGAGATCACAGAACTAAAGCCAGAACTCAAGTCTTCCTCCCAGGGCTGTGCTTGCATGCTCTGTGTCCAAGTGGGCAATTATACGTCCCCAGGGTGAGGTTGGCCACTTAGAGAGCTTTCAGAAGTGAATTTTCTACTCAGGGTTAGAGACCAAATGGAGCATCATGTGGCTTTTCATTTTCAAGGGATTAAAATTAAAGAAATCAGGATTTAAGGCATTTCCCCAGCATGGAAGAGAGAAATAGGAGCTCTCTATTGTGGAACATGGAATAATCCATGGTGATAAGTTGTAGATTCCAAGGATAGAGAGGAGACCAGGAGTGAGGGACTAATATAGTAGTTATTTTTCATAAACAATATTATAGAGGACATTTGTAAAAACAAAACAGAATGTGACTTGAAGATGCCTAAATCTTGATTAAACACATTTGGAAGAGTAAGTTTTACTATTTTAGTCTAGACAGAAGGTAGACAGTTTCAGCAACTCTAAAATTCAGCAGTTCTAAATGAAGAGCTGGAATGTAGTAATCAGTGACTTGGTTGGCAGAGAAACATTATTATACTGAAAACCTTTCATTAAGAGGATTGAAAGGGTGACGTTGGGTAATTAACATCTGTGTAGCAAGTTCACAGCTAGAGAAGGGAAGTAGCTTCATGTATTTGATAAAAATGTGACTTGGAGTAGCTAAGCAACAGGAATGATTTTTTTTAATTTAAAATTTTAAGTAAAATGCGTTGCCTTATATATTTCAATTATGTTAAAGTTAACAATGAGTACTTAGAGAGTGGGGAGATGCCTCCAATCACGTACTGCTGGTTGGAAAATATCGTGACATGAGTGTTCAGAGGGCAATTTCTTAACGCAGATCAAAATAACTAAAATATGTATGACCTAAAACATTATAATTTCATTTCTAGGATTTTATTTCTAGTATATCCACTATAAATCAGTGGCTGGGATGATTACAACAGCATTGGCTATAATAAGAAAATACATAAATTGGAAACAAACTAAATGCCAAACAATAGAGAAATGCCCAACAATTGGCGTATCTTCATACAGTGGAAAATTATGTAGTCACTCCCAGTATTTGGGAAGATTATTTGAAAGTAAAGAAAGGAATTCATAAGATTGCTAAATATGAAAAGCAATACATGATATGATTCAAAATTTTAAATTATAATGATTATAGATATAAATGTAGTAAAACTAAGAATGTCATCAATGGTCATTACTGGTGTTATGATCATGTGAGATGATGATGACGATGATTTTTTTTTTTAACTTTTATTTTAGGTTCTGGGGTACAAATGCAGGTTTGTTGCATAGGTAAACTTGTGTCATGAAGGTTTGTTGTACAAATTATTTCATGACCCAGGTATTAAGCCTAGTACCCATTAGTTATTTTTCCTGATCCTCTCCCTCCTCCCACACTCCACCCTCTGAAAGGCCCCAGTGTGTGTTGTTTTCCTCTATGTGTCCATGTGTTTTCATCATTTAGCTCCTACTCATAGGTGAGAACATGCCATATTTGGTTTTCTGTTCATGCATTTACTTTGCTAAGGATCACAGCCTCCAGCTCCATCCATGTCCTTGCAAAGGACATGATCTTGTTCTTTTTCATGGCTGCATAGTATTCCATGATGTATATGCACCACATTTTCTTATCCAGTCTATCATTGATGGGCGTTTAGGTTGAGTCCATGTCTTTGCTATTGTGAATAGGATTGCATGAGATTATTCTCCTGATCTATATTTTCCAAATTTTCCTTATATATTAAGCTATAGCAATATATAGTTTAGTAATTAAAAAACCCAACTCCATAATCAAACTAATTTCTTCTCTCAGTCAAAACTGGCTTCAGTTCTACTGGCGACAGAACAGTTTATTATCTCCTCTACCAATGAACTATTTAGCAGTTGTCTTTAGATCTTGTGCAAATGCCACTCATGGTCTAATAAACGTATGTTAAAAGATCTGTATAAAGTTCTTCTAAGAGGTCCAGGATAGGCAACACAAAAGCGTACTTAGAAGCAAATAATGCAGGTGGTGCTTTTAACTTATTCCAACATGATAATAGCTTGGTTTGCTTTATGTTTAATTTAAATCTACTGCTCTTCATTTCAGAGATGAAATTTCCCCAGCAAAGAGCGAAATCCTAATATTTTACTTTGATTGCTCCCAAATAATTCTATGATTTCAATTTTTAATTGAAAACATCAAAGCATCTAAACAGTGCTAGAGTTTGAAGGAACATTTGAGATTATGTAACTCAGTCTATATTTACAGGTGGCACAGCTGAGACCCAGAGAAATAAAGTGATTTTTCCAAGGCCACAGTTAGCCAGTTCCAGAGATGCCTAAATAAATGTCAGCCACCCGTCATGCCCAACAATACCTAGAAGGGCTTGCATGTGTCCAGAAAAGAAACCAGTTGTTACCAGATAATCACAAGTACAAAATGGCAGCAAGAGGATGGCGAATTTTCCTTTTCCCTTCCAAGATGGCCAACTTTTAGCTCCCCATGGGTCCTGTGAGCTGGTTCTTTCCCTGGTCTCCTGCTTCTTTCCTTTTACTGCCCCTCTGTCCTTCTCATCCAGGTTAAGGGTAGGAAGTCCATCACTGATGGCCCCTGGATGAGATGGCTCTTTAGTCCTTACTACAGGAAGTGTGTGGGTATCTCAGATTCTTCTGAGTGGATCATTTATAATGTCCATGCTTCCCAAAGTAATATATAGACAACACAATTCCTATCAAAATTTCAATGGTGTTCTTCATAGAACTAGAAAAAGAATCCTAAAATTCATATTGAACCATGCAAAAAAACCTCCACAAATAGATAAAGCAATACTGAGAAAGATAAAGTTGGAGGCATCACATGTCCAAATTTAAAATTATAGTACAAAGCTACAGTTATCAAAACATTATGATACTGGCATAAAAAAAGAAACAGACCAATGGAACAAATCAGAGTGCCTAGAAATAAATCCTAACCACCTAATTTTTAACAAGGGCATCAAGAGGACACAATGAAAAAAAAATAGTCTCTTAAATAAATGATGCTGAGAAAACTAGATTTCCACTGGCAAAATAATGAAATTTGATCTTACATCATACAAAAAATACAAATGGATAAAAGATCTAAATATAAAATTTAAACCCTAAAACTCATGGAAGATAACATAAGGAAAAAGCTCCTGAACACTGGCCGTGGCAATGACTTTTTTTGCATATCACACCAAAAGCTCAGGCTACAAAAGCAAAAATAAATAAATAGGACCACATCAAACTACAAAGCTTTGCACAGCAAACAATCAGCAAAATGAAGAGGCAACCTATGTACTGGGAAAAAAAATTTGTAAACTACATAACTGATAAGAGGTTAATATCTAAAATTTATTTAATAATTCTTGTAACTCAATAGCAGAAAACAAAATAATTTGATTAAAACATAAGAAAAGGACTTGAATAGATATTTCTTAATAGAAGACATACACATAACTAACAGTTATATGAAAAAGTACTGAACATCACTAATCATCAACGAAATGCAAATTAAAATCACTATGAGATATCACCCCACACTGGTAAGTTTGGCTATTACCAAAAAGACAAGAGGTAACCAATGTTGGTGAGGGTGTGGAGCAAAGGGTACCCTGGTACACTATTGGTGGAAATGTAGATTGGTACGGCCATTATGGAAAACAATATGGAGATTCCTAAAGAAATTAAAAATAGAACTACCATGTGACCCAGCAATCCCTCCTCTGAGTATACCCCAAAGAGAGGAAACCATCACCTCGTACAAAGATCTACACTCATGTGAATTACAGCATTACTCACAATAGCCAATATGGAAAAAACTTAAGTATCCATAAACAGACAAATGGATAAAGGAAATGTGTTTATGTGGAATACAATTCAGTCTTAAAAAAGAAGGAGATCCTGCCATTTGCCATGACATAGATGGACCTAGAGGACATTATGCTAAGTTAAGCCAGACACAGAAAGAAAAATAATTGCATGATGTCACTTATATGTGGAATATTTTTAAGAAAGAGCTTATATACCCAGAGAATGAAACAGTGGTCATCATGGGGATGGGGGAGAGGAAATATGGAGCTACAGATCTAAGGATGCAAAACAGCAGATATATAAGATATATATAAAATAGTTTAGAGATCTAATGTAACATGAGGACTAAAATTAATAAAATTATATAATATTAGGGATTTTTGTTGTAGAAAATAAGCAGATTTTACCTGCTCTTGTCACAACAAAGTAACTATGTGAGATGATAGTTATGTTAAACTGCTTCACTATGGATTTATTTTACAATCTACATATATCCTATGTTGTAAACCTCAAATATACACAATAACATTTATTTTTAAAAAGACAAGTAAATCCATACCTGGCTCTCTTTTCACATGATAAAACCTCACTGCCCTATTTATATGAAAAGGATCTTTTAAGTATCTCTATAGTCTACTTTGGAAAGATTTACATGATATAACGTTAAATGGAAAAGAGAAAGGTGGAGAAAAAGTCACATATTTTTAAAAATAATGAGATGATCAGGGATATCTGAATACTGACTATTTGATATAATTAAAGAATATGGCTAATTTCTTTAGGCATGAAAATATCATTGTAGTTGTATTTTTTTTTTTAAAAAAAGAATCTGTGTTTTTGGAGATACATACTCAAATATTTTCTGGTGACATTATCTGCTGTTTGGAATTTGCCACAAAATAATCCAGGACGTGGTTTGTGGGAAGTGGGTGGGTATAGATTAAATGAGATTGTCCAAGAATTGGTCATTGCTGAAAGTGGATGAGGAGTACATGGAGGTTCATTATACCATTCTATTTTTGTAATGTTTGGTATTTTCCATAATAACAATATAAAGAACTCCTATTAGGATGTTTAATGGAAAAGGCAGGAACTTGGAGACCCTTGAATATTCAGGGTTTAGAAAGGAAAGAATGAAGAGGGTGAGGAGAATTCCATTCTGTGGAATCATAAATATTTCTTGGCTGACTAAATGATAAATTGCAGGTATGAATGAATTGATAACCAAACCTGATTCTTCTAATTCTAGTGCAAGGCAGTTTCCGCTAAAGTTCAAGTTAATGTCTCTTGTAAAACATAGACTACTTACTACCTGTAGGTTTCAAGATTGGGGTTTCTTACTTGTTTATTCAACATTGTACCACATGCTTTGACCTTGCTGTGTGACTTGTCTTTCCGAAACGGCAGAATTGAACCTTCCTTTTGTCCTCCAAGCAGCTGTTTTGTGTAGAAGTCTGATTAATATTTTTTAAGGATACAGCTTGAGTGATCAGCTCATAGACTGAGAGGCTGTTTGTTTCTCATTCTTGACCCCTGCACCCTGGAGAGGAAGCACCGTAAACTACACACTTACTGAGGGAAACAATAGTTTATGTTGCTTGGAAACTTGTTTGGAAACGTTTCAGTATCAACACAGACCCAATATATAAAGAGCTAGAGTTGTAGGTATCTGAGGCAAAGATGAAGAAATAGGCAACTAAGTTAAAATCTGATTCAGAACAATCCTACTCACTCTTAGAACAAAATTGCTCTTCAGATTCTCATCCTCAGTTGATGTACTCCCAGCCACCCCTATGCTTTCCTCACCTGTCATTTCCATTGGATTGTGATTCTTTTCATTCTCATTGGCTTTCTCCCACTAGCCTATACTTCATTTTTTGTAACCTCAACACATAGCACAGCACTAAGTGCATAAGTGCTAAATAGTAATTCTTGATTGGATGTGTTAGATAAGTGTTAATGGAAACAATAGAGGTTATAATCCTCATAGAAGCAGAGAATAGAATTGGGGTGAAGGGAAGACTGGGGATACAGAGGCTAGGAGGTGAAAGGAAGGGAAGGGGGAGATGATGGTCAAAAGGTACAAAATCTCAGACAGGAGGAATATGTATTTTTTCTTGTTTTGAATTATATTGCATAGCATGGTAGATACAGTTAATAATAGAGTATTGTACATTTCAAAATTTCTAAGATAGTACATTTAAAATATTATCACAAAAACTGTTAAGTATTGTATTTGAGATGATGGATGTGTTAACTGGCTTGATTTAATTATTCCACATTGTATTCATAAATCATAACATTATTTTATACCCACAAATTTGCACAATTATAAACTGTTCACTTATAATACAAAAAAATTCTGAAGGTGAGGAAAATAGAATCAGAAGACAGAAAAAGATCTGACAGGCGGTGCACATTTTTCACCCAAGGATACTGAAACTGAGGGAGGCCCACTGACTTGCTCCTAGTCACTATGGCAGGACCAGACCTGGATGCTCATCATCTTTCCATAGAATCACACTACTCTTTGTTTGAAGGATGGCAAATTGGCAATGAATTTGCAGACAGAGACCAGGAGGACCCATGAGAGAGCACAGGACATCCATCTGGACATTTTCTTGGTATGTGAACTGATGGATGCTGGTCCACAGCAGCTGTGAAAGGAAAGAGAAGAAAGAGGGTCTCCATTAATATCATCAGAACTTTAGAGGAATCCTTCCTGGATAGTTAGAGGAGATGGAATTAGGACTGGTCCTGGATACCTTTGCGATCTGGATAAAACTTGCCTTTCCTGCTTTCAGGACCACGCCCTCCTCCCTCCTTCATTTGCCAGGACCCCAGGATATCTGCCCTGCTCATTGTGCAACATCTTTAACTTTGATGTCCCAGCTAAGTTTCTTCCCCATAATCCTCTAAAATCTTCTTTTTTTAGCTGAGGCTTCTATAACAGAACACTGTGGACTAGGTGACTTAAAAAACAGATATTCCTTTCTCAAAGTTCTGAAAGCTAGAAGTCTGAGATCAGGGCACCAGGATGGTCAGGTTCAGGGCAAGGGCCCTCTTTCTGGCTTGCAGGTGCTGGCTGATTTCTTGCTGCATCTTCACACGGCAGAGGGAGGAAACTCTGCTGTTTCTTCATCTTATAATGGCACTAATTCAGTATAGGGGTTCTACTCTCAGTGCCTCATCTAAACCTGTTAATAATTACCTCCCAAAGGCCCGGCCTCCACATACCATCACACTGGGATTGGGGCTTCAATCTATGACTTTAATGGGAACAGAAACATTCAGTTTGTAACAACTTCCCTGACCTGTGTGCCAGTCTCCAAGACCCAGAGGGTGCAAGGGAAGAGATGCTAGCCTTCAAAAGTAATCAGTGCTGAGGTGTAAGAGCAAATTATTTTTCCTGCATTGTTAATTTCCCCTTCATTGCACCATCTTGCTGTTATTTCTTCCATATTTAACAACAATAACAACAACAACCCTCCTTGACAAGCCCAGCACCTGAGTTGGCAGCTCTGCTGCACATCTGTAACAAAACTACTGACAGTATTTGCAGCAAAATCACTGTCTCTCATTACTCCTTTTCCTATTCTTTCCTACACTCTACGAATCGAGAATTTGTCTCCATCACTCCTCCTTTCAAGGAGTGTCTTGTCAGTTCCTCTGGTCGAGGTCACAGTAGTCCCCACATTGATATAGCCAACAGTAAATTATCAGTCCTGAGTTGACTTATCATTGTCACTGACGCAGTTGACGTGAAGTTCTTCCATGAAGAACTTTTTCTAGTGTGCATGTTGTACACTTGCCTCTCCATTTTTCCAGTTCTTTCTTTTTCCCAGCCTCTTAATGTTGAAGGATCCCAGGATTCAGTGCCTGGGCTTCCCCTCTACTCATCTACACTTATATTCCCTGGGTAATTTCATCCAGTTTCATTGAGATTGGCTTTTCAGAAAACCTATAAACATATGATTCCCAAATTTATATCTTTATCCTAAATATCTGCTTTGGATTTCAAACTCATGTATCTAACTGCTTAATTGAGTGCTCCACTTAATTGAGCTAACAGAAAATTTAAATTTAACGTATGCAAATGGAACAGAACAGTAAGTCCAGAAACAGATCTCATATGCAATCACTTAATCTAGGAGCAGGGTAATATTACAATGCAGGAAAAGGATGGCCTTTTCAATAATTGCAATGGTGAATTAGATATCTATATGGAAAAAAAGTGAATCTCAACCCCTATCTCATATTATAAGCAAAATCAGTTCCAGATGAATTTCAGGTTTTAGTATAAAAAAGAAAACCTTCCAATTTCTAGAATACAGGGGAAAATATTTATAACATTGGAGCAAGGAGCAATTCCTTCATTAAAACATTAAGATAAAGGAAAAGATTGATACATTAGATTTCATTCTAATTAAAGACATCATTAAGGGAGGGAAATAGCAAGCCACAGATTGGGAGAAAATATTTGAAGAACATCTTGCAACAAAGGATTCATGTTCAGTATATGCACCAATTTCCTGAAAATCAGTAAGAAAAGACAGAAAGCTACTTTTACTTAACCTATTGCCTCATAACAAACCACCTCAAAACTTAATGGCTTTAAAAAAGTAACCGTGTTATTTTTGTAATTTGAGCAATTTGTTAGTTTTGCAATTTGGGCAGAGCTCAGGGGGCACAGCATGTCTCTGCTCCACATGGCATCAGATGAGGTGGCTTGATAGGGACTGGAGAATCCACTTCCAAGACTGGCCATTCACATGGCCCACAAATTGGTGCTGGCTGTCACTTGGGAATCCAGCTGGAGCTGTTAGCCTGAGACCTTAATTATTTTCCATATGGGCATTCCCATATGATTTGTTGAGTTTCCTTGTAGCGTGGTAGCTAGGTTCTAAGTGAGAGGACACAGCAGCTGTCAGCCCTCTTCAAGGTTAGGCTCAGAACTGGAAGTGCATAATTTCTACTGTATTCTATGGATCAAAGTAGTCAATGGCTCAGCCCAGATTCAAGGGGGTGGAGAAATCTACTCCACCACTCAGAGTGTATGGGGAATGGCTGCAAAGAACTTGTAGCCATCTTTAATCGACCACATCAATTAATTAAAAGATTCACAGACAACTTGAACAAGTACTTTGCGAAAAAAGGTTATTCAAATTACTAGTAGGCATCAAAATGTGCTCACCATGTGTTATCAGAGAAATACAAGTTGTTATCAGAGAATTACAAGATAACACTACATACCGATCAAGATGGCTAAAATGAAAAAAGCAACAAACAAATCTGGCAGCACAACTATTGGGGAGGATGCAGAGCAATATAGACTCTTTAAATATTGCTGGTGGGACTTTAAGTCAGTGTATAACGTGGGAATCTGTTTTGCATGATCCATCAAGTCACCCACATGGCTGCAAGTTGGTACTGGCTATCACTTGGGAATTCAACATGAATTAGTTTTTTCTGTTTTTGAACTTCATGTAAATAGAATTACACAAAATCAACTCTTTAGTGTTTGACTTTTGCTTTGATTCTCCTTCACATGAATCTTTCTTCATGGCTGCCTGGGCTTCCTTATGGCATCTTGGCTAGGTTCTAAATGAAAAGATGCATCAGACATATGTATATATGGATATATACCCAGGACAGATGCACATATATGTGCAACAAAAGTATGTACAAGAGTGCTCATGGCAGCAGTATCAGTAATAGCCCAAATTGAAAACAAGCCTAATATCCATCAACAATTGAATGGATAAATAAGTTGTGATGTATTCAAACAATAGAATAATGCACAACAATGGAAAATATTTGAACCATTGTTATATTTAACGATGTGAATGATTCTCACAAAGTTCATACTGAATGAAAAAAGTCAAACACAAGAGTGGATATTATGTAATTCCATTTATTTACATGAAGTTCAAAGCCAGGCAAAACTAATCTATGTTTATGAATGTCAGAATAACAGTTATCTTTGGGATAGGTGATGACCAAGAGGTGTGTGAGGGAAGCTTCTCTGTTGGACAGAATATTCTCTTTTTGATCTTGAGGTGAGTAACTTGGTATGTTCTCTGTGTACAAATTCATTGAGCTGCCCACTTAAAATGTGTTCATTTTTCCATATATTCATTTAAGCTTAAGAAACCAACTTGCCTAAAACTGAACTTCTAATTCTCCTATCAACATCTGTCCTACTCACAACCACTACTCACAAATCTTTATTTTTGAGACGGAGTCTTGCTCTGTCGCCCAGGCTGGAGTGCAGTTGCACCACTATGGCTCACTCCAGCCTTGACTCCCTGGGCTCAAGTGATTTTCCCATCTCAGCCTCCCAAGTAGCTGGGACCACAGGCAATATCACCAAGACTGGCTATTTTTTTTTTTAATTTGTAGAAACGAGGTCTTTCTTTGTTGCCCAGGCTAGTCTCAAACTCCTGGGCTCAAGCAATCCACCCGCCTTGGCCTCCCAAAGTGCTGGGATTATAGGCTTGAGACACCACACCAAGCTGCTGACAAATCTTTGAGTTAGTGGCTTCCCTATCCTTTATGTCATCCCTGACTTCACCCTCTCTTCCTCTCTCACCTCCCAAGTTCGTCTGTAAATCTGGCTGGCTCTGCCTTCAGCACGGGTCTAGATTCTAACCATTCTCTCCTCCTCCACCAGAAGCATCCTGGTCCAGGACACCTTGTTGGCTCACCTGGTTAATGCCATCATCTCCTACCTGGTTTCTCAGCTTCTACTTTATTCCCCTACAGGCTATTCTTGGTGCCACAGCCAGATGTCCACTGAAAACACAAGGCATTTTATGGCCTCCTCCAGTGGCATCCATCTCATTCAGAGTAAAAGTCAAAAGCCTTTACTGCAGCTTATGGGGCCCTGGAGGATATGGCCCCATTTTCTCTCTAGTCTCCTTGAATCCTTTCTCCTCTAGCCATTCTGGTCCTCTTGTTCCTTGAACACAGTAAGTAAGCATGCTTTCCCCAGAGGGCCTTTGCCCTTCTTGTTCCATTTCCTCTTCCTGACCACTTTTCTCCCAGATATCGGCATGACGATCACCCCTTTTAAGTCTTTTCAGACATCACCTTCTCAGTGAGACTTGCTGTGACCACCCTAATTGAAGTCATCTTTCCCCTGCACTCCCTTGCCGTGCTTTGGATTTCACCTTTGCACTGACTACCTTCTAACAAACTATATACATTTTCCTTGTTTAATATGTTTATTATCTGTTTTTCCTCTTTATACAAACTCCCTGGGGGATTTTGAAGCAATTTAAAGTTTGGGAAGCTCTAGTTTTGATCATCCTGGTGACAAAGTGCTCTTACATTTCATTATTGAGCTTGATTTTACTCTATGAGTTGGCACAGTACGTACTATTAGCCCCCATGTTTTTGTTGTTGTTGCTTAACAGATGCAGAAACTAGTGCTTAGAGTCTAAGATCACAAGCAGGGCCAAGACTTGTATTTTGGTCTTCAAGGAGTTGGCTCCAAGGCCAGTGCTTTTCCTGCCATGACACGTCATCCCCCACATCAAACAGCTGTAACTAAAAGGTAAATGATACACTGGAGAGAACCCAGCAAAGAAGTGGGACAAGGAGCACAGGGAGTGACCAGGACTTAATTTAGATATGAAGCAAGATGGCTGAGGGGTGTATGGAGATGAACGTGACAGAGCCTGGCTAAGGGATAACTAGCCCATTGTCTCCAGGGGCCATTGTTGAGTCAAGTAAAGACAGGCTTGGCTTTATTTTGAGTCCTGAGACAAGAAGTGGGGCAGAAGAAAGACCTTTCCCTTCAATTTTAGGGCAAAATTCCTGGATGATGCTGTCATATCCCTTGTTTTGCTGGTACCCACAGAACTCTCAGGGCTCTCAGCTATCCCAGGGATTCACATGAGAATCAAGTCTAGATTTCTAGAAATTACTTCACTTTTTTTGTACTCTTTTCCACAACTTCCCTTCTAATCAGGTTTGAAATTGCTTACAATAAAAGACACCTATTGAAGAGGACCAATAGTATAAACAAAAAAGATAAATAGCATATGTGGGGGTGTGGGATGTAATAAGCCAAAAATCCTTTTTGCATGGATTTACCGCAATTGGAACATTTACTTCTGATCATCCCAGAAGTGGAAGAGAAAATGAAAAGTAGTTGTTATGCCTGATTAAAACTTGCCCCACATTTGGTTGTGTGAACATGGGATTTTTAGAGGGATACAATCCAAGAGGAACCTATCACAAAAATCCTCTCGAAAGAACATTAAATTCATGAGTGGATTTTTATTTTTACAGGCCTATTTTCAAGCATTTTTTTTCTGCTACCAGATGAGTGTTCTGTTTACCCAGTAGCATTCTCTAGACAGTAAAATGCATTATGTTTTGGCCAGGGGGTTTTCAGGGAGGAGTACTTGCATTGCAGGACCACTTTTGTGCTTTCACTCCTGCCTCTCCCCTGAGCACTCTTAGGACTCTGTAATTCAGCGTTTTCCAGTGGATCATATCTTCATTGCTTCTAATCTGTTTTTTGTTTTTTGTTTTTTGTTTTTTGTTTTTTTTTTCAGTTAAACTTCTTAAGGATTAAAATGCCTTTTACTTCTTTGGTACTGCTTCAGTGCTAAGCCCCTATATGATTCTCCCTCTCTCCTCTTTCACACCCATCCCCAGTCTCTACTAAAGAATTGGTACTGCCTCCCATCTGCCTGGAACTCTGTCTCTCCAGCATGCTCCACGTCTTTACTAAAATGTCACATTCCCAGTGAGCCTGACCCTGACCATCATATTTGAAATTGCACCTCCATCCCCACCCACAGCAGCCTTTTCTTTTTGCCCTAGCACCCCTTACCTCTTAAGTGACCACTACTTATTTATGTCTTTTGCTTATTGTGTGTCTCCTCCTGCTGGAATGCAAGATCCATAAGGCCATATTGCAGGGAGCAGTGACTGATAATTTTCAGAAGTGATGAGAGGCTCAATCCCCAGATTGAAGAAGTCATCCCAAGTTGGATAAAGAAACATAAATCTAGGTGCATCACTACACAATTAGAACACAACAAAGATAGATAAAAATTTTGAAAGTAATCAGAGAGATTGAGAAGTTTCTTAAAAACAAATATTATACTGTTATAAAATTTCTCATTAGCAATAATAGAAGCCACAAGACAAGAAAATATCTTCAAAGCATTTGGGGGCGGGATGGGAGGAGTGGAAGGTAACTGTCAACGTAGAATTCTGAATCTGCTAAACTCTTGCTACTCAAACTGTGGTCCAAGGACCAGCAGCACCAGAATCACCTGGAAGTGAGTAAGAAATGCAGAATCTACCCCAGACCTACTGCATCATGGTCTGCAGTTTAACAGGATCCCTGGTGTTTTAAATGCTCATTACAGTTTGAGAATCCCTGATGAAGTGAACTATCATTCAAAGTGAGACCAAAACAAAAACAATTTCAATCAAAGAACAAAAGAGAGCTTTGCGGAAAAATTACTTCAATAAGAAAAAGAATGGAATCCATAGGAGAGAAGCAGGATGTGGAAAGCAAAGAAATGGATAAATGTGGGTAACCCTAAAGAATTGAAGACATAATCCTTGCCTTCAGGAAGTTTATCATAGTGCTGAGAAGAGGAAACCAAAACACACAGGAAACAGAGGGTCAAGGGGCACCCTGAAAGTAGTCAGGGAAACTAGATTCTAGTCCGGAATTGGCTATCTTTGTTTGTGTAACTTTAAGGAAGACTTTTAATCTCCTTGGGCCTCAGTTTCTTCATCTGTGAAAGGAGTTTATCTAGATCAGCAGTTTTCAAGCTTTTTTGACCCTGACCTAATAAGAAAAACATTTTATATCTGTACCCAGTTCTTCTCATATGAATGTAGGTAAATAGACATGCTTATCAAAATTATGCTTTCCCTTTTTATATGCAGTGCACGCTGATATTTTCTATTCTATTTCCTTTTTACATTTGCTGGTGTAGTGTTGATTTTAAAGAGACAAAACCAAAGGTTTTCTGAAGTTATTTTTGGTTCTAACCATACACAGTTTTATTCTAACCATATGCAATTCATTCATATAACACCTCTAGATAACTGGTTCTCAAACTTGACTGCACATTAGAATCTCCTGTTTTTGTTTTGTTTTGTTTTAATTGCTGATTCCTGTGTCCCACCACAGAGATACTGATTTAATTGGCATGGGGCATAACGGAGATCAGAATTTTTAAAAGCTTTCCAGGGAGTCCAAGGCTGAGCCAAGTTTGAGAACCACTGTTGACAGAGACTCTATAAATCAAAGGCATCTCTGCAACTGGAAATAGCTTTTCCCAGGCCCTGCTCCCCACAGCCATTTCAGAAAACTGTGCTAGTGTATGTAAAGACACATAGTTCTCTAATTCCTTCTGACTACACCAAAGAGAAGTCCTTCTTTCTTTACGTGGCTCATGCTTACCCTTCCCTTGAGCCTTTGATCCTGTTGTTTCTCCTTCCTTGAGAACTTTGAAGAATCACTTACCACCTTTCTGTCCTTCATTTTCACCATGTCCTGTACTGCTAACTTCATCCTGCACGCATTCCGATATGCTGTAATCACTTGAGAGAGACAACTTGCCCCATCTCTTTCTTTCCTCTTCTGTAGTGAAACTTCCTGAGAGGCCCACACTTACTAGCTGCATCCCAGCTCCAACTCGTCATCAAATAACTGCACTCTCCTTCCACACCTGCTTCTTTTTGCCTATTAACTTTGAATAACCATTACTCATGATGGTTCTCTTTGAATTCCACACAAGTTTTATTTGCGTTTGCCCAGGTATGTATGTAATGATCTTTCATCTGATACAAGTAATTTACTCTCCATTCTTGAAGTGGTCCCATATTTCTGGGTGAATTAATTATGCCTTCATTTTTATGACTGCATTAAATTTAAATCTGAAAAGTCAACAATCAAGCCAACCAATGATTATGCAAACAATAATTAAGTCAACACCACCAGATTTTTATTTAATGCTTATTGTGTGCCAGGCTCTGAAATAAAGAACTTTACATCTATCAGTTTATCCTCACAGGCACCCACTGATATAGGCTCTAACATTATTTTATAGATGAGGAAAACAAGGATTACAGAAGAGTTGGGTCATTTGACTAAGATCTCACAACTAGTAAATGATGAAGCTAAAAGTTCAAGCTGAGTCTGTCTGATTCTGGGAGCCATGCTATTGTATTCCTCTCCTGTATTTAGAAATCTGGATGTTTCCTTAATGAAGAAACAGATGAAGTGTCCATGGCTGAGTCACTTCCTTTCTCTGAACTTTAGTTTTCTTATCTGTAAAATGACTATATCAGGCAGAGAGAAACAAAAAGCAGTAAGTACAAAAGTCCAAAGGCCAAAGGGAATGTGGAACCCTGGAGGAGATAAAAGCCTAATATTGCTGAAACAGACAGAGAAAGGAGAAAAATGGTTAGAGACACACAGAGAGGCCAGAGGATAAAGGGCCTTGTACGCTGTGTGTAGGAATTCAGAATTTATTCTGAGAGCATGGAAAACCGTTAATGGGTTTTAACAGGGGTATGACATGAGTAGATCTGCATTTTTAACCTATCATAAAGGCAGTCAAGTGGGAAGTGGACTGCAGGAGTTAAGAGT
This sequence comes from Hylobates moloch, assembly GCF_009828535.3. Lineage (NCBI taxonomy): Eukaryota > Metazoa > Chordata > Mammalia > Primates > Hylobatidae > Hylobates > Hylobates moloch. The sequence goes on along the minus strand of NW_026652292.1, from coordinate 30,656,927 downwards.
GCGGGCAGGAGCCATCTGGTGTCAGCAGTTACTGTTGGCAGCTGCATGGGGATGATGGCAACTGGATGGATGACAGCCGTCGTCAGGAGAAACTTCAAAGATAAAGTGAACAGGATAAATAGGATGCGCTGGAAATCTGAAACATGACAGTATTCATTTTCTTAAAAGAAATGTAAACTCCCACCTACTAAATTCTAGAGTAACCAACACATTTAGAAGATCTAGAATCTAGATGAAAGTTTCCAGGTTGTGGCCTCAATAACATGTTTTTGCACATCAAGAAGCTCAGACAGAGCCTGTAATGTACTCTTGGCAGGAATCATGGAGAAGGGGAGTATCAGCATCAGCTCCATCACTGGACCAAAGCCGGACTCCTTGACTTGGATTTCATTGAATTGTTTAAAATTAGGTTCTGATGTTTCTACTTTTCCATGTAAGGTTGTTAAAAAGTTACTTCTTTCTGCTATAACTGCCCAACACCATTCCATTCCACAGACTGGTATTGAAAAGCCCCTGAGCTATCTGGCCATGACGAATGGTGTTCCCAGCCTCGAGGCTGTGCTTCCATTAATAACATCTCTGTGTATGGACTGGTTGCATTTCTAGATTCTTCAGTGACTTCTGTATATTGGGAGTAAGGGGAGAGAAGGAACTAACACATTGAAAATACACAGTATTTTTTTGTATTTTCATGATCTTCTGCATCATTTCATTAAATACTTACAACATTCCTTGAAGGTACATATGACCTCTATAACTAATGAGTAAGCTGAAATTCACAACAGATTTGTAGCTAGCAGATGGAAGAATAAATCATGAATTTTAAAATGTTTATTCATCTTATTTGAAATTGTAAAAAAGTATCTAATTTTAGATATTTACACTTATTCACCACTTAGCAGCAGACTCTAAACATAATAAAGTTTAATTTTATTTTTAAGTGTTCTGCAATTTATGTTCTTTACAAAGTCTTTTTATTTTTTTAAATAAGAGGTGGCTTTTTTTCCCCCTTTTCTTTTCAGAGACAAAATCTCTCTCTGTTGCCCAGGCTGGAGTGCAATGGCACAATCACAGTTCACTGTAACCTCGAACTCCTGGGCTCAAGCTATCCTCCCACCTCAGCCTCCCAAAGTGCTGGGATTAAGGCATAAGCCACTGCACCCAGCCCTTTTTTCCTTCACAGCATACATATCATAACCTCTTTTCTCCTGTCACACATACATTCATTAGACAAACATTCATTATCAAAGTAGACACAAAAATAGTGCATAGGTCTACTCTGTGAGCTTGATGAAAGCCTCCATGCTCTCCCCTTAGGAGACCTCACTCCATTAGGATGGTCTGCAGATTCAGCACAGCCACTGCCACATTACAAGGCTGTGTAGTCAGTGATCCTCCTAATGTGATCAATTGTTGGATGTGGATCTGATTGAGGTGTAAGCCTCAGGTGCCCTATGCAGACCTTGAGCCTTGCTGGGGTCTCATACCTTGCTCATGCAATGGAGAATATTGCTCAACTACCATGGCAGTTTATGTATCTTCAACATCTTTAATTTCTTTAATGAGACTGAATTTCTAGTATTCATTATGCTAATTAACAAGACCCTACTTTCACCAATAATTTTTAAAATTTATTATGTAATAATTAGCAAGCTGTGGATTGTTGATGTTGACCCAGGTAGTAGAAGTATTTAGGGAGCCCCACCTGGAGGGTGGCTCTTTTTGTTGTAATGCTAGCTAACCACGCCAGAGCTGTGTATAAAACATATTGTTAGCTTGACCAACCTTAGAATTTAAATTAAAGTTAACTGATGCTTACATAATATCACACTGAGTAGACTGGAATATTTTCCAGTATATTACAGACTTCATGATGCTCACTCTCATAAGTACATTGGTACTAGTCAGACACTGTTTGGTAGGGGTGCAAAGTGGGGATGAATGGGAACTTCGTCTTTGCTGTGCTGATCCCCATTGGCTTTCACATATATTTTTTATTCTGTAGTGCAGGGTTTTCTTACTATGATTTATTGGAGTACAGTGTTCTATCTCTTCACCTCCTTACTCTTAGGCTGGTAAATATCTATAGGAATGAATGGAATAGGGATGGTGAGCAGATCAGGTATATGTAATTTGAAATTTCTGAATGATTCTGATGCCACCCTTCACCCACCTCACTGCCTTAGGCTAGTTCTTCCTTTTGTCTATATCATTCTTTTCACTTGTGAATCGCATTGCAAATATTTTATCAAAATGGTTTCTACAGTGCTGTCAATTTCCCAGAACCTCTTAGGCTGAGGAGGGAAGTGATGGGCTATGTACCTTTCAGCACGTGTTGGGGAATGCCGCTCTAAAACTCAGTGGCTTAAAACAGCCATCATTTATTCTTGTTCACACATCTGCATGTCAGTTGGGAGTTGGCTGGCTGGCTCTCCTTCCAGCTGTGAGAGAGATGGGCTTGGCCGCTCATGCAGGGTTGGGCTCAGGTCTGCTCCCTATATGTTCCTTCTAAGGCCAGGTTGGCAGGAGGCTGTTCCCATGGCAGTGATGGGGGTGCAGAAGGTGAGCACCATTGTGCAATCATAGTTTGTTTGCAATGAGTAGTGCTAACATCCCTTCCAACAAAAGAAGTCACATGGATGAGCCCAAAGTCAAGGGGCAGGGGACTCTACTCTGCACATGAAGATGGGGGAAGAGGAAGGGAATATGTGTGAATAACCTAATCTACTGTGGCCTATGAATGAAGATAATGTATTTTGGAGCAGTTTTTAGTTTGCAAACACTTCTACTCACCCACATACATTATCCCATTCGGTCCTTATTAATAGCCCATGAGGTGTGTGTTATATCTGTCACCATTTTTAATGAGAAAATTAAGGCCTAGGGAAGTTAAAGACATTTGGTAAAGGATGTCCAGGCAATAGGCAGCACAGCTAGGCTCTTGTCTTCTTCCCCTACATTGTTGATATGGTTTGGCTCTGTGTCCCCACCCGAATCTCACCTTGAATTGTAATAATCCCATGTGTCATGGGAGGGATCCCGTAGGAGGTAATTGAATCATGGGAGCAGGTTTTTCCCATGCTGTTCTTGTGATAATGAATAAGTCTCATGAGATTTGATGGTTTTATAAAAGAGCAGTTCCCCTGCACACACCCTCTTGCCTGCTGCCGTGTAAGATGTGTCTTGCTTCCCCTTTGCCTTTCGCCATGATTGTGAGGCCTCCCCAGCCATGTGGAACTGGGAGAATTAAACCTCTTTCCTCTATAAATTACCCAGTCTTGGGTACGCCTTTATTAGCAGTGTGAGAACAGACTAATATAATTGTCTCACTCTTCAACTGACCTCCCATGAATCATAGATATCATTGTACTTTGCTGCCATTGGAGAACATGAAAGTAGCTGGGTATTTCTCAGTGTTATTCGTTGGTGGCATCCTAAGGAATCAAACCCAACCAGAATGGTTCAGGTCAGTGCACCCCACACTTCAAGGCATGTAACAGTGAACTTGAATGACCAAGGTAGCATTTACCACTTTAGGTTATGTATAGCTTGTACTTAATTGACTCTCTAAATGTAAGCTTCTCATTAACAGGGCTTATGTCTGGTCACCAGTAATGTGTCTGTTTCTATCAGATGTTTGTTCCCACCACACTTCTTTTGGGGTTTGTAATAGTTTTGTCTGTGGGTTTTTTTGTTTAGTTTTCTTAGTTTGTCTGTCTGCTTTTATGGGGGAGTTTGGAGAAATTCAAAAGCAATCCCACACTGCTTTCATCTTCCCTGGATCCATGTACCTTATCATGTATGAGTCTTTTCCTGGCCCTCTAGAGAGACTGTCTACCACCTCATTTGTGCCTTGCTGTTCCCTGGATATCCTTATCTTATAATATCAGTGACACTTGCTGATTATGGGTAAGTCTCCTTCTGAGGGCAGGGGTTGTTTTTCACTTGTGTTTGGATCTCAAGTACCTAGTTAATTGTCTGGCATGTAGAGTTCCTCAGTAAGTATTTATTACATGAAGGAATAAACAGACTTTTGCCCCAAATAGGTCCCACATCTGGAAGAGTAAACTTGTTACCCTGTGCAAATTGCCTAATAATAGCAACTGTATTACGTCTTCCATAGAGGACTGCTATTGCTAATATTTGTAGCTTGAAAGGATGTCCAAGAATTTACTTGGGGATCAGAGTAGGGCCCCTGAGATGTAGTGTCTTTAAAAGGGAAGGCTAGGTGGTTTTCTGTTAGCTATCCCTGGATGTTAACTTTAGATGCCACCTCGGAAGAGGAAGTTGCCTGAAATCTTAAAACTTTAAGCAGAGCACTCAGTGAGGACATTTAACAGGAGTCATGGGGAAGATGCAGAGAACAGGGACTAGGTGGCCATCCTAGCAGTGGTTTGCATGTTGCTGTTACCATGGCACCAGTGGGTGGTGCATCCTGTGGAGCAGTGGCATCTTTGATGATGAGCACCACCTCCACTTCTGTGACATTGTGGGTGGTGTCATCTTGTTTGACAAATGCTACCTGCCTGTGATTAGGATCCAACGTTGTACTTGGCCCAGCTCAGCTTTGCTTAGTTGTTTGAGCTGGAGTTCAACACAGTAACAACTTTCCAACACAGCCCCTTTCAGAGAAAGCTGTTTGATTAGTGTTGGAGAACTTCTCTTAGTCCTTTTGGGCTGCTATAACAAAATACTATATGTGAGTGGCTTAACAATAACAGAAATTTATTTCTCACAGTACTGGAGGCTGGGAAGTCCAAGATCAAGATGCTGGCAGATTCAGTGACTGGTGATGAAGGCTCACTTCCCAATTCATAGATAGTGCCTTCTCACTGTAACCTTACATGGTAGAAAGGGGAGGCGGCTCTCTGGGGCCTTTCTTATAAGGCACTGATCTCATTCATGAGGGCTCCATTCTCATGGCCTGATCGCCTTCCCAAAGCCCTACCTCCTAATAGCATTACATTGATGATCAGGTTTTTAACATACATTTTGGAGGGACACAAACATTCAGACCATAGCAATCTTCCACTGAAACTCCACTTTAATATGTCAATGATTTGGCACTGGGATCACAAAGAGTGGAAATCACAAAGATGGGAAACACCCCAGCAGTCACCCTTACTCTTCAACCTCACACCAGCATTTTCTTGTGGTTTTGCCATCTGATGTCACAATGAGTATTCATTCTTCAGTGACTGGCATTGGGACTCCCTCACCTTTGTACCTTCAGCACCATTTCTGCTACACTGTAAGTGCTTAGTAAACGTTTCTACAATGAATGAGTTTGTTTTGAGGCTCTTTTTTTTTCTGAAAGGACACCAAACCACAGTGAGAAGAAAAGAGACCTACCTAATAACAGACAGAACCTGTTTGGGGAAGATTCAGAATGAGGAACCTGGTTATAAGTTGAGTGTGTTTCCTAATGATACATCACATTATATCATGTCATATCACAGCACATGCTGTCATGTCATGCCATGAAGTGACAGTTGCTAGTTGTTTAAGGCTGACTTACTCAGTTATGATGTGAGCAAACCAGGTCTCTAAAACTAAAAGCCCTGATTTGTAGCATTTGCCAATTTCTGGGGTGTAAATACTCCCACCATGGCTGATTTCAGGCTACCCACCTGTATCAGTTTCCTGCAGCTCTGTAACAAATTACCACCAACTTGGTGCCTTAAAACAACAAAAATGTATTCTCTTAGTTCTGGAGATTCCCGTCTCTTTACAGGTAGGGCAGTGCCATTTGTAAGCACACTGGGTGCCAGGGCAGATGCTTGCAGATTAGATTTACTGGAATCTTTCAGCCCATGGGTCCTGTGATGCGTTTACAGCCAGAACTATAGAGAAATTATTTCCAGCTTTCCTCTGCTATGCATTTAGAGTTTCCAAATAAAATCCAGACGTTGCTGTACACGTAAGTCTGTTCTTGTGACCGGCTGCTTGACATGAACAAACTTTTCAAGTGTCTTTTTAAAAAAAACTTGGTCACTTTTTAATTAATTTTTAAAATATGTAAATAATGGTGTCTCTGGGAGAAAAAGGACATCATTAGGGAGCTGTCCTTTGAGGAGTATTTCAAGCTGCCGATGGAGTTATTTTTCACTGATGACAGCTCAGGATGTGATTCATAGTGCTGGAGATCACACCGCTTTCGTACTCTTAAGTTCTAGAGTCAGCAATCTCCCCCGCTGGCCCCTTGCAGATAGAGGAAGATACTCAGATGTGTACCTCAGATTCCTGCCATATCAAGGGCTGCTGAGATACATTCACATCTTAACAGGGAGCTGCTGCTGGTTCTGCTACTGATGTGCCATCCACAGTGCGGGTTTCCAAGGAAAATGGAGCGTAGGAAGGGCCATAACTAGAATGCAGGCACTGCCTACCTGCACCTCGGTCTCCATTGCCAGCAGACAGTGCATATTTGATTTACTTAATTGAGTGGCAGAGCTATGCAGCGAGAATTCAGTGGATGCAGGATGAGAATGAGCTCCAGCAGCAGGCTGGGTGCAGAAAACCAGAATCTTCCCAGGCATGCAGCTGGCTTTCCGCTCACCGGGTCAGCACCATCTTGCCTGCTTGTGCAACCTCCACTCTCCACTCTTGAAGTAATGAGGACCAGAATTTTAGCTCCAGATCGACTGCAAGAACAAACCCAAGAGGCCCCACAGACCCTCTGAAGGAAGCGAACTGCTCCTGCAGGACCGGAAGAGACACCCCAAATACTGTGAGTGCTCCAACTGCGGAAGTGGGAAAGGGAGACCCTCCTCTCCCAAACACACTCCCCCACTGGAGAAGCTGAAGGTCTGTTTGCAGGAGAAGTTTCCGACTTTACCTGGAACTGAGTCAAGTTAGAGAGCCGGGCGAAATACAGAGGTAGAGGAAGCAACAGGAAGGCCCTGGGAGCTCGCTGGGTCCTCAAGCAGCCCATTCCCACCGAGCACCACAGGGATTCATGGGGAGGGTGGCCAGAGGAGCATGGGGTAAAACTCCACAGGGAGGAGCAATTCTCTAGCTGAACTTTGTAACAATTTGAAAGCTGCAAGAAGCCTCCTGACCAGAACTTGAGGGAGAGTGCATATCGGGCATGCAGACTTCACAGGCGGCGGGGGGGAAGAACTAAAGCCCTTTTCTCTCACAGCTGGGAGGAAGATGGCCTTGGGCAAATTTTCAAGCCCATCTCGCCCTTCGCCTGGGAACAGACTCAGGGTTGTTGGTGGGGGCACGGTGGGAGTGAGATTGGCCCTTCAGTTTGCATGGGAGCTGAGTGAGGCCTGTGACTGCCGGCTTTCCCCCACTTCCCTGAGTTGCTGTGGATATTAAATTGAATATGTGGATATGGAGCTTCATGTGGAAATGCATTAAACAAATAAGAAAAAAAAGTTTGGGTAAAATAATCCAATACAGTCTCTCATTTCAAAAAATCTTAAATTCAATTTAAAAAATGTGACTAGGTAACTTTCCATTTATGTCAATATTTATAGCCCATCCAGATTTTAAGAAACTTAACTCTCTAAAACATCTGTTCTTAGTTGCTTAATCAAATTCAGGATTTTAAACTATTTTAAACAATTCAGAAGATTATTCTTAAGTAATCAAAAAAATAAAGTTTATCCTATGGGAACATTTGATATTTTGCTTTAACATTTTGAACAGATTCTCATTTTGTTGGGGGGGTCTGACCTTCACCCATGATTTTAAGTGTTCAGCCTCGTTACACACAAACCTTATCTGTCCTTGGTTCCAAATAGTTAGAGCTCATGTTTCTTGTTTGTATTTGTGAACAGAAATTTTTAGCAAGGAGTAAAATAAGATTAGTCCTTTATTTGAAACACACTGGAGATAAATTGGATAGCCATAATTGAGGGAGAGCCCTGGTGGCCAAGAGGCCAAAGTCCTGAGGCAGGTGAAACCCCAGTGATCTGCCGTGGCACACATCCCGAATGAAGGCAAATTCATGCACACTAAGCCTGGTTCCCAGAACTCAATGCCTGCTGTTGTGCTTGATGTTTAGGGAGTGCTATGGGAAAGAGACAACAGAGGACACAGGCTCCTTTCAGAAGGCTACTTTGGGAGATTGACTTCTGTGCCAGTCCAGGGGAACCACAAGTAAACCATGTTCAGTTGTCCAGATTGTGCACTGAGCAATAACACCAGCCAAAGGTTGAGTGGAGTTGGAGTTTGGCTCACACTGCTCACCAAGTTGTCCCTTATGTGCAGGACTGCAAGTATAGTGAAGAGGCTATGACTGACTTTACAAGGGTGCTATCTTCTTGTTTTTGTTCTGTCCCTATGGAAACAGCTGATAATCAAGTGTCAGTCTGTTCTGCCAATCATTGCTCCACACAGGGTCAGAGATAGCTGCAGTGGCTGGTGTTGAATCAACACATATCTGCTGAACATCACCTGTGCTTAACACTTGTGCCAGGCTCTTTGAGGGATAAAAAGTATAATAAGCCCACCAAATTCAATAATTGGATGTCAATTATGTAAACTGTAGAGATATTATCACGAGGTCAAGGAAAACCAGTACTTTTCAGACAGTTAGAATTTTAGTCCTATCTAATTTTCTCAAATGGGCACTGGATAAAGTAGGGGAGCCAGTTACATGACATGCACATTCATGGTATCAAGCAATTGACTCTATAGTACTGGGTCCCTTTGCTACCAATCTAGTGGACTTAAAAGTGAAAGCAGACTGGGCACGGTGGCTCATGCCTGTGATCCCAGTACTTTGGGATGCCGATGCAGGCAGATCACTTGAGGTCAGGAGTTCGAGACCAGCCTAGCTAATGTGGTGAAGTCCTGTCTCTACTAAACAAACAAATTAGCTGGGTGTGGTGGTGGGCGCCTGTAATTCCAGCTACTCGGGAGCCTGGGGCAGGAGAATTGCTCGAGCCTGGGAGGCGGAGGTTGCAGTGAGCCGAGATTGTGCCACTGCATTCCAGCCTGGATGAAAGAGCATGACTCCAAAAAAAAAAAAAAAAAAAAAAAAATCGTTAAAGCACGTTTAAGCTAAGACTAGGTATAAATGTAAAGATGTCACAGATAATTAGCACCAGGACCTATGGACAAAGAGACATCACTAGGGTCAACGCAGCCTAACAGTCTTCAAGGAGTGTAGGGATCTGAGCTGGGCTTGGAGAGTGGGTATTAGTAAAGCTTCCTTTGGTATCAAATGACAGATACCAACTTCACTATCCTAAGGCCAAAAAAAAAAGAAAAGGAAAAAAAAAAGAGTGGAATTGATTGGGTGGTTTGGAAGGATATCTGGGGTATCTCAAGGAACCACAGACAGACTTAACAACTAAGACTCAGAAATTTCAGGGACCAGAGAAACAAGCATTCATGGACATCTTCTCTAGAGAATTTCCATTAAAGTGGCTTAGCTGCCTATTATGTAGGTCACTGCATAGAAGTACAAATTTCTAATTCCCAGGCGATAAAAATCTGATTGGCTTGGATAAACACTTTTCCTAGTTCTTTTTTTATTTAGTAGTCCTTGTTTTTTGTTAAAAAAATTTTTAAGGCATCTAGGCACAGCAAGGATATATGTATAAGGGATTAATAAAATATATCTTACAGGAATTTAGAGCTAAGAGAGATTGACACCAACTCCCTTATTTTACAGTTGGAGATTCAGAAAAGTTTAGGTGACTTGCCTAGCATTACAGAGCATATTAATATCAGGGTCAGGTTGAGAATCTCAAAATTCCCAGTACCTCATATTGCCCAGGATGTTTTCATTGGAGAGTTTTATATTTTAAGCCTGAACATCCAACTCAATAACTACCAGACATCTAATTCTTGCTGAGAGCCAAGAGGTACTGGCCAGCCATGCTGCTGTGCATGTGAGTAGCTGTGACCTGGGTGGGGTAAGAAATCAGGTGTGGAGCTTAGCACAGAGGCCTTGTCCTCCATCTCCTGGAGTGGTTTTAGATCTGGCTAGATTGCTTTCATCATGAGAGTGTGACCCCATGCTCTATAGTGGAGGGACTGGCAATCACCGTGCAACCGTCTGATCAATGTTAACATCAATAAATGTGCAAGAACCAGACATTAGGAGTTTCTCCTGTGGGATGCAACAGGAAGAATACAGCACAACCTACTCAGTATTCTTACATATACCCATATACATGTAGCTGATGTCTGCGCCTTAGCCATATATATATCAACATGCATATATATGTTTGTATGTCAAGCTAGAAGTTTGATTAGAGTCAGGTATATGTGTGTTTGTGTGTATACCTGAATATGTGCACACATGTTACACACACACACACACACACTTTAATAAAGCCTTTAGCTCTGTTGACTAGTTTACAGGAGAAAAAGGTTAAAGGAGAAAGCAACAGATAAATCCAGATGTGGGACATTCTTTTTTCCTTTTTTTTTTTTTTGAGACGGAGTCTTGCTGTGTCACCCAGGCTGGAGTGCAGTGGCACGATCTCAGCTCACTGCACTCCGCCTCCTGGATTCAAGCAATTCCCCTGCCTCAGCCTTTTGAATAGCTGGGACTACAGGCGTGCGCCACCATGCCCAGCTAATTTTTGTATTTTTAGTAGAGACGGGGTTTCACCATGTTGGCCAGGATAGTCTCGATCTCTTGACCTTGTGGTCTGTCCACTTCGGCCTCCCAAAGTGCTGGGATTACAGGTGTGAGCCACCGCGCCCGGCCAGATGTGGGACATTCTAAAGGACAATCCACTGGTTTCTGCGATTAGCCAATGGCAGGAAAAAAAGGGAGACGGAACTGCTCTAAAAGAAAACAGACGAGATAAAACAACCAAATACTATGCGTGGACCCTGGCCGCACCCGATTCGAATTGATGAACTGTAAAGAGACTTTTTTTTCAAGAACACTACAAAATTTGATAATCTATTAGATAACACCCAGGAATTGTTCTATAACCTTGTTAGGTGTGATAACAATATTGTGGTTATGTTTGAAAAGGTCCGTAATTTTAAGGATTCATAGTGTAGTCTCGGGGTGAAATGACATGAGATAGCGGATTTGCTTTAAAATACTTTGGCAATCAACACTGTTGTATTCTTAGGCAAAGTAAATCCATGAGAGGCAGGCCTGGGCTGTCCATTTAGAAAGAAGAGGCTGCAGACCACATGGCACTTCCATGCCAAGAACGAACTTGAGAGCACTATGGGGAAATGGACTTTCCCCTGTGTTGGTGCATTTGTCAGGGACACTAAGTAATTTCAAAATTAAAGAAAAGCCAGCCACAGCTCTGAAGTGCCAAGGGCTGTCAAGAACCCTGTCTGTGTTTCTGTCAAAGCATTGATGTTGCTAACACATTCATCATTTATTTTCAAACCTGCTGGGACTGCTGTTTATGTCCTCCACGCAGCCATTAGCCATTTTCCTCCTCGGGCAGGGTTATTAGCTTCTGCTTTCCTCCAGAGAGACCAATGAGGGAAGTTGCAGAAACCTCCCTTGGCTTTTCTCTGACAGAATAAAGAAGAGACCCTGAGAGCGGTCTAGAGACCCTAAAAGCAGACTGTGTATTAAGCAGTGAGGCATGGGCAATGGCAGCTGTTCCATCTCCAACCTCTCCTTGGAGATGGCTCGCTCTCAGCCCTGGGGGAGGCCATGTGTGGGCAGCATCTGCTGCTTGAGTTTCATTGGCAGCTGTATTTGTGTCCCTATTTCATAGACACCCACGGTGGGACAGCAGCTGGTTCTCTGGGGCTTTGAGGCCTTGGGCCTGGGACACAGCAGCCGTTAGGCTGTCTCCTTGCTGAGTGTGTGTGACCTTTCTGTCCACTAGGGAATTCACACAATGTCCACAGCCTATGAAACCTCCCATGTTCTCATAGATCCCAATCATGACTCAGAGAGGAAAATCATGCTTTGATGTACAGAATCCGTGTGATCCTGAGTGTGTGGATGTGGTTCAGATTTCTGTACCCTGACTCACATTTTTGGCCAGCTGGGATTTCACTATTAGGGAGTTTCTTAGACTCCTGGGAAGTGAAGAACCTCTGCTGAACACGGTGGAAAAACTGCTGTGGGAACAGCCAGAAGATGTGGAGGAAACTCAGTTTCTGCATCTGAATAAAAGAGGATGGGATACCTGCCCGGCCTCTTTTTACAGTTATGGGGAGAACAAAGGTGAATGTGTGCACATGTGCTTTAGTAACTGCCAAGTGGTCTACAGGTGGAAAGTACGGTTTTTAGTAATAGGTTTGCTTGTGGTGAAAGCCACTTCCTCCTTTTGAATAGCTCGTCTCTTTCTCAAGGCTATAATCCAAGGATCCTTTCATGACTGCAGAAACTCCAAATAGCTTCCTGGTGCACCTGCTTCCAGTGTTTCTCTTCATCATGCCCTAGTGCTTTCCTCGCCAACTCACTTGAATTCCTGGGAAAATGAGATTCCGTGGAACTATCAAGAAGAGAAAGACAACATTTGCTTTTTGTGTGCACCTTATCCTGGCATATTTTAGCAGTCCTGCTTTTTCTCTCTCCCCTTCTTTTCTCTCTCTTCCCATCTCCTCCCCTTACTTTCCTTTCCCTTCCCATCCCTCCCCTCTTTCGTTCCCTCTTGGTACATTTGCCTGTGATTCCAGTGAGTTGTTATGAAATTTAATTAAATTTCTCACCTTGAACTTGTGCATATTTATTGGACAGGCAAAAAAAAAGAGAGAGAGAAAAAAGACTGTTAATGTACCTCCTTTAGTTGAAGTTGCTTGTTTCAGTTAGAGGACATACATTATTCCATGGTTTGAAAAGTGACAGGAACCCCTACTGGCTGTTCAGAAGGAGCCATCTGTGGACAGACATCCATATTCCAGAGCAAGACTGTAGCTCGAGGGGCTGGCCATACTTCACATTCACAGGTGACCAAGGCAGGGCAAGGGAGCCCATCTGTGCTGGAACTCACTGGCATCCTTAGAAGTTCATTATGGTGGGTGGCTAAGTGTTGCCATTTCCCTCCCATTTAAGCAAGGCTGTGCCCTTCCTGGTGGCAGAGTCTATGGTATGTTCATCTTCAATTATCTGGCACACAGAACATTCCCTCACACATGGTAGGTGCTCAGTAAATGTTTGTGTGGAAGAGTCACGAGAAAACAGCTCTGTTTCCTATCCTGCTTTACTTTGCCTCTGTAAAGTGTTGAAGAAATATCACTCTCTTTTCTGTATGGGAAACTGTTCTGTAACCAGTTGTGCCTGAGAGACCCCCAAGGATGGGACATTGAGGAGGTGGGGGCAGTGGGGATGTGGGCAGCTGGTGTGGAAATCAGGGTAGGCCTTTTTAAGAATGGCCTGCTATGGACAGGTAGCCCATAGACTTCCAGCCACTCAATTCCTGCAGCCTCTGTGCCAGCATGTGGCTCCCACCAGGAGCATGGCTCCAATCACTAATGTCACTGCCAAATCTACCTCATATATGTGGCAACTAAAGTGCTCACAGTCACCTTCTTCTTTCGAGAAACACGTTCTCGCGATGAACATGTCTTCATTAGAAATGCCGAACGTTTTGTCCACAAATGCTGGAAAATATTAGGAATTTCAAGCAATTTGCTAGGCAGATTTAGGAATGTTGTTGGCATTCGAAAAGCAGACAATCGCCCTGCAGTGGATAGTTGCCTTAATTTTCTTGAAGCTCCATGTTCTCCCATCTACAAAGCTGTCTTTCTTCTGACAACCGTAGGAAGCTTTAGCCTTTACATCAGCAATCTGATCTTTTTCAGGGGTAAACCTGACAATCAGTAAAATGAATCAATAGGAGGTGACTACAAATGCTTGTTTTTCATGTTTCCTACCTTCTTCTAAGAATGGAAAAATTCCCACTGAGTAAAGAATGACACTGTGCTTCAGAATGGGGGGTATAGTCTCATAATCACTGAATTGGAAAGTGCTAAAGCACTTTTCAGCCATAGAGGACCACATCTAGGCATCCACTTTGCAGATTATTTCATGACTAATATATAGAATGAGTATGATTTGGTCCTAACTGTAACAAAATGGGTAGCCCTTTGCTATTGATAGAAGAGGGGGATCCCTTTTGATGGACCAGAATCCCCACCAAAGGCAGGGGAATTGGGAATCTTAATTGTTGGTTTAATTTACTGGGATTGGGAAGGTACTTGCTATCCCTAGTGTCTGGCACTGACAGGGGACTGGGGAGATGTGAATAAAAGGTCAGAAAATAGTTTTTCCTAGAGTAGTATTTATCCCACGTTGCACTGCCACAGTGCTGGAAGTTCCTGCTGTTGCAGACATGGGCTGTGCTTCTTAAACTTAACTGGTCACAAGAATCACTGCTTTGCTTATTGAAAACAGACTCCTAGGACCCAATCTATCAAGAGAAGAGATTTTCAGGGGTAATATGCTTGAGAGGCAATGCACATCAGAATCATCTGGGGAACATTTGCAAAGTGTGTACAGCCTCCTGATAATAGATGGTATTCTTCAACTTCCAATATTTATTCCAGGGAGGAGGAAGTCTGTGTGTTAAAAAAAAAAACTTCTTAGATGATTTTCTTTTTTTTGAGACGGAGTCTCGCTCTTTCACCCAGGCCGGAGTGCAGTGGTGCAATCTTGGCTCACTGCAAGCTCCGCCTCCCGGGTTCACTCCATTCTCCTGCCTCAGCCCCCGAGTGGCTGGGACTACAGGCGCCCGCCACTGCGCCCAGCTAATTTTTTGTATTTTTAGTAGAGACGGGGTTTCACCGTGTTAACCAGGATGGTCTCGATCTCCTGACCTTGTGATCCGCCTGCCTCGGCCTCCTAAAGTGCTGGAATTACAGGTGTGAGCCACCGCGCCCGAACCTTAGATGATTTTAATATGCTGCCTTCTGTCCTCCTCCCTTTCCCTCCCCATCTCTGCCCTTTACCCTTGTTGGAAAACCATTAAACCCAAAGAAAGGAAATTATTTTTATTTTCTTATAAAATGTTTTTAACAGCCTTATTGAGGTATCATTTGCACACCGTAAAATTCATTCACTCTAAGTGCACAGTTCAATGATTTTTAGTAAATTTAGGCAGTTGTGGAATCATCACAATACACTTTTAAAATATTTCCATGACCCACAAAAGTTCACTCATGCCTATTAGCAATCACTTTGCGTTCCTATCCCAGCCCCAAGCAAATATTGTTGTCTTGTTTGTCTTTCATTAGATGCATTTTAAAGAAATGTCATATAGCGGAATCATACAAGATGTAGTCTTTTGTATCTGGTTTCTTTCACTTTGCATAATATCTTGAGGTTCATTTATGTTGCATTTATCAATAGTTTGTTCCTTTTCATTGATGAATAGTATTCCATTGTATTACTGTACTACATTTTGTTTATCCATTCATGAGCTGAGGGATGTTTGGATTGTTTCTAGTGTGGGGCTATTATAAATGATGCTGCTATGAATATTTGCACACAAATCTTTGTGTGAATATATGCTTCATTTCTCTTAAGTAAATACTTAGGATTGGAATTGCTTGCTTATATGAAATGTCTATGTTAGTCTTTTGAGAAGCTGCCCAACTGTTTTCCAGAATAATTTGCCATTTTACATTTTCAACAGCAACATACAAGGGTTTCAGTTTTTCCGTATGTTAGCCAACATTTGGCATTGCTAATCTTTTAGATTATAGCTATTTAAATGGGTTTGTAGTAGTATATAATTATGATTTTAATTTGCATTTCCCTGATAATTAATGATGTTGCGTATCTTTTCAGTATTTCTTTGTTGAAGTGCCTATTCAAATCTTTTGCCCATTTTGTAATTGGTTTGTCTTGAGTTTGAGCATACACGCACACACACACACAAACACACACGTACACACACTGAATACGTCTTTTATCAGATACATGGTTTGCAAATATTTTTCCCTGTCTGCATTATATCTTTTCATTTCAATTAAGACATCTTTTGAGAGCAAAGTTTGTGATTTTGTTGAAGTTCAATATATCATTTTTTTTACAAGCTTTGCTTTTGGTATCATATCTAAGAAATTTTGGCCTTATCCAAGGTACAGTGATTTTCTCCTATAGTTTCTTCTCATAGTTCTAGTAGTTTCAGCCCTTACATTTATGTCTGTGATCCATTTTGAGTGAATTTTTGGGAGTGGTGTGAGATAGGTGTCCATCATCATTCTTTTTCATGTGGATATCTAGCGAAAAGCCTCATATCCTTTCCCACTTTTCCTGTCCCTTCCATCATTAAATTGCCTGGGCCAACTTTGTTGAAAATTAATTAACCTATGAGCAAGAGTTAACTGCTCACTATTTTCTTCCATTGATCTGCACATCTTTTCTTATGCCAGTACCACACTTTCAATTACTGTAACTTTACAATAAGTTTTGAAATTAGTTGCTAAAAGTCCTGAAACTTTGTTTTTCTTTATAACATTTATTTTGAATTTATTCTAAGTCTTTTATTTCAGTATAAATGTTAGAATCAGCTTACTAATTTCTACCAAAATAGCCACTTGAAATTTCGGCATGTAGAATATATAGATCAATTTGAGAATTTCCCAAACTTGAGTCTTTAATCCTTGAACATAGTATGGCTCTCTAACTATTTAGAAATTCTTTAGTTGATCTCGGTAATGCTTTGTACATTTCAGGATATAGATATTGCACGTTGATATAAAAGTTAATTTGTAATTATTTTGTTCTTTCTGATTATCTTGGAAATGAAACTACTTTCTTAGTTTCATTTTTGGATTGTTTGTTTCTGGTATAGAATACTACTTTTTTTTTTATACTGACCTGGTATCCTGTAACCTTGCTAAATTTGCTTGTTTCGTCTAGTAAGTTTTTTGAAGTTCCTTAGGATTTTCTAAACAAATAATTATATTGTCTATAAAAGAAGAGTTTTACTTTGTTTCCAATTTGCATGCCTTTAATTTCTTTTGCTTGTCTTATCACGTTGGCTTACCATCAGTACGATGTTGATTGGAAGTAGTGAGAGGGGACATATTTGCCTTGTTCTTAATCCTAGGGGAAAGCATTCTGTCTTCTATCATTAACTATGAGGTTAGCTGTAGACATTTTTTTAACATATCTTTTATAAGGTTGAAAATTCTCCCTCATATTTCTAGTTTCCTGAGAGTTTTTGTTATGTATAGGTAGTTGATTTTTGTCAAGGACTTTTCTACGTCTATTGAGAGGGTCCTATGGTTTTTGTTCTTTATTTTATTAATTTGATGTTTTAAAATAATTGATTTAAAAATTTTAAATGAACTTTGCATTCATGGGTAAATCTCACTTGGCCATCATATATACTCTTTTTCATATATTGCTAAATTTGGCTTGTTATTATTTTGTTGAAAATTTTTATATCCTTATTCATGAGGGATATTGGCCTGAAGGTTTTTTTGTGGTGTCTTCTTAATGTCTTTGTTCGCTTTGATGTCTGGGCAATACTGCCTCCAGAAAAAGTTGGAAAGTTTTATCTGAAAATTTATTTCATGGAAGAGTTTGTGTAGGACTGATATTATTTTTTCCTTTGATAGAATTTATCAGTGAAGCCATTGAACCTGGGTTTTTCTTCATGGTAAGATTTTTAAATTACTGATTTGGTTTTTTAATCTGATATAGTTTGTCTTCTTGAGTCATTTTAGTAATTTGTATCTTGCTAAGAGTTTTCTATTTCATATAATTTGTCTAAGGCTTTTTGATGACTTTTTTCTATTGATTTTCTTTTTTGTACTTTATTAATTTTTAATTTGAGCTTTATTTTTTCCTTTAGATTTTATTTGGTCCCCTTTTAATATTTTTATATAAATGCATTTATAGCTTTCTTCTTTTCTTTTTTTTTTTTTTTTTTTTTTTGAGACGGAGTCTCACTCTGTCGCCCAGGCTGGAGTGCAGTGGCGCAATCTCGGCTCACTGCAAGCTCCACCTCCCGGGTTCACGCCATTCTCCCGCCTCAGCCTCTCTGAGTAGCTGGGACTACAGGCGCCTGCCATCACTCCCGGCTAATTTTTTTGTATTTTTAGTAGAGGCGGGGTTTCACCGTGGTCTCGATCTCCTGACCTCGTGATCCACCCGCCTCGGCCTCCCAAAGTGCTGGGATTACAAGCGTGAGCCACCACGCCCGGCCCTTCTTTTCTAATTCAAATATTTAAAGCTAGAAACCTTCCCTCTAAATACTGTTTTCATTGTAACCCATAAATTCACACATTTCGTTTCCATCTTTATGTAATTCAGTATTTTTTATAGTTGCTCTTTTGGTTTCTTTCTTAACTCATTGGTTATTTAGAAGTTTATTGTTTAATTTCTCAAATTTCTTTCTGTTGGTGATTTCTAATTTAATAGTCTGGTGTTCAGAGAACTTACTTGGCATGATTTGAACTCTTTACACTTCTTGATAATTTATAGCCTAGCATACGGTCTACCCTGGAGAATAGTTGGCATGCACTTAAGATAATGTGTATTCTGCTTTTACGAGGGAAATGTTCTGTAAGTGTCAGTAAGGTCAAGTTGATAGCATTGTTCAAGTCTTCTAAATCCTTCTTGATTTTCTGTCAAGTTTTTCTATGAAGTACTTTATGTATTTTATGGTTCTGTTATTAAGTACATATACATTTATAGTTACTATATCTTCTTGATATATTTATCTCTTTATTATTATGAAATGTCTCAATTTTTCTCTAATATTTCTTGCCTTAAGATTTTTTATTAATGTAGTCAACCTAGCTCTTTTATGATTATGGTATGCATGATTTATCATTTATTCAATTCTTTTACTTTCAACCATTCCATGTCTTTGAATCTAATATGTGTTTCTTGTAGATAGATTTTGGTTGGGTCTTACTTTTTAAATTTTATATGACAATCTCTGTTTTTTGAGTTGAGTGTTTATTCTATTCACATTTAATGTCATTATTGATGTTGGTTGGATTTACATCTGTTTATTTCTTCATGTCTCAGGTCTTTTTCTTCTTCTGTTTCTCTTTTACTGCCTTTGTGCTAACCAAATATTTTTTAATGTGCCATTTAATTTTTTCTGTTTACTTTTAACCATATTTTTAAATTATTTTCTTTTTGGTTGTTCAGTAATATATAATAGCTTTGCTTTAATGTCGCTCCATTTACTCCCCCACCTGTGTGCTATTATTTCCTATATATTACATCTATATAAACTCTAAATCCATTAATACACTGTTGGCATTATTGCTTTATATATACTTATGGCTTTTTAAAAAATAAGAGAAGAAAATAGAAAATTGTTATATTTATCATTTCAGATCTTTATTTATTGCTGTGTACTCAAGCAGAGACAATTCAAGATGAGGTTAAGGTGTAGATACAGGAAGCCATAATTCAGCTCAGCTTTAATGGATAAATAAGAGTTTACAGGCTGATAAGAAAGAATGCAAGGGCAGGCAGGATAAACTTACTGGTTGACATTTCAATTATAGTCGGTGTCTCCCAGTGTCTCAGCAGATTCCATTCTCTGATATGCAGCTGCTGCAGCTGTTTTGTTTGCTTCTTTGTTTTCACTGACAGATTGGCCTGGTCAATGTGAGTCATGTCACTCAGTGTGGTCCCTGGTCTGGTCGCATGGCCATCCTCAAGGAGCTTGTGAGAAATGCAGACTTCCAGCCCACATCCACATATTCTGAATCAGAACAGGCATTTAGTAAGATCCCTACGTGATTCTCATGTACTTTAATGTGTGAGAAGGACTAAGTTAGATGACTTCTTGGTATTTCTCTTAGTTCAATAATTTTAAGACCCATTAGGATATATATGTGTGTGTATATATATATATATACACACACACACACACACACACACACACATACACACATATCTGTATTATACACATGCACAGACATTTGCATGGTGTGTGTATATCTGTATCTATATCTATGTATGTATGAATTGAAGCTGTCTATTTTCTTACCTGACAGCATAAAGTCTGAAAGAATAAATGTCCCCCAAGAACTCAGCTATAATAGCTGTGCTATTCACTTAATTCCAGAAAACACTTATTATTCCTAATGCATTGTTTCAACCAGTTTTGCATACCTATTACGAAAGTATTCTTCATGAAAGTAAAGAAAGAAAAAGAAAAGAGAATGTATTTGTCAGTTTTTGCCTGGGAACTTATGCCATCCCACCACTCAGATTCCCTGATGAGACCACTCCTGCTGCATGACCATCAGGAGCTTCTAAATGTTGCTTGTAGTGAGAAGGGGAAAAGACCAATCTCACATTTATTAGACTCTTCTTAGGAGAGAGCTATAAGAGGAAAGGAGTTGGCTGGGAAGCAAGGGGTGCTTGACCCAGTGGGATGAAGTTGGCTGCTCTTCTCTTGAGGCAATACGATTTAGAAAACAATTTGAATGTAATATTAGCCTGATAAGGGACAAGAATCAATACTTGGTGGCATAAACAAAAGTTTAGACTCTTTTGTAAAAGCTCTTTTACACAGGGAATGCGCAACTCTGTTTCTTTTCGCGTCAATCTACCTGAACCATGTTAGCTTATTTCCCTTCAATGCTTACAATCTCTGTAACCACCTCGCCTTAAGGAGGCACCACTGGTTTTTATTGAGAGGTGGCAGAAAGAAAGCAGCCTTATGAAGATCATGCACACTTTTGTTTGTAAAAATATCATTGAATCCTTTATCTGTAAAGTATCTCATACCTTGTATGATGAGATCAGAATTCTAGTGTCAAAAAAGTCTTCAGGACTGAAAATTTGGTGCATTTCTTATTTTCAGAGAAAAAGAATTGTATAACTCATCAGATCTCCTTTTTAACCTTTACTGACAGAAATCTCAAGGCAAACTTAATTCTGAATAGAAATAATGCTTAATTGTTAAGGTAAATTTTTACTCCTCTTCATGGATTTTCTATCTTTATCTTAACAGACTTCTTGGTTGGTTTCCCCTCTTGCAGCTTTATTGAGGTTTTTTTGACAAATAAACATTGTATGTATTTACAGTATGAAACATGTTTTTGTATCCATTGTGAGATGATTGCCGTATTTCAGCTAATTCACATATCCATCATCTCAGTTATCATTTTTTTGTAGTAAAAACGTGTAAGATCTACTCTTGTAGCAAATTTCAAATGTAAAATACAATATTATTAACTATAGTCACTGTTATAGTTATTATTAACTATAGTCACATTAGCTCTCCAGAACTTATTCATCTTAACTGAAACTTCATACCCTTTGACCAACATCTCTTCATGGCCCTCATCCTCCAGTCTTTGATTACAACCATCCTGCTCTCTCCTATAAGTTCAACTGTTTTAGATGCCACATATAAGTGACATCATGTAGTATTTATCTTTCTGTGCCAGGCTTATTTCACTTAGTTTAATGTCCTTCAGGTTCATCCATGTTGTTGCAAATCACAGGATTTCCTTCCTTTTAAAGGCCAAATAATATTCCACTGTACATATACACTATATTTTCTTTATCCATCTATCTGTTGATGGACACTTAGGTTGATTCCCTATCATGGCTATTATGAATAATGCTGCAATGAACATAGGAGTTCAGACATCTCTTCAAGATAGTAATTTCAGGCCAAATGTGGTGGTTCATGCCTGTAATCTCAGCACTTTGGGAAGCCAAGGCAGGTGGATCACTTGAGGTCAGGAGTTCGAGACCAGCCTGACCAAAATGGTGAAACCTCGTCTCTACTAAAAATATAAAAATTAGCTGGTCGTGGTGGGCACCTATAATCCCAGCTACTCAGGAGGCTGAAGCAGGAGAATCACTTGAACCTGGGAGGTGGAGGTTGCAGTGAGCCGAGATTGCACCACTGCACTCCAGCCTGGGCAACAAAGCAAGACTTTGTCTCATAGTAATTTCAGTTCCTTTGGATATATACCCAGAAGTAAGATTGCTGGATCATATGGTAGTTCTATTTTTAATTTTTTAAGGAAACTTCATGATGTTTTCTATAATGGCTGCACTAATTTACATTCCCACTAACAGTGTACAAGTGTTTCATTTTCTCCACACCCTACCTTCCCAAATCTGTTATCTTTTGTCTTTTTGATTGTAGCCATTCTAACAGGTATGAGATGGTATCTCATTGTGGTTTTGATTTGCATTTTCCTGATGGTTAGTTGTGTTATATCTCTTGGCTGCTTGTATGTTTTTTTGAGTAATATATATTTAGGTTCTTTGCCCATTTTTAATTGAGTTATTCATTTTCTTGTTATTGAGTTTAAATTTCTTATGTATTTTGGATATTTACCCCTTATCAGATATCTGGTTTGCAAATATTTTCTCCCATTTCCTACTTTGTCTCTTTACTCTGTTGATTTTTTTTCCTTTGCTGTGCAGAAGCTTTTCAGTTTGATGCAATTCAATTTCCCTATTTTCACCTTTGTTGCTTGTGCTTTTGAGTTCATATTAAAAAAAAACAATCCTTGCCAAGAACAATGTCAGGAAGTTTTCTCCCTAAGTTTTCTTCAAGTAGTTTTAGTTTCAGGTTTTAAGTCTTTAATCCATTTTGAGTTAATTTTTGTATATGGTGTGAGTTTTGTATATGGTTCAGTTTTATTCATCTGAATGTGCATATCCAGTCTTCCCAACACCATTTATTGAAGAGAGTGTCTTTACCTTATTGTATGTGTTCTTGGCATCTTTGTTGAAGATCAATGGACCATAAATGTGTGGGTTTACTTCTGAGCTCTCTGTTTGTTTCATTCGTCTTTGTGTCTTTTTTAAATGCCAGTACTCTGCTATTTTGATTATTATAGCTTTGTAGTATATTTTGAAATCAGGTAATGTTTTGCTTCCAGCTTCATCTTTTTGCTCAAAGTAGCTTTGACTATTAGGGGTCTTTTGAGGTTCTATATGAATTTCAGAATTTTTTCCATTTATGTGAAAAATGCCATTGGAATTTTGATAGGGATTACATTGAATCTGTAGATTGCTTTGGGTAGTACCGACATTTTTCGTATATTGGTTGTTCAGGCTGATGAGCATGAGATATCTTTCCATTTATTTATGTCTTTTTCAATTTCTTTCATCAGTGATTTATAGTTCTCAATGTACATATCTTTTACCTTTTTGATTAAATTTATTTCTAATTATTTTATTTTTGTTTCTCCTATGATAAACATGATTTTTAAATTTCTTTTTGGGATAGCTCTTTGTTACTATATAAAAATCTTACTAATTTTTGTTTGTTAATTTTGTATTTACAACCTTATGGAATTAATTTAGTAGTTGTAACTTTTTTTTTGGTGGAGTCTTTAGGGTTTTCTATATAGAAGACCATGTCATCTGCAAACAGAAAGTTTTACTGCTTCCTTTACAATTTGGATGCCTCTTACTTCTTTTTCTTGCCTAACTGCTCTGGCTATGACTTCCAGCACCATATTTAATAGAAATGGTGACAGTAGGTATCTTTGTCTTGCTCCTGATCTTAAAGTAAAAGCTTTCAGCTTTTTACCATTGAGTCTGTTAGCCGAGGGCCTGTCCATATACGGCCTTTATTATGTTGAGATATATTCTTTCTATACCCAATTTATTGAGAGTTTTTGTCATGAAAGGGTGTTGAATCTTTTCAAATGTTCTTTCTGCATCTATTGAGCTGATCATATGATTTTTGTCCTTCATTCTGTTAATGCGGTGTATCATAGTTTTAAAAAAATTTGTATGTAGAATTATTCTTGCATCTCAGGGATAAATCCTACTTGATTATGTTGTATGATTTTTTAAATGTGCCATTGAATTTCGTTTGCTAATATTTTGTTAAGGATTTTTTGCATCTTGGTTCATCAGGGATATTGGTCTGTCATTTTCTTTTCTAATAGTGTCCTTGTCTGGCTTTGGTATCGGGGTAATGCTGGCCACATATGATGAGTTTGGAAGTCGTTCCACCTCTTCAATTTTTTGGAAGAGTTTGGGAAGGATTGGTGTTAATTTCTCTTTAAATGTTTGGAAGAATTCAGCACTGAAGCCAAGAGGTCCTAGGTTTTTCTTTGTTGGAAGGTTTTTTGATTTCTGATTCAGTCCCTTATTCACTATTGGTCTGTTCAGATTTTCTGTTTCTTCATGATTCAGACTTGGCAGGTTGTAGGTTTCTAGGAATTTATTCATTTCTTTTAGGTTTTCTAATTTATTGGAGTGTAATTATTTATAGTAGTCTGTTATGACCCTTTGTTTTAGGTGGTATCAACTGAAATGGCTCTTCTTTCATTTCTGATTTTATTATTTTAGTCTTCTCTTTTTTTCTTAGTTTAGCTAAAGATTTGTCAATTTTATTTATCTTCTATTATTTTTCTAGTTTCTATTTTATCTCTGCTCTGATCTTTATTATTTCTTGCCTTCTGTTAACTTTGAACTTAATTTGTTCCTTTTTTTCTGATTTCTTAAGTTATATAGCTAGGTTGTTTGAGATTTTTCTTTTCCTTAATGGAGGCGTTTATTGCTACAAACCTCTTTCTTAGAATTGCTTTTGCTGCATTCTGTAAGTTTTGGTATGCTGTTTCTATTTTCATTTGTCTTGAGATATTTTTTGATTTCCCTTTTAATTTCATCTTGATCCATGGGTTCAGGAATTCAGGAGTGCATTGTTTAAATTCCACCTATTGGTGAATTTTCTAATTTTCCTTCTGTTAATTTCCAGTTTCATACCACTGTGGTCAGAAAAGATACCTGCTGTAATTTTAGTCGTCTTAAATTTGTTAAGACTTGTTTTGTGTACTAACATATGATCTATCCTGGAGAATGTCTCATTTGCACTTGAAAGAATATATATTTTGCTGCTGTTGGATGGAATGTTCTGTATGAATCAATTAGGTCCATTTGGTCTAAAATGTTCAATTTCAATGTTTCCTTATGTATTTTCTGTCTCAATGATTTATCCATATTAAAGGAGGAGCACTGAAGTCTCCTACTATTATTGTATTGTTGTCTATTTCTTCCTTCAGTTCTGTTAATATTTGCTTCATATACTGGGATACTCTGATGTTGGGTGCATATTTATGTACAATTGTTATGTTTTCTTCATGAATTGACTCCTTTATTGTTGTATAATTACTTTCTTCGTCTCTTGTGACAGTTTTTGACTTAAAGGTGTCCTCATATGGCAGAAGGGATAATGAGCTCCCTTAGGCCTAATCCCATTCACGAGGGCTCTGTCCTCATTACCTAATCACCTCCCCAAAGGGTGTACCTCCTTATTCCGGCAAATTGGTGATTAGGCTTCAATATATGAATTTGGGGGAACACAAATGCTCAGATCCCAGCACCCCACATGGAGGGTCTCTCTCTGCACCAGGCTGCAGGCTTGGGGAAGGGTGATGTGGGTCATGTGGAGCTGTCCTCCTACCCTCTTCAATGCATCTTTTCGTATTTCTGCACTCCACGCAGGTGTTACAATTTCTCACATGGATTCCTTAGTTCTTATAAAAGTATTTTCTTTAATGGCTAGTTTTCCAAAGTGATGTTTCTCTGAGGAAATGCATACTGGAAAGTCCTGTTCCACCGCCTTGTTCATATCAATCTCCAGACATCTTTGATTGGAAGAAACTTTGCATATTTTTGTACTCTGATGGTATGTAAATTAAACATGATTTATTCCTAAAAGTAGTCATGCTCTGTCTGTAAGGGCTATGAGCAAAATAGTGAAGTTCAAGAACTTCCTTTCCTCTCTTCTGAGCTTTCTCTGCCTTTTCCATGGGCCCTTTACCCACCTCAGAAATCCTATTCTCTTATATTCTTCCGTTTGTTGCCCTGTCCTTCCACAACCCAAAGTATAAGTGACATAATAGCTTTAATTATTACTCTTCAAAAGAGAATTATATTTTTACAGGGTTCAAAGCCCTAAGATAAGGGGTGAACGTCTCTATTGATGGGATGTCAGTTTGTGCCTAGCAGGTCTTCTCCGCACATTTGGACATTCTTGGTGTTTCTCTTCCAGTGGTTCCCAAACACTGTCACATTGACTTTCTGCATCAGAATGACCTGGGGAGCTTTAAAAACATCAGGATTCACAGGCCCTATCACCCAGAGATGCTGATTCAGTAGGTTTGAACTGGAGACTAAGAATCTGTATTTTTACCGCATTCATCCCTTCCCTCTACCTAGATGATTTTCACCATCACAGTATCATTTTCAAAAAGTCGAAAATGTGATTCTCATATAAACACAGATATAGTGTTCTCAATAGTGGAAACTTGGGAAAGTTTAATTAACTCATTAAAGAACAAACCAGCAGGAGAATAAAGCCAGGCAAAGCAGGACATGAGTAACAGTTAATGAAAGACAGGCTACTGGGATAAGAATGCCAAGAGAGATACAAAATGGGTTAATGTTGTACAAAGCAATAAATATTAACTTTCAGGGTTAGCTTTTCTATTGGATAATAGTCATTTGTATTTCTACTGGACAAAAATAATTTTCAACTTTTCAGTCTTCTACGAGTTAATTCTAACTTCACAGACTCTGGACTCTTATCAAAGGTCAAGGGTAATTGGAATAAGAGTACAGTCCTCCAGAGAATTAGACAGCCTTTCAGTGGGTGGGCCTGTTACACAATGTTCTGTATGAAGCCAAAAGGGCATGCTTTCATCCTTTTGCATTATTTCAAAGTTTTGGATTTTTTTTATAACACCATGTACAATCATGCTTAGAAAAAAAATAGTGTAGTTCACATATATATAAGCAAACCCAAAACATTTGGTGCCAGATTAGCTTAGATTTCAATTCCTCTAGAGATCCTTTCCTGGGACCCTCAGGTTCCCCTCTTAAATTTTCCTTGTCAGGACTTCTAATTGTCCGTGGGCAGGAATGTCTGGTTTGTTTACAGCTGTATTCTTAGGGTTCTGATAGAGAAGCTGGCACACAGGAAGCACCTAATAAATGCTTCTTGTTTGGATGGATGAAAGTGGTGATCTCAGACCAGATTAGGGTCGAGTGAAACCAAAGTCTAATATACTGGTTGGTGCCAAAGTAATTGTGGTTTTTGCCATTACTTTAAATGGAAGTAACCTCCCCATTACTTTAAATGGAAGTAACCTCCCCAAAGGCCACACCCCCAATAGTGGAGATGCCACCTTTTGTAGGTGAGGCAGACGGCAGTGTGTGTACATGCTTTTGCACCAACCTAATAGTGGATTCCGAGCAAACTCAGCCAGCTGCTTTCTTTGGGCATCCCCTGACAGTCAGTGGTTTCTTGGCCATATTTCTTTCAATGAAGGGCCAACTCAGTTTTTTACCTTCAACATGAAGAATTGAAAGTCATATATATGTATGCAAAAAAAATCAATCATAATCACCCTCAAAAATCAACTTTTTCAGTAGCTCAGCGTATGTGGTGCTGGGCTAGGCTCCTAGAGAGAAGGCATCCAACATTATCAATGCTACTTGGGCTTAGGCAAGAAAGCTGATCTGTATGATCTTTCTTCTTCCCAGTTTATTCACAGACTTAGTTTCATGCTACTTCTGGGAGTCAGGGTAATTTTGAGTCCAATAACTAAGAATTCACAGAGAAAAACAGACCCTAGTTTGTCATCCTGACTGTCATAATGGTGGAGCTGTGACCAGCCGTGAAGGAGGCTCCGTAGATGACACATGTCCATGCCTAGAGCACGTGTCAGGCCACAGACTGGCAGCAGGGTTTCATTTTATAAAGAACATAGTGCACTCATCAGCAGGCACTTCTCACTGTGAATACCCTATGTGTGAAGAATGAAAACAGAAGGGAATGTGGTTCTTAAGGCTATGAAAACTTCTTGGCCTGCTGTCTATTATAGGAAGCTCTAATCAAAATATCAAGAACATGGCCTAAGTGTCAAGTAGACTGATATTGAGGCGTGTCCAAAGAGTTACTGTCTGAGCCTAAATTCAGAAAGAAACAAGTCACTGAACAGAAAAAGATAAGCAGCAGATACACTTCTTAGAAAAAGGAAGAATAAAAACAAAAGATTCCATCAAGAACAGCTCATGTGTTCAAGAATCCTGGTTATTTATGCCTTGCACCTTCCATATGCAGGTTGTTTGCAAAGTATTTGCAGCTGTCTAAAAGATTATCTTTCCAAACTCTAAAGTAATACTCATTCTCCAAGGCCCAGATCACAAACACCTTCTTTCTTAAACCTTCCCAAATGGAATTGATTTCTTTCTCTTTTGTGCATCCACAGTGTGGGATCTGTTTCTTCTCACTGCCCACTTCATATTAGAGTTATTCATTCCTGTGTCTAGAAGGCAGGGTCCAAGCCTTATTCACATCACATGTGGTGTGCTTATCTCAATGAGCTTCAAATAGTGGTGCTTAAAATGAATTAAATCCAATGAAAACTCATCCAGGATTAGCTCAGTTTTTAAGAGTGGTGCAGATCTGTCTTTAACTTAGAAACCCTCACTATGCTAAGGGTATATGAAGCACAGCCAAGCTGCTCTTTTTCAAGAAGCCTGGAAAAGAAGTATCTCAGTTTTCATTCGGGCATATGCTTTATTATGTATGCATACAGGCACATAAGGAAACTGTCTTCTCTTTACTTAATTCTGGCATTATTTTTGCTCAATCTCCTGACCTCCTGGATGTTTTCCAAGTGAGTAATACAGCACCTTGGGAGGAGCTATGTCTAAATCACATGGTAAATTAGTTTCATCTCACACTGCTCAGTTGGACCCACTGGTAGAAGATGCCTGGGCTGCTTGTTGAGGACTGTGAGATGGGTTGAAGGTGTGAGGTGAGAGCACCAAGGATGAATGGCAGTGTCTGCTGTGAGCGCAGGATGGGACCAGATAGGTGAGGAAGATGACAGTGTCCTGTTTTTGCTGTCTGTGGTCTGGATGAATTACTTATGGTAGCTCTTGTGCAAGGAAACTGCTGTTGAGAGTCTAGAATGAAATCGCAGGATATATTTATTGAAAAGGACCACAAGGCAGGGTGTGGTGGCTCATGCCTGTAATCCCAGCACCTTGGGAGGCCACAGAGAGGATATCACCTGAGGCCAAGAGTTCAAGAGCAGCCTGGTCACACAGTGAGGCCCCATATCTACAAAAAATGAAAAAAGTTAGCTAGGCATGGTGGAAGATACCTGTAGTTCCAGCTGTTTGGTAGGCTGAGGTGGGAGGATTGCTTGAGCCCAGAAGTAATTGCTTGAGGCTTAATCCCAGAGGATTGTTTGAGGCTGCAGTGAGCTGAGATTGTGCCACTCCAGCCTGGGTGACAGAGCAAGACCTTGTCAAAAAAGAAAGAAAGAAAAAGGATGAGGGGACCACAAAGGACATCAAGTATGCAGTATAACTTTACTACACAGTGTTATCACTTTAAGGACAGTGACTATTTAATATTATATACAATATACAATATATAAATGTACCATCTTAACAATTTCTGTGTGCATAATTCAGTGACATGAGTGTATTCACATTGTTGTACTACCATACCCATCCATCCACAGAACTCTTCATCTTGCAAAACTAAAACTCTGTTAAACATTCTATTTTTGCTGGATGGATTTTTTTAACAAAATAAACTAATAATTGTAGGAAATTTAGAATATTCAAGGAAATAAAAAAGAAGAAAAACCTCACTCAGAGTGGGACCATTAATGTGTTGATGAATGTTTCACTTGATCATCAAGGCTGTGACCTCATTTTTCTTTGACTTTTTGAGGTCTGCTTCCAGGCAATAACTGGTACCCACTCATTCATACAGGCTAAAAACTTTACTGTGATACTCATTCCAAACCCATTGTAATTATTTTTCAGGAGACAGATTCCTTTCTTACTTTAAGCTAAAGGAATAAAGATCTAGTTATGGATATTCAACATCGTTTATTCAACAGTCATCACTAAACAGACATTTGTTGAGTGTCTATCATGTGTTGGGTGGCATTGTATGCAATATATTTAATAGATATAGGATTGAACAAAATAGATGAAAACCCTACCCATCAGGGAACTGAAATTCTCATACAGAGAGTGACATTAGTGACATTTACTAACCTGTAAATATATGCCTGTCTATAATATTAAGTCCTCTAAAGAAAAATTTAAAAAGTAATGAGGACCAGGAACAGTGGCTCACATCTCAAATCCCAACACTTTAGGAGGCTGAGAAAGGAGGACTGCTTGAGGTCAGAAGATCAAGATCAGAATCTCTACAAAAAGATTTAAAAAGAAAAAAAGGAGGAGGAGGAGGAAGAGGAGGAGGAGGGGAAGGGGAAGAAGAAGAGGAAGAAGAAGGAAGAGGAA
Source organism: Hylobates moloch (assembly GCF_009828535.3). Lineage (NCBI taxonomy): Eukaryota > Metazoa > Chordata > Mammalia > Primates > Hylobatidae > Hylobates > Hylobates moloch. Next base: position 30,626,764 of record NW_026652292.1, on the reverse strand, counting down.
GAGGAGGAAGAGGAGGAGGAGAAGAAAGCAGGGAGGACAGGGAGTGCTGGTTGGGAGTTCTGAACATTTTTGGTTGTGTGGTCAGGAAAGGGCCTTCTAGAAGGTGACATCAGAAGTGTACATGTACCTGGGTGAGGGATGAGGGCAGAATTTGAGGACAGGGACCTTGAAATAACATTTCAATCATCCTCTCCTGGGCCTAAAGCAACACAAGCTCTCTGCTTAGACCCCTGAATTTTTCTGGATTTATATTTCAGATGAATGTGAAAAACATTTTTAAAAACATTCCTATATTGCCACAAAACTTCCAGATAAAGCTGCAGGTGTATAGCTGATGAGAGATGGACTTACTTAAAGCTCCTGCTCTGTCCTTGGAGGAGCTGAATCATGGGCAGTTACAGATTCCTCCTGGACACCCAAACAGTGTGCAAGTTACAAATTAATAAGTAGTGAGAAAAAATGGAGTTTTCCCCACTGTTTCCCAGTAGACCCCAGAAAAGTTGAAATTTGATCCAAATGGGATCTCTTACTCCCCACAGATTTCAAGTTTTTCTATACTCAGTTCAAAATTGGAAGCAACCAGGATCCAGCACATAAGGCCATTTCCTCTTCAAAGCCCTTGAGATCAGACTGTTCTGGGAAGGTCTCTTTGGAACCTTTGGAATGAAGACATGTTTAAAACCATGAGCTCATGCTGTCCATGGATGGTGAGACTTTGTTAGCGGGACCATTATATTATTAAAAAGCCACCACCCACCATCCCCAGACATGAGATTTTTCAAAAGAAAATCATTCATACAGCATCATTGTGATTTGCAGCAAAACAGTTTGTTATGATTATTAAGCTAAAAATGACAGAAGGATATATACATACTTTACTTGTAGAGTCATGCATGTAGTTTTATTTGCCCTTCACAATACCCATGGGAGGAAGGCAGGACCGGTGTTATAATTTCCATTTTTCAGCTGCAAAACCTGAGACCCCAAAAATTTGGTGACTTGCATAAGGTCTCACATCAGGGTACAATTCTGCATCTCTTGATTGCTTGACCAGATTCCTTTTGGTCATGCCTTACATTTGACCCAAGTGTCCCAAATCAACAAAATACCTTAAGCCTTTCTAGTTGTGATTTTTCTTCCCAGTAGAAAAAAATAACTGTATTTGAACCTTGCCAAACTTGGCATTTTCTTCCAGGTAGTTCTTGGGCTGATTTTGGCAACTCTTGGGGCTGAGATGGACTCACAACATCACTGCCTGTAATTGATGTAAGTGAATAAACTGGACTCATTTTAAGTCTTGCGGAGGCTTTAGTCTGGATTAAGTAGCTAAAATTTCCAGGAAGCAAGGTTAGTTCTTTTCATCCCTCCCAGGGCTGGACACTAGCTTTTGTCTGGATTAGGTCATTTCTATTAAGAGCTGGCACCCCATTCTGGTTGGCACGGTGCCTCTGTTTGCACTTGATGTATGTAACCACGCTGCTTTATCTGTGGGGTTTCAAACAATGCAAACTTATTATCTTACAGTTCTGGAAATCAGTAGCTTGAAATGGGTCTCTGTGAGTCAAAATGAGTGTTGGCAGGGCTGTGTTTCTTCTGCAGGCTTTTGGGAGTTTCCAAGGTGACACTCTTGGGAGTCAGTTTTCCCAGCTTTTCCAGCTTCTAGAGGACACTTGCCCCATTTCTCCACCTTCCAAGCCAGGCTTTCTCATACTGCCATCTCTGGTTCTTTCTGTTGTGCCTCTGTCTTCCAGTTATAATCTTTTTAATTAACTCAGGCCCACCTTGATAATCCTGGCTAGTCTCTTTATCTGAAGTTCAGCTGATTAGCAACTTTAATTTCATCTGCAAACTTAATTACCCTTTACCATGTAATCTAACATATTCACAGGTTCTGGGAATTAGGGCATGGACATCTTTGAGGGGGCTGTTATTTTGCCTACCAAACATACCTTGTCTTATTTTCTTTCATTTAACAATGTGCATTTTGGTATGTAACAATTTGAGTAGTTTCTTATCATGCCACTACATGTTCCTGAACATGGTAATAAGTGGGATTCTATTTTTCCATAAAGGATATTTGAACCAAATAAATTATAGCTAAAACCCACAACTACTATAAAAGACATGGACATTAAAAACCTTGTAAATTATTTGGACTAATAAAATTAAGCTATAAGTCCTATAAAACAGGCATGAATATGTTCTGTACAATCACTACATATTATATTTCCATATACCTAAAATTTAAAAACATGCAAAATGCAGTTCTGTTGCATGATTTAAATATGATTGAAAACTAATATCCTTGCAAATCAAACATCTATAAAATAATAAGAATTTTCCTTATGATTTAAAAGGGCTTTCAAAATAGTGATTTTGATAACCCCTATGCCTCTAAAAGCTTAATGATGTTATTACTTCTCTGTAGCTGGCAGAGGTATTAAAAAATCACCCCCTTGGCTTTAGAGATATGCATTTCAAAAATTATTTCCTCGTCTGGTCTTCCTCTTTTGCCGTGAATGAAGTAAACATGTGAATGACTGAATAAAGGCAGTACAGTTGGAACCGGAGGCCAGGAGCAACATGAGTGAACAGCACAGCCCACTTCTATAGCGTGGAGACCTCCTGAATGGCCTCTTGCCCAGCACAGCAGTCCTGTTGGCTGTTCTTTATCAACTAGCCTCGGCCTGAATGGTGGCCTCCCAGGGCATTTTTTTTAACAGCTTTAAAAATTTTTAGAAAAAATATGTGCCATTTCTAACTCTGTTGGTTTATCTACTGATTATGATCATCTCTCACCCTGTACTGTTGCCTATTAATGAGTTTATTTCATGTAATTTCCAATTTCCTACTTTATAGATTTGAAAGACATGTTTGTTCTTTATTTCTTCCCTTTATTTTCCTTGCTCTTGTTCCATCTTTTCCTGTCTCGCCTTTCCCACTTCTGTTATTTTTTCCCCATCTCTTCTTTTTCTGGTGTAGTTTCCTTCTTTCTTCCTCCCTATCATCTTCTCTCCCTCCTCTTCCCTGCCTTTAGCCGCTTTACCTGGGGACCTCTAATTAGCAATGTAATTGCACAAACTCTTGACTGGCTCTTAGGAACAGAATGTATTTTTTAAAACTTCAATTAAAATCATGCTTCCCAAAAGAACAAATATCCCTAAAACATCCACGCTATTTGTATATATTACTTAGTATACTTAAAAAATTCTTTTTAGTTAAAACATGTTACCATTGAAACTATTGCATTTAGAAAAGTATAATAAAACATTGTAATACATTCCATCTGGCTACAAAAAATAACACAGCTAATATAGAGATTGGATAAATACAGAAAGGCACAAAGAGGAAAATAAAAATTGTAATCTAATTATGCAAAGAAAAGCAGTAGCAAATGCTTTGAAAATAACTATTTTTAGTATAAAAGAAATATATATCTGATGTGGCAAGTTCAGAATTTTTACTGAAAGTATAGAAGAGAAAAGGACCATTATCCAACCATTCAGGAATGACTGTGATTATATTAAAACATATGTATTTCTTTCCTGTATTTCCTATATATTTCTACAAAGTTGGAATCATGTTGAACATACAATTTTCTTTCATTTAAGTTTATATAATGAATATTTTTCCATGTCGTTAAAAATGTAACACATTTTTTATTTGCTGCATGACATCCCATTTTGTAGATGTGCAATTTGTTTGCCAGGCAATTATTATTGGTCATTAGTTTGTTTCCTAGAATTCATCATTAGCAATAATGCAGTGGTGGATATGTATCTTTGTGCACAAGCTGACTTCCTTATTTTGGATCAGTTCTTTCAGAGTTTTTAACAGAGGGAGTGTTGGGATGAAAAGTATGTATTTCTGAGGCTCTTAATGCATATTGTTCTGAAAGGCAGATGCAGTCCTCACTTTCCCACAGTGTCTGTTTGACCACGATATGATGACATTGCCAGATTGATAGAGTAATTGCACAATTTTACTATGGGATAATTTTAAATTTCCATTTCCAACTTTGATTTGGATCAACCTTCTGTCAATTTTAATACTAATTAAAAAAGAATAAGTTCTTTGTACCTTTTTTAAAGTACACTTTTAAAATTTTAGACTGTTTTTAAAATTACAGAAAAGCTGTAAAGATAGTACAGAGAGAGCCTTTGTGTACCTGACATCCAGTGTCCCCTACTGTTAACATCTTATGATATTAAATTATATTTGTCAAAACTAAGGAACCAACATTGGTACGTTACTAGTAACTCAGTTATACCCTTTATTTAGGGTTCACTAGTATTCCCCTAATGTCATTTTTTTCTGTTCAGGAATATCCAGGCCACCACATTACAATTAATTGTCATGTCTCCTTAGCTTGATGTATTGGTCAGATTTTTTGTAGAATGCTCCCAAATTTGATTTGTCTAATGTTTTTCTCATGGTTAGACTGGGGTTATGGGTTTTGGAGAAGAACACAGCAGAGATAAAATGCCACTCTGGTCATGCCATATCAAGGGCACATGTATCAGTAAGACCTGATGCTAACCTTGATCGCGTGGTTGAAGTAGTGCCTGCCACGTTTCCTCATTGTAAAGTAACTTTTTTCCTTCTCTTTTAATACTCTGCTCTTTGAAACCAAGTCACTAAACACAGGGGGCAGTTAAGTTCCACCTCCTGGAGGGAAGATTAAACTATTTGGAAATCTTCTGTACAGGAAGACGTTTGTAGAGATCTTCAGATGTAGACTTAGGACTTACAGACTTAAGAAGTATAGACAGAACAACTGAAGATTTACCTGATTGTAATGACCTATGGCTAAAAAAAAGTGGTGTTTCCTGTTATATCTAAATTTAAATCAAGGATACTCAAGACAGTGAGCACTTAATCACATCATCTGAAAGAGATTCAAAGTATTATACTTTAATCTTATGAAATTAAGTGTGTCACATAGAGATAACCACTGGCAAATTGTTAAATAACTTTTTTGTTTATAAAAAATTTAGAAATTATAGAAAAAGCATAAAAGAGGCAAGAGCCATTATCTTTATTTTTTTCTGTGGTCAGAGATTATTGGTTATACCTTTGTGCTCTGCTTAAGAATGCTCTTCATTAGCGATTTGGGGGTCATGATTTAAGTGTCAGACAGGCTGTCATTTGCTTCCAGCAAGTTCATCTCCAAGAACATTGCCTTGATCAGGGTTAAGGTTACTGAAAAATGGAGGATACATTTTACTTTTAAGAAATATTCTGCTTTTTAATGTGCTTGAAGTAAGTATGAAATTATTTTAAAAAAATTGTATCCAGATGCAAAATGTTAAACTTGATTAGATTTTGGATTACAAACAAAGACAGAACCAATGCAAAACTAAGATGTTTTGGGGACAATATGAGAAATTCAAACATGGAATGAAAATAAGGTTATTTTAACTGTGGCATATTTACTAATTCTCTCAGGTGAAGTACAGAACTGTGGTTATACAGGAGAATGTCTGCTCCTTAAGACTTGCCTGATGAAGTATTTAGGGCTAAATTGTCATGATGTCTGCAAGTTACCTTCAAATGGTTGAGCATATATGTTAGAAATCAAAGGTGGCAAAATACTTGTTGAATCTAAGGGTGGGCGTATGTGTGTCTATTTTTAAATTTTCTGTACTTTAAAAATTTTGCAAAATAAAACATTGGGAAAAGAAAAAAGATCATTCACATATATACTTTAAATCAACCTTTCCCCTGTAATTTAACATCCAGGACTCCCTGCCTAGCTTGCAGAGAGACTGGGACTGTTTGTAGTGGGTTGGTTTTGGTGTGTTATGTTCATATGCAGAATAGAGCTGCTTTAAACTGTTTGTAGGCATCTTGGATGCTGAGAGAATGGTAAGAATCGGGGGTGCAAGTGGGGTGGGAGTTGAACTCTAATGAAGATGCCTGGTCAATTTGGGCCTTGTTTAAGAAAAAAAAATCATCAAACTTTAGGAAACAGCCATTCTGTCTTCAATGTTGTCACTATATATTTTTCTCAATTTTAAAGCTCATTTCCCGGACCCCACCCCATCTACCATGGAGAAAGTAGATCTTTTGGTTAAGTCCTAGCAAAAGAGGTAAGTTAGACTAAAGTTTTGCCTTACTAATCTCTTCCCTGAAGAATTTAATTCTTGTAAAGGAAAAAAGCTATTCTTTTTCAACTATTTTATTTTTCCAAAGCTGATGGCATTGGAGTGCTGGACTCTCAATGTTCAGTTCTGGTGTCATTTCAAGAGGAATATTGACAAGCTATAGTATGTTTCAGGGAGAATGACCAGACTGCTGAAGAATTAGCACAATGGGAAATGTCAAATGATTGAAAGGAATGGAAGCATTTAACATGAGAAGAGAAATTTTAGTGGCACATGATAAATGTCATCCAATCTAAGGATATATTATGTATAAAAGATATTAGACATACTCAGGTATAGTTCCAGAAGGCAGAACTAAGATGACGAACAGAAATTATAAGGACTCAGATTTTTCATCATGCCATAAAGGGAAGAGATTTCTAATAATTAAAGTAGGTTAGCAATCATAGATAACTTGAGAAATAGTCTCTCCTCGCTGGAAATGCATTTGTATGTGTAGACGAGTGTGTTTGAGGAGGCAGTTCCAGTATCAGCTGAAAACAGAGCCCTTGCAGAGTCTTACAGTGCTAGGATTATCTGGTTTTATAAAAGAAGCCAGTATTGTTTCTTAATGAATGCTATGTGCCAGGCACTATAGCCCTGTAGGTGCTTCCTCATGATATTTCTTTTGTTCTTAACAACTGTAACAAGTATGCATTCCCTGTTTCTCCTATGAAAAGTCTGAGACTCAACCATCAATCCATTTGACCAAGGTCACACAGATTCAGTGTAAGAACTCAGATCCACATTAAATCTAAAGCCCAGGCTCTCCATTTCATATCAATAGTTTTGAATCTGGAACCAGAATTTAAAATAAATGAAATAGAGTGACACAGAATGGAATATATCAGAATGCCTCCCACATAGGAAAAGGTGGAAGCATTGTTTCCTGCAACATTTGTTTACATGTGAACTGGTTGTGACATGAAATGTACTTTATACTGTGAGTCATGGCCAGTGCCCTAATGTCATGGACCTTTGGCCTCCTGGACTTCCCTGAATGGGTCTATTTTGGTGATCCATTTCCATGACCACTCCCTAGGGTGTATTAGTTTCCTAGGGCTGCTTTCACAAACCACCACAAAGTGACATAAAACAACACACATTTATTCTCTTCCAATCCTGGGGGTCAGAAGTCAAAAACCAAATGTTGCCATGGCTACCTTCCTTTTGGAGGGTCCAGGGGAAAATCTGTTTTCTTGCCTTTTTCATTTTCTAGAGGTCACCTTGGCTCCTGGCTCCTTCATCACATCACTCCAGCCTCTTGCCCCTGTCACTTCATCTCCTACTTGTGCAGCTCCTCTTGCCTTCCTCTTATAAGGGCGCTTCTGACTACATAGATCAACCCTAATGGTGCAGGACAGTTTCCCCGTCTCAAGATTTTTAATGTAATCACATCTGCAAACTCCCTTCTGCCAAGTAAAGTAAGATATTGGCAGGTTCCAGGGATGAGGACGTGGACAGCTTTGGGGGACTATATTCAGCCTACCACACCAGGCTTGCTTTACAAATTCTGAGTGCTCAAACTTAAACAGTCCCCTTTCTGACCACCACTTCCTCTGCATTTGCCTTCTTTGTCATTTCCCTTGACTTGCTTTTCACAATCTCAGCTACGCCTTCAACCTGGCTGCATAAAAGGTCAGCTCCTTCTCCCATTCTCAGAGCAGTTTCCCAAATGCCCATCTACTTGCCTTAAGCAGATGATCTTACCTCCTACTTAAAGAGAAAAAGAGGTTCCTGGTGTCTATTGCTTCAGCTCCTGTCCTCTCTTTTCTCCCTGTGCCATCCTGGAAGGAGAACACAGCACTGCTAGTCACTCTGAAGTACCAGAGAACAATGAATAGTTTACTGAAGATGTCATAGGTAAAAATGGTGAAGGAGATTATGTTGTACATTTCCTATCATGCTCCAGGGAAGAATCCCCATTTTCTTCCTGCAAATCTTTCACTTTGGCCGCCAGCTGCTGTATCTCCCTCCATGGATCTTTTCCCTTCTGGCCTTGTCATCTCCAGGTCACCCCTTTCTCTGTACATGGGTTATTTCCAGGCCTCCTAACTTTTTTCTTCTTTCTTTCTTTCTTTTATTTATTTATTTATTTATTTATTTATTTATTTATTTATTTTTGAGATGGACTCTCGCTCTGCTGCCCAGGCTGGATGGAGTGCAGTGGCATGATCTCGGCTCACTGCAACCCCCGCCTCCCGGGTTCACACCATTCTCTTGCCTCAGCCTCCCGAGTAGCTGGGACTACAGGCGCCCACCACCACACTCAGCTAATTTTTTGTATTTTTAGTAGAGACGGTGTTTCACCGTGTTAGCCAGGATGGTCTCAATCTCCTGACCTCGTGATCCACCCGCCTCGGCCTCCCAAAATGCTGGGATTACAGGCATGAGCCACTGCGCCCAGCCTCTTTTATTTTTTTATTTTTATTTTTTATTATTTTTTTGAGACGGCATCGCACTCACTCTGTCATCCAGGCTGGAGTGCAGTGGACGATCTTGGCTCACTGCAACCTCCGTTTCCCGGGTTCAAGCGACTGTCCTGTCTCAGCCTCCTGAGTAGCTGGGACTACAGGCACATGCCACGACACCTGACTAATTTTGTATTTTTAGTAGAAATGAGGTTTCACCATATTGGTCAGGCTGGTCTCAAACTCGTGACCTCAGGTGATCCACCCTCCTGTGCCTCCCAAAGTGCTGGGATTATAGGCGTGAGCCACCATGCCCAGCCCCCTTGTTTCTTAAACATGATTATTTCGGACTTTCTCAGCTCCTCTCCACCACCACTTTAATGTTGTCTTCAAGGATGTGAAAGCCTATTAGACTAAGTAGGAAGATTTTTATTGCCCCCAGCCAAAAAATACTACAGTTACTCAGACCTATTCTCCTTACAGGGTAGTGGGGGATTACATATAACTAAGATGAATTTATTCTGCTATAATTATGACATTAGTGGGCCATAGAAAATGGAGACAGCAGGTGTGGGCATATTCTGTAAAGAAAGACCCTGTGGGAAAGCAAATCTTTCTTTGTCTTTTTGTTTTAGAGACATGATGCAGATATAAATATTCATTAATGTCCTCATTTATGTCTCTAACATCTCACTCGACCTCCTCTTCATTTTGCTACCCTTTCTCTGCTGTGACTCTTGGTGAAATCAACACTACCAAATTCCTCCTGGTTAGCCTATGTCCATCACTAAGCCATCAGAGATGGCATTCCCCTCTGCCACAGATCATTGTGAAACATCCCTGGAATGCTGTGTGAGGCCTTCACAGTAAGGAGGATGGGTCACTGCGTGGCCACGGCAACAGCCTTGCCTGGCTGCCCCGCCTTCCAGGGTGGGAGCACTCCTTCATCAGGGATCCTTGCCCATCAGGGTGGGAGAAGGCGGCCCAGGGCCATGTTCTTCCCAGCCGCGGAAAGGCTTTATGTCCTTCCAGTGAAGGATGGTTTCTGGTTTGAAAATGGTGAGCTACTGGGGTATCACGAAAAAGCAGTGCTGTGTCAAAGCTAAATCCGCCATAATGGCTTTTTGCTTCCCACGGGGAAAGTGCGTTCACTACTGGAAGCAGGTTCTCTCCCATTGTTCTCCCTAATAACATGTTTCCTGGGCTCCCAATGTGCTAGCAATTTTTCCTCTTCCTTTTAGTTGGACGTTTTATTTTTTGGTGAGACATGGCAAATGTGGGTTTGTGGATTGCTGCTTAGAAGCACGTGTGCACACACACACACACACAGCAAAGACAGAAAATTATGAGAAGCAGAAAACTTTTCTGATAGATTGTTGGGTGCAAGATAAGTAGTAAAAAATGACCAGAAGACTCTGGCATTCCTCTTTTTGCTCAGGGCTTCAAAGAACCGTATTTTCAGGTGGTGTCATTTATGGGGTTCCCACCCTTGTCCCTGAGAACAGTGTTAGAGAGAAGTTCTGATGAGCTTTTTGGATGCTACAGTGTCTCTTAGTTGATGCTTCTTGATTTCATTGGCTTATCCAGAAATGTATGGTTTGAGATGTAATGAAAATTCCTTTCCTAACTTTCAAGAAGCCCTGTCGAGTTCTTCAGCGTGTCTGTCAGGCCAGCTTCTTTCAGATGCCCATTTTCTTCTTGACATGAAATAATTTCACATTTATTTTATATTTCAAATGCAAAACATTTATTCAGCTACAGTATCTGCCTACTGGAATGTTTTTCAAATCTTTTTTTTTTTTTTTTTGGCATCTTTTTATCATCCTAGTCTGCCAAGCTATTATAGACATTGTGAACCTTGTATTCAGGGGAATAGTCTTTACAAACTGCAATCAACAGTTGTCATAGTTAGATCTTCTTTTGATGATGAAGGTTAACTAAGTGTTAATTGGGGCCATTACTAGTACTTCTTTATATCCTTAATGCTATGCCAGTAGGGGGTTGGGGGTGGGAGGTGAAAACAATTAAGCATCACATGATGGAAGAATGCAGTGCTTTCCAAAGGGTGGTACGTGGATTATCTATAACAGAAACCTTGCTACAGTGCAGATTCCTGGGTCTCAGACTAGATTTACTGAATCTCTGTGCAGGGCTCCTGGGCATATGCATTTTTAACAAGCTCTCCATATGATTCTTTTGCATATTAAAATTGGAGAACCCCTGGACTAGTGGGTCACCTGATGCCTTATTCTCTTTGGTGGTTGCATTTTTTTTATTTCTAAAAATCCACTTTATTGGACTGAATGGCTGTCTATCAATGACTTACTCTTCTTTCTGTAGGAACAATAGTTTGTGAATCTGTGGGAGCAGCTCTTGGGAATTAAAACGAAATAAATGCACTCAGTTCCAAGTGCTATCAAGTGAGAAAGAAAGATAATTAACTAAAAGGCAACTTTTCTAGTCTTATGTAAGGAGAGAGTTTTCTTCTAAAACCAAAAACTGAGTATTTCCAGAAATAAACAACTATGTTAACCATACTTCAGGATAAGGAAATGACTGATTTAGTCACGGAAGAGTTGAGATGCTGTCCATCAACATGACATCCATAGAGACAGCAGATTGACTGAAGGTTGGCACTGTCTGGGGTCATTTTCATGAATTACCTTATTTAGTTCTTGTCAGCAAAAACCATTTTATCATGGTCATTTTACAGATAAGGAAACTAAGGCTCAGAGAAACAAAATTACTTGTGCAAAGCTACACTGCTTGTTAATGCTGGAATTGAGTGCTGAACTTAGCCTGTCTTTGAAGTCTGGCTTCTTTTACTGGAGAAAAATAGATCATGCTATAGAATCTGCTTCCAGCAGGAAATACAGGAGGCCAGGACCTGGCATCCATGGTTGATTTAGAGACTTGGAAATGAAGTCTGTTGAAGGTTTCAGCTCTAATTCCTTTGAAGAAATCTCCATTTGGGAATTTGCTTGATTCTGCCCAAGAGATGCCCTAAGAACCAATTGGTGAGACCCACAAACTTTGCAGGTGTGAGAAAGTTACTTCTGTGGCCATGAGGAAAGAGAGAGTTGGAACTGACATATATAGTGCCTTCTCCTTATCCCACCAGTATCTGAATCTGGACTGTGAGTTGGGCATGTCGGAGTGTGTCCCACCTCCTGGCTGTATCACCTGAGTCTGACAAACCCCCATGACAACTACTAATGAGCAATTCCGTCTTGCTTCCTTCTCTCTACCCTTCTGCCATCAGATACTGCCTACCCTGTCCATCGGTTCACACCTTCCTCCTTCTGCTCAGAATTTTAGTGACACTGACATCTGGAAATTTTACTTTTACTTTTGTGGGAGCCCTTTACCCCCTTGCGCAAATCCACATCCTCTCTCTCCAGCCCTCAGACAATCCCACTGCCATTGTTTTTCTGAGAACAACTTACTCCATTGCCTGCCTGCCATCAACTTCACTTCATACTTCTGCTGAGGGAGTCCTGCTTTTTGTTCGTTATGCCGAGAGGCTGAATGTCAGAGTGTGGCCCCTTCTTGCAGCCTAGCGATGGCTCAGGATCACTGCCACCCTGACATTCCTCCCATCTGTCTGGGTGGGCAGCACCTCTCTGCCTATTTGAGTTTCAGCAGTATGACAGGGGATAGCTTTTAAAAAATGCCTCTGTCCATTCCTACAGAAACTCTTAACTTGTGGCCCAGGCATCCCTTAGACTATCATAGTAGCTAATATCATAGTAGCATATTAGCATAATAGCTAATAGCCCAATACACTTATCGGGCACTTACTATGTATGGATACTCATCCTAGCACTTTACACTGACTCATTTAATACACATGACATCCTTTAATGAGTTAATAAGTTACTATCAGTATTCATATTTATCAGATGAGGAAACTCAGGCCTAGGCTTCAGTTACTTGCAGCAAAGAGATGAGTCAAGCAGATGGACTCTAGAGTACCTGCTTTTAAAGCACCACTTTATACTGTGTTTGCGGTAGACGATGCTATGATGAAATGAGCAACTGTGCATTTATTGAGCACCTACCATATGCCAAGACCTCTGCTAGGCATTTTACATATAGTGTCTCTTATAGTCATAACCCTGCAAGTTAAAACTGATTTTGCCCCATCTTACAGATGAGACAACTGGGGCTCAACGTGTTAAGCAATGGGACCAAGATCACACAGCTCATGCCATTTCTATTCAATCATATCATACGTTTTTGATCCTATATTCTTTTAGAACCCATTTTGTCCATTTTCCAACAAAGGGATTATTTTTTCCCACCACTTGGATTCTTGAGCTGCTAGCCAGTGGATGTGGTCTTGTGTATGTTAGGGTTGTATTAGGCTCCTTCAAAAAGCATCTGAGAGGGATGAGGGACATGTAGGTTGATATTTCAGGGCTCTCAGGGTACAACTCCCTCTAGAAGTGGAACCCAGCTCCCAATTCTGCATGATCACAGCCCCCATCCCCAGTTCCCGCTAGAACGAACATCTGTTCCCATTCCATTCTGTCCACAGGACAGTGGCAGCGGCCTCACATAGCCCTTATCCTGTTACATTTATTCCCAATGATTCATTTTAATTTTGGTGAATGTTGCATTTTTTATATCCAGGTGTTTCTATTGATTCTCTGAAGCCTGTGTGCAGTGCACGGGTGTTCCCAATCTGGCTCCTGATGTATTTGCTTATGAAAACCAAAGAATTATAGTGAAGTAGGTCACATTTTTGCAGTTCATTTTCTTTTAAGGCAAGTGCTTAAATTGGCCCTGATGACAGCTCTCATCACTATAGGTGAATATACTTATGATTATGAATCCCTCTCTTTCCTTACTTGGCCAATCTTTACAAATAAGCTGTCCAATATTGGAGCCATTAACTGCCTGTGGCTGCTTAAATTTAAGCTAATTAAATTTAAATAAAATTAAAAATTCAGCTTCTCTATTGCATGGGTTATATCTCAAGTGCTCAACAGCCGCATGGGGTTAGTGGCTCCCAAAATGAACAGTGCAGATAGAGAACGTCTTCATCACCACAGGAGGTTCTGTTGGACAGCGCTGTTTTAGGGCAGAGGGACCAGCTCTATTGTGTTGCTGTATCCCTAATACCTGCTTGGCACATGGTAACTATCAGGCAGATACACCAATGCCTTCCTGGCTTCAGTCCATATTTCCTGAAACCACATGAGTTACTAGGGCTGCCCAGACTCATATGCAAAATCTTCATGAATTGATGACATCACTGGTCACTCTCTTCATTGGCTTAATGGAGGCCACATAGGCATCACAGCAGAGGGTAGGGTGTGCTGGGTGAAATCTTCCCAGTGATCCTACTCCCACCTCTCTTTATTCTGAGGCTTCTATAATCTCTTAACTTATACTTTCTGCTGACTTACTATTTTGGCTGTGTATTACATGAGAAAAAAACTATCTCTTGCAAACCAGCAACAAGAAATAATAATTTGGAGAGCCTCTCATGGCTTTAGGACTGTGCCAAGTGTTCTGGAGTCTGTAGAAGTTCAATCTTGACTTCACTGTCTAAAAGCAGCCACTCTCACCGGCCTCCGAAACACAGTGCTGGAATCCATAGCACCCATGGAAGTGCCGCTCCAGTGAGGGCTGCATTCTGTGGGGAAGGGCTCTGTGACACAGGACTTCAGGTCTGGGCTCTAGGCCCAGTGCCACCAGAGGCCATGGGTTTGCCTCTTGAGTTGTGTGAACACTAAGTCCTTTTCAGCATAAAATTACCCCGGGCTTTGCTGTTCCCTGCCCTACTTGTTAATGAACATCAGCCTTGTCTTCCTGGCTGGATTGTATATAAACCTTGAGGGCAGGGTCAGTACCTTTCTTAGCCCTCTCAGCACAGGGCTCACCCTATGATAGATATAGATTGATACTTTGTAAGAGGAATTTTGGGGTGCTATTTTATCCTTTTTGCTGTCTATATGATGGGGAACAGGTGATGTTTTTTCCAGTGCTTCATATACTATAATTGGGTACCTTGGGTACCTCTTTATCCCCAATTTTTTTTTCTGTTCTTGATTTCAGAATGTGTTGTGTTGTCTTTGTCACTACAGGAATAAACAAATTCATCTGGTAACATCTGTGATTGTTTCGGAAGCACAGTTCCATCGCACAAGTCCAGGGGGCGCCTTCATGTGTCTTTTACACTATTATTGGCTCTTACCCTTCAGGCTTTACCTGTGATACTCCAGAAGGCACAACAGCATGGGGTGGGTGACTCTTCAAGGTCTGTAGTCTCTGTGAGTCTAGAACATTCTATTCACAAATTCCATATAAGATGCTGTCAGCTTCCCACTAACCCCAGATCACTGTCACTAATTGAAGTAAAATATCACATACATCAAGATGACTAATATGTTGATGCAAGTTGAGGGGAGGGAGGAGAGATTACAGGCAACTCTTCTCACTCTGGGACTGTTCTGAAGAGTGCGACAATCCTTCCCCATCCTTCCTCATCAAAGAGCAGTGGAGGTCAAATACCATCTGGCTCACACCAATGCATCTCAGCCTTTGGTCTTATACCCACCATCTGGGCTTGCCATATTTCTCCTAAAGCAATATGAAGAGTCTGATTTAATAAGCCAGGGGAAATTCACCCACTGTAACAAAATCTTTTTTATTGGTCAGTCCCTAACTCTTGAAATGAACAAGTAGCCTTTTTGTGTTTGTGTGTATATCAAATAATTTTTCCTCCAAAGAATTCAAAATAGGCTCAAAACTAACATTTTAGTGTTGGAAATCAGGATCATTGTTACCCTTGAGGGATGTTATTGATCTGGAGAAGGAGCAGGGAGTCTCTCAGCTGCTGGTAATGTTCTATTTCTGCATCTAGGTATTCCTTTTATAAAAGATTTATGAGGATTTACAACTAGGATTTTGCACATCTCTCCATATGTTTATAATGCTTCAAAATGAAGTTTATTTAAAACAATTTTTAGTAGACTTGGGAAGCAGTCACAGATATTTATTTATTTATTTATTTATTTATTTATTTACTTCTTTATTTATTTGAGACAGAGTTTTGTTCCCTCTTGTCTCCCAGGCTGGAGTGCAATGGCACAATCTCGGCTCACGGCAACCTCCACCTCCCAGGCTTAAGCAATTCTCCTGCCTCAGCCTCCCAAGTAGCTGGGATTACAGGCGCGTGCCACCACACCTGGCTAATTTTTGTAGTTTTAGTAGAGACAGGGTTTCACCATGCTGTTTCACCATGTTGGCCAGGCTGGTCTCGAACTCCTGACCTTGGGTGATCCACCCACCTTGGCCTCCCAAAGCGCTGGGATTACAGGCGTGAGCCACCGTGCCCAGCCAGATGTTTTTAACTTAGTTAAAACAAGTAGGTGAGTTTATTTCCAAAAGAGTGTTAGCAGTATGCAGAGACTCCTGGATACTGGGTGGGAGAAGAGCAGATGACACAGGAGGTGAAGGGGCATGTTTATCTTTGAGCTTTAGCCTAGGGCTCATCCTGCCCAGGTTCTTCTGAATGCCCAGTGCAAGTCCTCACTAAACTGGATACTTTTTCCTCAATTCCATTTCCATTCTCCTTTAAAGATGTAAGAGAAGTGAGCAGGTTGCAAAGAAGACTGGAATGGAAACTATTTTCTTTGGATAAGGTACAGACCTGGTAACAGAAGAAGGTGGTTCTCTTGGGCAATTTGCTTCAGGAAAAGTATGGGGCCAGCCCTTTCTTTGGAAAGCAAACCACGGGTGATTTTTTTTCTAGCATGACCCTGGCTCCAGTTAGATGAGAAGAGATCAATAAACTGGGCCCACGTGGGTACTAGATGTACAAAGCTCTGTGTTTATATGTTGGGAGAGAGAAGAGGTGCAGAGTTCAGCTGAGAAATTCCCCACCTCACTCTCCCTACAGCCGCTTCATCCCCTCTCCTACCTATTTCTTTCTCCGTGACAAACACACGAGATCCTGGGACCAGCAGCCTACTTGCATGTCAGCAGATCTCTGGCTTCTCCTCTAGTGGATGAGTCAGCAGAACTCACAGGTTTCCAAGTAGCTTCTGAGAAATATTGAGGTTGAATAGGTGATTTCCACGTGCACCCTGGCAAGACCGCCTTGTGGAGGAATACAAATGGAGTAAGCCTTTAGGAAGATGCTGGTTTCTCAGGCATTCTCATTCATGTTGCCCATAAAATGGTTATTGTGTCCTCAAGTGGAGTCCCATCTGTTTCTTCTGTGCCACTTGGGTCCAAAACTTGAGGCTGAAGAAATACCAATAGCTCCTTCATCTTGGTGGTGTCTTTTGTAGTTTTTCTGCTTCAAGAACATCAGTATTGGGCGGATAGCAGGTGCACTAAGGGCCCCTAGGTCCAGTCATCCTTGAGCACTTCTGGACTTCTGCTTTATTTCCATGGAACAAATGAGCTTTCTGACAACAGGCTCACATTCTCCTCTTGTGCCTGGTCTCTGACTCAGAGGAGAAATGGAACCAAATCTCAGTACTGCACAGAGTCTGTTTCCTACTATTTTATGGCAGTTATTTGACAACTGTCTTTGGGCCTTGTCCATTCTTCCTTCCTGTTCCAGAGATTGTCCTCAGAGACAAATACTGAAAAAAATGTCATGTTTTCTAAGCAATGTCAGCATAGAAGCAAATTATGTCAGATGTAACTATTGGAGTTGGTAGTTAAAGTATTACCCCTCTGCATTTATAAAGCAGTTTGCATGGCACTTTTACAAGCTTCACCTCATTTGATTCCCCTAACAGCCCTATGAGGTAGTGTGTCCGGAATTGGTGGGTTCTTGGTCTCATTGACTTCAAAAATGAAGCCGCAGACCCTCGCGGTGAGCGTTACAGCTCTTAAGGTGGCGCGTCTGGAGTTTGTTCCTTCTGACGTTCGGATGTGTTCGGAGTTTCTTCCTTCTGGTGGGTTCGTGGTCTCGCTGGCTCGGGAGTGAAGCTGCAGACCTTCGCGGTGAGTGTTACAGTTCTTAAGGCTGCGCGTCTGGAGTTGTTCGTTCCTCCCAGTGGGTTCGTGGTCTCGCTGGCTTCAGGAGTGAAGCTGCAGACCTTAGCGGTGAGTGTTACAGCTCATAAAGGCAGTGTGGACCCAAAGAGTGAGCAGCAGCAGGATTTATTGCAAAGAGCGCAAGAACAAAGCTTCCACAGTGTGGAAGGGGACCCCAGCGGATTGCCACTGCTGGCTTGGGCAGCCTGCTTTTATTCTCTTATCTGGCCCCACCACATCCTGCTGATTGGTAGAGCCGAGTGGTCTGTTTTGACAGGGCGCTGATT
Organism: Hylobates moloch; assembly: GCF_009828535.3. Classification (NCBI taxonomy): domain Eukaryota; kingdom Metazoa; phylum Chordata; class Mammalia; order Primates; family Hylobatidae; genus Hylobates; species Hylobates moloch. The sequence goes on along the minus strand of NW_026652292.1, from coordinate 30,608,914 downwards.
GGTGCGTTTACAATCCCTGAGCTAGACACAAAGGTTGTCCACGTCCCCACCAGATTAGCTAGATACAGATTGTGGACAGAAAAGTTCTCCAAGTCCCCACCAGAGTAGCTAGATACAGAGTGTCCATTGGTGCATTCACAAACCCTGAGCTAGACACGGTGCTAATTGGTGTGTTTACAAACCTTGAGCTAGATACAGAGTGCTGATTGGTGTATTTACAACCCCTGAGCTAGACATAAAGATTCTCCACGTCCCCACCAGAGTAGCTACAGAGTGTCCATTGATGCATTCACAAACCCTGAGCTAGACACAGGGTGCTGATTGGTGTGTTTACAAACCTTAAGCTAGATACAGAGTGCCGATTGGTGTATTTACAATCCCTGAGCTAGACATAAAGGTTCTCCGCGTCCCCACCAGACTCAGGAGCCCAGCTGGCTTCACCCAGTGGATCCCGCACAGGGCTGCAGGTGGAGCTGCCTGCCAGTCCCGCACCATGCACCTGCACTCCTCAGCCCTTGGGTGGTCGACCGTTCTGGGCGCCGTGGAGCAGGGGGCGGCGCTCCTGGGGAGGCTCCGGCCGCACAGGAGCCCACGAAGCAGGGGGAGGCTCAGGCATGGCAGGCTGCAGGTCCTGAGCCCTGCTCCGCGGGAAGGCAGCTAAGGCCCGGCGAGAAATTGAGCACAGCAGCTGCTGGCCCAGGCGCTAAGCCCTTCACTTCCCCAGGCCGGTGGGGCCGGCTGGCGGCTCTGAGTGTGGGGTCAGCCGAGGCCACGCCCACCCGGAATTCGCGCTGGCCGGCAAGCAGTGCGTGCAGCCCCGGTTCCGCCCGCGCCTCTCCCTCCACACCTCCCCGCAAGCTGAGGGAACTGGCTCCGGCCTTGGCCAGCCCAGAAAGGGGCTGCCACAGTGCAGCGGCGGGCTGAAGGGCTCCTCAAGTGCCGCCAAAGTTGGAGCCGGGGCAGAGGAGGCGCCGAGAGCGAGCGAGGGCTGTGAGGACTGCCAGCATGCTGTCACCTCTCAGTAGTAGGCGTTGCCCCCTTTTACAGAAGAGGACTTTGTGCCACAAAAAGTTTGCATGACCCGGCCGGGCGCGGTGGCTCACGCCTGTAATCCCAGCACTTTGGGAGGCTGAGGCGGGCAGATCACGAGGTCAGGTGATAGAGACCATCCTGGCTAACACGGTGAAACCCCGTCTCTACTAAAAATACAAAAAATTAGCCGGGCAAGGTGGTGGGCGCTTGTAATCCCAGCTACGCGGGAGGCTGAGGCAGGAGAATGGCGTGAACCCCAGGGGGCGGAGCCTGCAGTGAGCCGAGATCGTGCCACTGCAGTCCAGCCTGGGCGACAGTGAGACTCTGTCTCAAAAAAAAAAAAAAAAAAAGTTTGCATGACCCATTCAAGGTCACACAGCTATTCTTATTACTCCCAGTAAAGTGCTGTATTTTTTCTATCGTGCTTATTATTAAAGACATTCTAAGGTCAGCAATCAAAATAGGAAGCCGATTGTGAGGTTTGTGTTAAGATCTTGTTACGTTACTGGCTACAATGAAGTAAACATTTTGGAAAGACTCCCACGTCTAGAGCTGTCTGGTGGAGACCAGCATCCCTCTTTGTTGGAGCCCCTCTTGCCTCCTGACCGTGAGGGCTCCTCAGCTTGTCTTCAGACTCATCTGCAGAGCAGGAAGCCTTGAGTTAGTGATGAATAGTGAAAGGACCTTGAACCTTGAAAGCCTTTTGCAGTTTCCCTAAGCCCCCCATGTTTCCAAGTTTAGTTTTGCAACCTCAACATTTACTGAACTGCTATATTGACTCTGGAGACCCTATTACAATAAAATGACATAGAATCAGAGATCCAGAAAGAGCCTAATGGTAGGTGAGACTACGAGCCAGGCCCTCTTCTAAGAGCTTTGCATACATTAACTCATTTACTCTTCATAGCAACCCTTGATTTATCCTATTTTTCAGCTGAGAAATTAAAAACTCAGCCAGTCACTTGCTCACTATTGCATGGAGGAGTTGTTTAATTTGAACCCAGTTCAATTCCGGCGTCTGAGCTCCTGATCACTTTAATGTGATGCCCCAAGCAGTCTGTCTAGGTCAGGTCCTTTGTTTCATAGACTTAGCGTTGAGATCCTGAGGGTTAAACCCATCTTAGGAGATCATTGGCAAAGCAGTTTTCTGAGCACCTCAAATGGGCACTAAACATTTTCCTAAAAGGACAAGAGAGTTGTAGGTTATAGCACTTCTAGACCTGACCTCTAAAAGGAGTTACTCATTGGCCAGTGTTCTGTAGCATATCACTGATTTTCATATCTGTGAAATGAGAATATTCCCCCTTGCCTAGAAGCTGACAGAGGGCTCTCTGCCATAGGCCCCTGAAACACAGTCTCAGATCAAGGGCTTTGCATTATATTTCTTTGTTTTCTTGAGTGAAGAGTGCCATTAAACACTTCCAGCCACACAGTTGTGTGAACATGTGGCTGGGCTACCCCCATGCAGGTAAATGTTCTAAAAGTTGTCAGTGGAGTGTGGGACATAGGTCCCAACTCCATAATAGAACAACTGGGAAGCACTGGGTCTTCATTTGGGATCCATAGATATCCAGCAATGAGTTTTAGAGGAATCCGTGAACCTAAAGAATTGTAGGCTACATTTTGGACACATGTGTATATGTGCACTTTTTTCAATAAGGTCACAAAGGGATCTGTGACTCCCAAATATTTAATAACGATGACTATAAAGATATTTCACTAAATTATTTGCATGTAACGCTTCTATGAGATCAAACAGCAGACTTTGAAAGCACTGGTCTTAGGAGTTTCAGAGATACTCATAAGCTATATAATTTTTCACTTTGTTTTTTGTATGTATATAGAATTGGTTAAAATAAACTTTCTTATTGAATGTATTTACAGACTGGATTTTTCCAACTACCACATGGAGACTTTTTCATTGAACCCGTGAAGAAGCATCCACTGGTTGAGGGAGGGTACCACCCGCACATCGTTTACAGGAGACAGAAAGTTCCAGAAACCAAGGAGCCAACCTGTGGATTAAAAGGTATTGTGACTCACATATCCTCCTGGGTTGAGGAATCTGTTTTGTTCTTTTGGTTGTTTTATTAAAACATGACCTATTCTTATTCAAGTCTCTTATCTCCTCTGTATTCTTTTTTTTAATATCTTCATGACATTCAAATCTCTTCTGTATTCTGTTGCCAGAAAGTGTACATTCTTTTTGTTTGTATAAACCCTTTCACTTGTCAATACTCGAGTCTCTGCCTATTCTTAATGAGAAGGCAATAAAGCATCTTTGCCACATTAATTGATGACGCTCATAAGACATTTATAATGAATTTTTTAAAAAAACTCTTCTGAATAGTCCAGAGGAAAATAATTAAAATAAAGACGTAATGATTTTCAGTATTAGCAGTGTTATAATACATTAGTATGGAATATTACCAGACAGCTCGTCACATCTGCATATGGAAGGCAGATTTAAATATTTGATGATGCCAATAATAATGTGTGAAGAAAAACTGAAAAAAATTATCAACACATTGTCAGATGATGAATTCAGTAAAGCCTCTTTTGGCTACAGGGTGTTGTGTCTGCAGTTTGCTGAGCTGCGTTCCCTGCCCTTAAGCCCCAAGAATGATCTGAATTGGTCCTCTTGGCCTTGTCCCAAATAATTTCAGGTAGTTTTCAGAAGTAAACTGATCCAAGTCATTTCCTTGCAACTCCCACATTCTTCTTAGTGTGTAGGAGATAATAAACTGTGCATTAGTTTATCAGGATTGGGAATCAGGACAGTTTCTTAAATATTATATAATGTCTCCTTTCTTCAGAGAAAAAAACAATGCCAGAGGGGCCATTAACAAAAGGAATCCCTAACGTTATTTATGTGTCTTGAGGATTTGGAAACAATGGACCTCAAAGGGAAAACAGATGATGAGGGAGTAAGGGAAGGTGGATCCTGAAAAGGGCAGGAGGGACTCAGAACTGGAGCTTTGCAAACAGAATGAAAGGACAAGGGGACAAGCGACTTCTCTACAGACTTCACCCAGTCCCTATGCCAGATAGCAACTTCCCTGGGAGTTTCTTCTATCATCTTAGCAGAGCATGTAAGCAACAAGAAACTTTTGAGTCTAAAATGTTTTCTGTACACAAAGACACACAACTGCTTTAAATTGTTAACTTCAGTAAGGTACTGCAGCTTTGTTCTAAATTAGATAACTTGCCGGCTAAATCCTCTAACGAGTACCAAGAAAAGGGATGAAATATGTCATGTAGCTGATTTGAGTGATGAAGGTATCAATATAGATAAGTTAGTCTTAATGTGAATATCTAGAGTTCTCTTGTTTGTCATTGATCCAGTCACCTGGATAATTGCCCAATTCCTATTACACTCTGGGTGATAGGGAACACTTTGTGATTTGATACCTTTTAAATCACTAGAACATCAATACGGTGGAGAAAGTTACTAAGACAGTGAGTGAACTTGGCTGGACACTTGCTCCTGTAGGCATCCTTGCTCTGTGAAATGCGTGAGACTATTCCTCATCTACCCACCTTAAACACCTCTCTCTCTCATAACTCCCCTATTGAGGCAGAGTTAATTACAAATGAATTGAGAATAGCAAATATTTAGTCATGAAAGCAGAAGGGATGGATAGGAAAAGAGTGGGGTTTACAAATATCATGGCCCCTTATTAGGGCATATGCAACACCACAATTACGTTTGTCATCCCATTTCATGTTGTGCTTCTAGGCCGATCTCAAGACTTTCTACTTCTAAAGAACCTTCTCTGATTAATGCCCTACAATCTTTGCCTTGTGAATTTCTCCACCAGATAGAATTTCCACCAGGTGGAATTTCTCCACCTTTGTACCTTGAGGTACTAAGCAAGTATGAGAGAGTATCTGGTAGAGAAATTCACAAAAAAGACACTCTCTTACACCTGCTTAGTACCCCAGAGTGTCAGAATTGAACAGCTCTACTAGAAGAACCTTTGAGGGTGCCTTATGTAGCTTCCTTTCTTCTTTCACCAAAGAGGTAGTTGTGTCTCAGAGAAGGGAAAGAATTGTCAAAAGCATCAAGGTAATTGGTGTCAGAATATAGCCAAGCTCACGAGTCACGGTTCTATTCTACCTGAAGCTTTATACAGCCTCCAGTTTACTTTTTAAGTCTTCCTTGAATATACACTTTGTTTCATCAATAGTTCTCACAAGCCCTATTAGAATAGGTATTCCCTGCCTGGTCAGTGTGTAACAGAGGGTTCAGTGCAAAGTAGGAATTCAGTAAGTCATCAAAAAGGAACTGACAAAGAGTATTTCATAGCCAAGAAGATGAAGCTAGAGTATATTAGTGTCTAATAGATATGTCACTCATGGAAAGAAAAAAGAAACATGCCTTTTCCAAATATTGAAGTATCAACTGTGTGTGATCATCTCTCTTCCTCAGACAATACGTGTAATGCATAGCTACTGTTTAAACAGAAGCTAGAGATTCAAGAATTGCTAATGTGCTTGTGAATATTCTTAAACTACACATGACATTTACAATTTTTAAATCTTGGTGTAATGAAATGTTCTTGGCCTTGCTGAACCAGGTCATTGCAGTGTTCTTATGCCATATTGCCCTGCAGAGAGAACAGAATTAACTGACAGTAGTGGTGTCATTAACCAACATTAAAGTACATTTCATGCTTAGGTCAGTTGATGTTGCCAGACTGAATTACTGTGATTATATGAAAAAAAGATCACCTTTCCCACATATAGAGCATTTTGCTTTTGTAACGTTCAAAGAGGAACACTCTAGATATTGAAGAAAGATGTAATTTAAAAGTACCCTAGTGCTTCGAGAGAGAAAGGACATCAATTCGTTTCTCCTAAAATCTGTCCTTTCACTCATTTTTATTTCCCACATAGAAAGGTGCCCAAATGTCACAATATGACTTAATTTCTATTTTCCAGGCCTTTAATGTGATGCTATTTTGTTTTTGATTTGCTCGATTTTAACTACATTTTCTTAAGTTGTTATGCTAGTTTTGTTTGCTTTTCTAAGCCTTATGTTTGGTAAGTCCTGCTGTAATTCTTGTTTCCTCTAAGATCAACTTTCTAGAATCTATGGTAAACAGTGGGAAAATAAAGCTTGCCTGAATTAAATCCAGGGGAAATTTCCAAACCTCATTTTATCAACGGTGACAAGCTCCTTTCTCTAAGGCTTTTTGGTGAGAACATGATCACACTGGGATTTGAGTGGTGTTAGATGGAAGTCTCTGTGGGAACTTTTGTTCCAGAAATCTGGAGAAGAAGAATTAACACTGGTCAGATCAATCAGATGAGAACAGATACTGGGTCATCTATGGCAGAAAAGGGTCCTGGCAGGTAAGGTCAGAGTCTGGGATTTCATGCATTAGAACTCTAGGCTAGAAAAACAAGGTCTGGCTCCTGGCATACATGCTTGTGTTCAAAATTTATTCATTCATTCAACAAATATCCATTAGGTATCTTCTTTGTGCCAGGTTTTTCCTAGGCTCTTTGGGTAGAATTGTAAATAGAATATACCTCTTTGTCTGAAGCACTCACAGTTTGGATATAGGACATGAGTAAGTAGAGATCTAGTCCTGGCTTTATCTTTATAATATATAGTAAGACTAACAAGAGATTTGGAATCTTAATGCATGTTTTGTACTTTTTGCTACTCAATATTGAGTTGCTAGGACATGTAGCTATAATTCATTCATCTTCTCTTCTGTAGATTTTCCATCTCATGAATCTTTCACACTCGATCCAATCTCCTTTGAGTAGATCTGAACTGCTTTCAGGCTTAGACTATTATACATTATGTTGAAAAGAACCTTCTTGTCCATATTTCCTAGGACACAGGTTCATAGATATTCCCAATACTGTGTTCATTCCACCCAGTAGTGGAATGAAATTAGTAACCAATAAGATAAATACATCTATGACTTTAAAAGATAATGCAAAATTGTTCAAGAACAGTGAACAAGAGTTCCCATTTTCCCATAGTACTTGGCATTCTCACTTTTACATATAGTTAGTCTGGTGAATATGAAGTAGTATCTCATTATGTTTAATGTTAAAGTCACATATATCCTGTTGTGAATTTGGGCCCTTATCTATGGGCCCTAAATCTATGGCTTGTGGCTATAGATTCTCAATGAATAGTTGTCTCCCCTGGACCCAGAGTCAAGGCCCACTTTGTTTGCTTACTTTACTTACTTTGTTTGCTTGTTTTCTGGTTTCCTTTTTCACTTAGTCCCTAGACTGACTTTTCACCCTATGAGTCCTAATGTCTTTTCTCCCCAGAGCAAAAATAGGGAGCAGCAGATATCCCAGATGAGCTACCAGTGCCATGTGACAGTCAGGGTTCAATCAGATGAGAACAACCAGTAGGAAATATATATTAAGAAATTCATTGCAAGAAATTGGCTCATGCAATAGTGGGGGCTGGCTAGGCAAGTCCCAAATCCATGGGCAGGCCACCTGAAAGGGCAGGCTAGAACCCTCGGGCACAGGCTGAAACAGCTGTGCCCAAGAAAGACATTTCTCCTTCTGGAAAGCCTCAGCTCTGCTCTAGACCCAGTTCTGCTTTTTGACTGATTAAATCAGGCCTGTTACGTTATGGAGAGTAATTTTCCTTACTAACAGCCAACTGATTATAGGCTTTAGTCACATCTACAAAATGCCTTCCTAGCAACACCGAGACTAGTGTTTGATTGAATAACGGGGACTGCAGCCTAACCACGTTGACACATAAAGAAGATCATCATGCTACATCTTTTACTTTTCTCTCTGAATTGTTTTGCTTAATTTTTTTTCTACTTTTGGCCTCTGAGGATTTCTTCTTTCTTTCATATTTTACTATTGTTAGGGGCTTAATACTGGAAGATGTTTAAGAATATCTTGTCTATTGCAAGAAATCAAAGCCTCAAGTGAACTTCTTATTTAAGACATTTGGAAATTGTGAGATGCTTTTTAGAATTACATGCTCAAATATAAATAAATGTAAACGGTATAATACCATTAACACTAGCTCCTTGGAATTTATTAGGTTGTCAGATCACCAATCTGATAAATCAGAACAAAGTTATAAACTTGGGGGATGTTTATAATTTTGTTATATTTCATGGAAATCCAGTGAGTTGAAGATTCTAAGTGATCACCATACTCCACACTGAGTTTAACATTTACTCAGTAGATGGTACTATTTGTTTTCCTTGGCTAACACAAACATTTCTTGACACAACCTGCCCGAGTCTTGTCTTGAATTTCTTGATTACTTGATTGCCTTGTGAATAGAGGTGGTTTCACAGTAGTTTGTGCTTTGCTTTGCTGTGAGATAGCAAACATTTTAATTGTTGCTCTATATTTGTTTTTTATTTTTTCTTCTATTTTTTGGAGGGTTGGCGTGTGCATATATGTTATTATTATTATCTGCTATAAGAACTGGTGGGAGGATTGGTAAATTGCTTCAAGATTTTACTAATGAGAGGGATGAAAAGACTGTTGGTGAAAATTCGGGGAAATGCTTAATGCATGAATGTAGAGGGAGATAAAATAATAACCCTATTAGTTTTGTTGGCTTAATAAAATTTGAGACCAAGACTTTAGGTACTCAGAGTGCCAGAGGCCTCAGCACAGTTTCTCTGTAGCTCTGAGATACTCGGTTTTTTTTTTTTAAGCCTTTTTTCGTTAACCAGCCTTCATGCAGATAATCTTCTTCTTTACATTTCCTCAGCACTGGATATTCTTTTGGTATGTTCCTTCATCACTTCAGGTGCCTGGGTTTCCATGCCGCAGTAAGAAAACGGCTCTCCTGGAAACACAACATCTGCTTGTCTTATCTCCTCCAGGATGCTCTGTGCTGAGCCCATGCTGTCACAGTGGCGGAGGCTGCACTGAAGTGCAAAACTGAACTCAGAATAGCCAAGAGCACTGTGGGAGGCATTCTATAGGATGGGAGGGGACCTTTGGATCAATGTGAGCAAAGGATCAGTTTCACCTGACAGATGATTCTTTTGTAGGACAGAAAGTCCTAATGCTAAAGAAATGTTACTTGATGTGTTCACTATCTAAGCTCTCTGGCATTTCCCACAACTCTGCAGGGCAATGAATAAGTAGCTTTGAGTTTTACCCTTCATCATTCCTGTGCTGCCATCTGCCTTGGGTGGAGGCAGGAGGAGGCTTGTTCTGTTCTGACCCACCTTCTGGCTTCATCCTGCAAAGGCCTGAGAAAGCCTCTGAGCTTTCTACCCCTCACCTGTAGAGTCATCAGAAGTTCTGATGAGAAAGTGAGATTCACTCTGAAGAAAACCCCCAAAGAGCCGGGTACAGCAGCTCATGCCTGCAATACCAGTGCTATGGGAGGCCTATGTGGGAGGATCGCCTGACCCCAGGAGTTCAAGACCAGCCTGGGCTGCATAGCAAGACGTCATCTTTACCAAAAAAAAATTTTTAATTGGCCAGAAGTGGTGGTTCACACCTGTACTCCCAGCTACCCAGAAGGCTGAGGCAGAAGGAGATTGAGCCGGGAGATTGAGGCTGCAGTGAGCTATAATCATGCTACTGCACTCCAGCCTGGGTGACAGTAAAACCCTGTCTTTCATTTTTTAAAAAATGAAAGAGAACCCAAAACAAATGACCAAATTTCTAGCTTCAAAGCTCTATATGTCAAGTAAACCCCTGGTGAGGGTGGCCTTCTTTAATCTGTGTCCTCAACCAACTCACATTATTACCAAGTCCTGTCATTTCTGCCTCCCTAAATAGCTTTCTACATTGCCTTTCCCCAGTGTCATTACTGTGCCCCAGCATCTGTCACCTCTCACTTGGATGATTGCAGCAGCTTTCTAACTAGTCTACCTGCCCTTGATGTCTCCCATTAGAAGTCATAGAAATATTTCCAAAACACAAATCAGATCATATCTTTCCCATGACTAAAGCCTATCAGTGAACTCATTACCCTTAGGATAAAGACCCAGCTCTTTTAGTACCTTTTGGGAGCGCATTCTCCTGTCACTCCAAATATAGCCTGGTGCCATCCTGACCTCATTTTTATTCATTAAAGAAGCTTTGCTTTTCATCACTGCTACCCTTTGCCCTTAGACTCCTTCTCCCTGAAACTTGTTCTCCCCAAATGCTTTTCTGAGCGACTTCTACTTATTCTGTGGGACCCATGCATGGCTTCCATTAGAACACTACCTATTTCATACCCTACCACAGGCTCTATCATATGATGAGTATCTGCCTATGTCTTTCCCTAGACAAAAAGCTCAGTGGGGACAGGAATCATGTCTGCTTATGCCCAGGGGTGTTCCCAAGATCTGTCAGAGTTCCTGGCTATGGCAGGAACTTAAATATGTTCAACTGAAGTATTGAACTTACTGTCTGTGATGCATTTTATAGCTTATTAGATACTTCTATTTTACCTATATGGACCCAGTTTAACCCCTGAGGATAGCCACCCTTTCCTGGAAAAATTTAGTGTATGTTCTGAATGGCCTGCAAACCAGCAGTAGTTGCAACTAACCTCACTCCTAAAGAGGAATGTGCACCAGAGACAAAGATGTGGTAAGGGTTGTGACTTGTGGCCTGAGGGTGTAGTTAAAAATAAAAGGACTCCTTAAAATCTTTATTTTGGAGAAAAGCAGATCATGTATATATGTATGTATAGATAGAAGGAAAGAAGGGTGGGTGGATGGATGGATGGATGGTTGGATGGATGAATAGATGGATGGATGGATAGATGCAGATAGAAAAAGAAAGCAAGTGATTTCATTTACTCAACAAGCTCCCACACTCACACTGTGCCAGACACCAGGTACTTAGGATACAAGGGTGAACAAAATATTGAAGCAGGCAGGAATGTAGAGATGGAGGCCTGAGAGAGCTGTTGGGTGGAGAGGAGCAGGTGTGTTTTCTAGGCAGGTACAAAAGAGGCAGGGGCCTTGGAGGATGATGTGGAAGATGAGGCCCTGAGGCGCAGCCAATTGGCCACAGCAATCCTAGCAAACTGGGTGCTTGTCTCTGAGCCTAGAGCATGCATAGTTTTTAGTTTCCTGTGGGCAGAGGGAGGACAAATTCTCATCCGGTCCACTAAGTAGATTTCTGGCATTCTTCCAGTCTCATTTCGAATAGTGCCGCCTTCCCCCACCCTGGACTGCCTCCGAGGCCTGCTAGCCCCCACCGTTTCTTGAGCTCAATCTGCATTCTGATGTGGCCCCTTGTTATCATCCACCTCATCTCCCACCACTCTCCCCTTCCTTTTCTGCCTCTTCAGTGTTCCTTGAAGTGGGCTCACTGCAGGGCCTTTGCCCTGGCTGTTCTCTTTGCCTGGAACACTCCTCTCCCAAATTTCTTTATGGCTCACCCTTTCATGCTAATGAACTCAAAATACCCAGAGAAGACTGCCCTGACCACTGTTTAAGATAGCTTTTCCTCCATCACTTTGTAATCCCTTTATCCTACTTTATTTTTTCACAGTACTTGTCATCACCCAATGTTATTTTAGCTGCTTATTTGTTTATTGGTTTATTGTCTGTCTTCCATGAACCAGAAATATGCTCAATCCAGGCAAATACTTTCTCGCTTTTGTTCTCTGCAGTATCCTTCAGTTGCCTAAGACAGAGCTGGCCATAGTCATGAGCATCTGGTAAATGTTGAATGAATGAATGAATGAGTAAATGAGTGAATTATAGCTTCATTAGTGATTATCCTGTTGAACTTGGATCTTATTTCCACCAGTAGGCACATCTTTATATTTTAAGTATCAAGCCTAGTGTCCAATGCATACTAATTATTTAACAAATGTCTGTTAATTAATTGCATGAGTAAATAATGTATGTTTTCAGTGTGGCGCTGCAGGTATGAGTAGATATTAGTCTTACCTGGGGCAAGGGTCTCAGCATTCCAAGAGCACTGGGAGCCACTGAGGCAAGGCAAATGTATTCTTAGGCAGCGATTAATGTTAACTATGAATTTGTCCCACAGCTCGATTGATGCCAATGTTTGGGAAGACAAACATTCCCACCCCTGTGGTGTCCCATTTCTGTGCAGCAGCTGGAAGTCTCACACATTACCACAATTTTTTTTTTTTTTTTTACAGGGAAGGAAGTTTACTTGTTAGATTTGATATCAGATGTTTGAGGAAGTTATCAATGTACTTTATGCTCTAATCCTCCCCTTCAAAGGCAGATTAATGAATCCCCCAGGGCACTTTTTGGGCCAGTAAGCCAAAAATGAGAAAGTTCAAGACCTTTAATTACATTGCTTTGTATGTCATTGATTGACCTCCTTTTCCTCAAGAAATTTTAATTTGTCAGATACTAAGGGACACAGCTCTGAACCTGTCAAATTAGACCCTGCCCTCAGAGACTTACAGTCTAGTGGAAAAAGATCTTAAACAAAAAATCACAAAATCTTATGCATGAACATTGTGACAAATGCTGTAAGAGTATATAGCAGAGGAAATTGATATAATTAGGAGGTTTAGAAATGTTCCCCCCAAATAAGCCACAAAAGTGGGTTTGCTGTAATCCTAGCACTTTGGGAGGCTGAGGCAGGTGGATCACGAGGTCAAGAGATTGAGACCATCCTGGCCAGCATGGTGAAACCCCATCTCTACTAAAAATGCAAAAAGTAGCTGGGTGTGGTGGTGCATGCCTGTAATTCCAGCTACTTGGGAGGCTGAGGCAGGAGAATTGCTTGAACCTGGGAGGCAGAGGTTGCAGTGAGCCGAGATCACACCACTGCACTCCAGCCTGGCAACAGAGTGAGACTCCATCTCCAAAAAAATTGGGTTTGGATTCTTAGGGAGCCATTTTCCAAGATCGCTTCTACTGGTCAGCACTTGAGAAGTGGTGTCCATTATGAGCTAAATGGTGTCCTCCCCAAAATCCATATGTTGAAGCCCTAACCCCCAGGACCTCAGAAAGTGACTGTATTTGGAGACAGGGTCTTAAAGACGTAACTAAATTAAAATAAGGTCATTATAGTGGGCTTTGACTTTGCCCTCATAAGAAGAAGAAATTTGGACACAAGCATGTCCAGAGGAAAGACCCCATGAGGACACAGAGAGAAAGCCCCATCTACAAGCCAAGGAGAGAGGCCTCAGGAGAAACCCAACCTTCAGATACCTTATCTAAGCCTTCCAGCCTTCAGAACTGTGGGAAAATCTGTTTCTGTGGTTTGGGCCGCCAGTCTGTGGCACTTTGTCATGGCAGCCCTAGCAGATGAACACAGCATCCACTGGCCATCCTGCCGGCACAGAGCTCCTTTACTTCTGCCAACCCTGGAGCACTTAGTTACGCTGTGTGTGCAGCAGGAAACTACACACACACACCTCAGTGAGGTTTTGTCAGGGCTGGCTGCATGGGACTGTGACTAGAGGGGCCACACAAGGCCTTACACTAGAAAGAGTTCCATGCTTGGGGTGCAGTGCTTTGAGGTAGCGTCTTGAAATTTTTAGTGTTTTTAATATTTGAATGTCCGCTTTGTAAGTGAAGTCTGAGGAGACAGTGGAGCACGGGCTGGGGCCTGGGACGTGGCCTCACTCACGGTCCACCTCTCGCCAACATCCTGCCTTCTGGAGTTGGGTTTTCTGTCACTTTCTTCCTGGCCCCTTGGTTCCTTGGCCCCACCTGGCCTCTCCCTTTCTGCTCCAATCCCACTACCACTGTGACCCCCTGTCTTGGGCAGTGACCAGGTCACATGAAAGCAGGGAGGCCTGTGCTTCATTATCCCTCTATGCCTCTGGTAGGACCTGGGTGCAAACATGGGGAGGGTCAGGATTGGGTGCGTGCCCCACAGTGTCTTGGAGTGGGACATAGTGGTCATCCTCCCCATCCCAAGATGGCATTTGGCAAGTGACTCAGGGGAGCTCTCACCCCTGCATCCCCATCATCCAGGTACCACACACATCCCTGTGCAGAGTTTTCAATCCCTTGGGAGCTGCCCATCGGTGGTGGGTTGGAGTGGTGGGCCCCTCGGCGAGGGGGAAAATCCACTTCCCTGCCCCAGGTGGGAGCCCTACATTTTTATTTTGCACTGTGTTCTACAAATTATGTAGCTGGCCCTGGGATTAGAGTTGCTTTACTTGCAAAAAATTGAGGTGAATCTGACACACATTAATGATATACCTGAGATTGCTGTATTATTTGCCGTAGATGAAAAGCAATGATTATTTATTATTCTTTTTAGTCTTGCTTATATACAGTCAAATGAGTTTTACATTTTTCTCTCTTCTTCACGTTAGAGTTGAAAGAGAAATGGACTGGAAACTGGGAGAATTATGTTCTGGTACCACCTCTGTCATTCCCTGACTTGGGCAAGTTACATAAATCCCACCCTGATTTTTCCTCATCATTTACATGAAGGGGTTGGAATTCTCTTAACTTTCGTAAGTTATGAGTCTTTCTGTTTCGATTCAGCAATATCTAGAAACAAAGCAATCTTGACATTCTTTATTCACATCACTTGTGGTTTAAAGCCCATCAAGTGGGCTTGTACACACTGGCATCTCACATCTAAAAGTGAAGATCTTGACCCATCTTTCTGGTAACTCTGACATCTGGCTGTCAGGTGCTTTCTCCTCCCAGGCCTTCTGCCTTCTTCACACCCTTGCCCTATCCCTAACAGCCACAAACTTAGGAGCACAGGCCCATTGCTGCTGGCACTCTGCCTCTCACCCAGAAGGACAGCCAGGACCTAAAGACGCGGCAGAACTTCGGGGTCATGAGTGAGTGGATGTGACTAGCTCATCATCACAGGTCAGAACATTGAAATGAGGAAGTGGCAGTCCTGGAAACTGAGTCTGGACACAAGATCCCTAATATCTGTCCGGGAGAGAGGTGAGAGTGTGACAGATTTGAGTGCCTACTTATCCAAGGCATGGCTCCTTATCCTGGCATCAGATATGTAAGACCACACACGTACGCACACATGCATGCACATGCACATACACACAGTTTCTTCTGAAATGTGGTATTTGGTTAAAAAGACTCCACATGCATTTGAGTAGCGTCAAATATATCAGAGCTGTTACTCTAAGTTCAGGACCTAGCATTTCAGCTAAACTCAGCCCAGTGGGGGGTGTGTGTAGTGCATGTGTGTGTGTGTGTGTGTGTTTGCCTATATGTGTGTGTGTTTATGTGTGTGTGAAGGAGTGTGTGTTGATGTGTGGGGTGTACATGTGTGTTTAAACATTCGTCACATCACACACTGTCAGCTCCAGGATGTAAAGATGGCTTGCTCAGCTGTGATGACTCAGGGATTTATGGAAGTTCTACCTGTTCTCTTTAAATGCAGCATGTTGAAAGCCTGAGGTATTCTCTCAGTCACAGAGGAACTCTTTGTTTAACCTAACTAGCAAGGGAGTCCAAACACCTCCGAACGAAAGGCTTTCCCTTGCTGGATAAGTTGTGCTAAGAATAGAGTCAATGTCAACCCCACCAGCAGCTTACCAGCACCCTGGCTGCATTTCTTAGGGAATTACTACTGCTAAATTGACACCAGAAAGGGCAGAGGGCTCATTTTCTGTGAAGCATCTTCTCCCCACTCCATCCTCTCAAAGACATTGCACGGGGAACCAGCCTTCATGCCAGATCCTGCAGAACACTGGCCTTGGCTCTTCAGCTCCTTCCCAATAGGATCAGCCATGCTGAGGGCTTGAGGACTGGCTCCGTCCTTCCTCAGCCAGAACAGTGCCACGATGTGGAAACTGACCAGCATAGTGTGTTTCCCATGGCGCTGATGTTGATGTGCAGAAGACAGGCATTGCAAATGCAGGTCTGTTAGGAAGATCAATTTTGATACAGTATCTGCAACTAGGGACCATTCCTAACCAAAGGATAGGGCAGGTGACCCGTGACATGAGAGGTGAAAGCCGAAAGCCATTTCTCATTAGCTCTTGGTGGGGCTTCAGAACTCTTTTGGTCTCATTTCCCCTGGAATATGCAGGAGGCATCAAAGACACTTAATTTGTATACCTTCATTTCTTGAGAACAGTTCCAGCCTAAAGCAGCTATTAGCATTGGAAAAGCTCACCTGATTGGCAAGATTCTGTACTTTATGCCTGAGTAACCAAACAAACAAAAACAATCAAAGGGCAGTCCCAACAGCCACAGAGCAGTAGTTTATCCACTCCCGCTCCTGGTTTGGAGAATGGTACTTCTCAGGGGCTGGTCAGAGGGCAGGATTATGGCCTTCTAAGATGGGGAGGCCATTACCAGAGACCCCAGGTAGCCCCATCCCACACACTTTCCACTAGTGCCCATATTGGGATGAATTTTCTGGCATTCTTTCTTAAAACTTCAAGAGACCTCTTTAAGATTCTGTAGTTGGGTGAGCCTGTCTGTGCCCACGGTAGCCTGAAGTTAAGGTGAAGGCTTAACAGTGGTACCAGGCAGTTTGGATCCTGACTAGCTAGCTGTCCTTGGGCAAATGACTACTTTCCTACTACTGTTACTTCTTGTTTCTATTTTCTCCTCTGTGAACTGTGGGTAATGAAAATGTTGCACAAAGGTAGGGTGGGTGAGTGATAGCTACAGGCTCACTGTTCCTGAAAACTGCAATTCCAAATTCCAGAGCCCCCTGAAAACCAAGTCTTTCAGTGAATGTTCAGCAAACTCCCTTGGTGGCAAAACTGACTTGAATTAACATGAGGCTATTTATGATATTTTGTAAATCTCAGGTAGTGAGACTAGTTGTACATTTTGCTGCAGAAATATCCATGTGTTTGATTTCAGGGTACTACCCTGAGAATACCCAGGTATTTGGAAGCATAGAATATATGAATTAAATGACTTTTTAAAAAATTTGTGGTAAAATACATATAACACAGAATTTACTATCTTGACCACTTTTAAGGGTACAGTTCAATAGTGTTTGTATATTCACATTGTTGTGCAACCAATCTCCAGAATTCTTTTTACTTATTAAACTGAAACTCTGTACCTACCAAACAACTCCCCATTTTCCCCTTTCCCCAGCCCCTGGCAACCATCATTTGACTTTCCAAATTTCTTTTAGAGTTGCAAAAATTCCAAATTCCAAAACACATCTGGCCTCACAAGCATTTCAGATAAGGAATTGGGAACCTTAATTAGGGAAGGGGAATGGCTAACATTTGATAGAGTCGCCACCTTTTGAGATGATCCTGGAAGAGGGAGTTCTTCCAATCTTACAGGGGCCTGTCAACCACAGCACACTGCTTCCCAACATTGATGCCCTTTTGTAAAAGATGGCAGAGTACCAAGAACAAGGCCCATTAGATTCTGACCAGAGCAAACAGAATGCAGGTACTTGCATGGGATGTTTGATACCTTCCCCTTCTTTTCTGTCATTCCCTTGATCTCAGTTTTTCTCAGTAAGTAGAAGAGCACATGGTGGCAGCTGGTTCTGGCATCTGCTTTTTATTTCCATTCCAGGAACCATGATGTAGGATGCTTTTACAGTGAAAAGGCATGAAAACCTTTATGCAGACTGAACTCATGGGGAAGATGCTGACAGTCTGTTTAGAACTTGCTGGAAGCCATTGAAGGCCAGATTTATCCATTTTGCAGAACTCTCTAGGAATCTTTGGAAAAGCAGTAAGGCTTACCCTGCTGTTCCCCAGCAGATCACAGTATGGAGGCCGGTTCTGAGTCATGCTCCCTATAACTGGAATAAGACAGGGAATTCTTCACATGTTTCATAATGTGTGTGAGTGAAAGGACAACTCAGACTTGTTATTGAAAAACCCGACAGTGGTCAGGCATCATTATTGGAATGTCTTCTCCACACTGCCCATTCCATAAACATCCTGGGGAAATGTTGAGGTTACTTTCTGCGTGAGGCTTGTGCTTTCTTTTCCTGTTTGTAAATACCAAGGATGAAAGTGGATGCCTTCAGAACTGGAAGCCCATGAACACAAAAATTCTGCAAAATACAAAACCCTCTGATAGACCACTCCTGATAAATATAAAATAACCTTAGTACCAGAACTTCCACTTCTGGGTTATGGAAAATATGCCAAGAATTGTATGTTTTAAAAACAAACTACAGGCTGGGCTTGGTGGCTCACACCTGTAATCCCAGCACTTTGGGAGGCCAAGCCAGGTGGATCAACTGAGGTCAGGAGTTCGAGACCAGCCTGGCCAATATGGTGAAACCCCATCGCTACTAAAAATACAAAAATTAGCCAGGCATGGTGGTACACACATGTGTTCCCAGCTACTTGGGAGGCTGAGGCAGGAGAATCGCTTTAACCCAGGAGGCAGAGGTTGCAGTGAGCCGAGATCACACTGTTGCACCCCAGCCTGGGTGATAAGAGTGAGACTCTGTGTAAAAAAAAAAAAAAGAAAAAAAAAACAGCAAAAAAAGAATACAGTAGTTTGGATGCCTTTATTATCATCATTACCATTTTAAAAGCTCAAAGAATCCTTTATTCTCAAAGAAAACAACACTAAATGTTGTTTAGTGTTTAACACTTTTAATGTTATCTGGCCCTGGAAAAATCAAACAAATGATCAGTTTCCAACATCATCAATCAACATGGAACATTTCAGATTCATAGTGACCAGGATGCTCCTGGGCACCAGAGGTTTGGAGCCAGCAATAGAAGAGGTTTCCTTTCCTTAGTGGCAGTTTTACCACTGTCCTGAGCATTTCATGGTCTCTGCTGGACATTCATTGACCTTTCCAGCAGCTTGAAGCTAAGCTGTACTTCCCTGATTAGGCCATTAGGTAGCTGGGACCTCAGGAAAAGCAAGAAAACAGTTGTGGGGTCAGGGGGCGGTTGGGATCAAGACCAGAAATTGATCTAGAGTCTAGATGAGGGGCCAGGCAACTACAGCCCATAAGCCAAATACAGCATGCCACCTGTTTTGTATGGCCTGATAGCTAGGAATGGATTTTACACTTTTAAGTGGTTACATTTTAGATGGTTATATAAGTACTCGTATAATATCCTCGATTTTACCTTTCATCCTGCAAGTCATACAAGATAGCAAAAACATTTACTATCTGGCCCTTTAATAATATTAAAAACTTGCTTATCCCTGGTCTAGACTGTTGGTTCTCGAAGTGTGGTCCCCAGACCGGCAGCATCAGCATCACCCCGGAACTTATAAGAAATGCAAATCTACAGGACCCACCCCAGCTTTATTGAATCGAAAACCCCCTGGTGGGGCACAGTATCTGCATTTTAACTTTTGAGAGCCATTTCTTTATTTGTTCAAAAAAGAAGACCTGGGGCAAATTACTTAACCTCTTTGTGCTGGGTTTTCTTCATCAGTAAGGGTTGGGAGAATTTAACAGTGGAAACATGTAAAACATATTTAGGTAAATGCCCAATGTTTATTAGTGATTGTTATCTCAAATGTACTATTATTAAAAGGAGCATTTTATTAGGCCTTACCAGACATCTGAAATTCTAGCAAGAATCATTAAGGTACATGCAAAGTATCTTGCAGTAAGGTATGTCCAGGTGGGAATCAGAAGTGCTCGTCTAGAAATTTGAGAGCCAAAGAGTTACAGACCCTGTCAGGGTGGCCCATAAGCTCCTCCTTCAGCCGGGCTCTGGAACATTTCCCAAGCCCCGAGCAGACACTCCAGTTGATTTTTCTTCCAATGGAACACTCAGCCTGCTCCCCCACCTGCTGTTTTGGCTATAGCCCCTTCCTCTCAGGCCCTTGGGGTTTTCATCCTTTGCTGCAGCTTCTCACTTCCTTGCTAACCTGGAGCATAAGTACTCATACTTTATTCATGAATCATTTGGGGAAATCAGGGTAGTAAAAGTCATTCTCAGGGGACTGGGTCTTTGTAAGGAATTTTAGAAGCTATATTATGTTTAGCACAGTAAATTAAATGTGGAAAACATGTTCGCTGTCTTCCTTGTTATAATTTTTTAAATTCACAATTGTGACTTAAAAACCTGTGGTAACTACATCTTCAGCTGGTTAACATCAAGAGAAGCTGCAAATTCTTTTGGACAGCAATGGTTTCTGCTAATGTTACTGCTCTTCTTCAAGTACTTCACGTTTTTTTCTTCTGGTGCTATTATTCCTGAAGGTAGGCTTTGCAGAGCTGTGTCCTCACCTCTGACCTAGACAGCTTTTGTTCCAAAGAACCAGAAGTTATGGGGTATGACCACTTCTCTTGAGAGGCAGAGTAGGGTTTGGCCTCTAGCTGGGAACAGGAGAAGCAAGGAACACGTTCCTGCTTTTAGAATGGAGGAAAGGAAGGATATTGTTGTCTCTTCTCTCTTCACCCACTGATGGCTTGGCCACTGCTTGGGGGCTGCGTCCCTCCTTGTCTGCTCAGCACTTTTCCAGATACATCCTGAGGCCAAGAGCTTACTCTGTGTGTGTGTGTGTGTGTGTGTGTGTGTAGTGGGGAAGTGTAGGCTTTGACATCGGATGGGTCTGGGTGTGAATTCTCACACTGAACAGCTCTCTATGCCCTTGGATGTTTCTGACGTTCTCTGAGCCTTATGGTCTTCATCTGTAAAATGCACATGGTACTTGCTTGGCTGTGTCTGTGTGAATTGGAGACGATGCATTCATGTTAAGTACTGATCTCTGTTATCAGAGCTGGCAGCCCCTGTGTCTCACTGATGAGTGTCCATGGCCACATGGAATGATGGTTTACAAAATGACACTTGTGATCCTTTCAGGAAACTCCCAGTCACAAGGATGCTTCAGCCAAATGCAAAGCCACCTGGATTTGCACAAAGCATGGCCATGTTTGTTTGGAGTATAAGGACCCAAGGGTGCTGCAGCCATTTTTACTGGCCAAGACCAATCCATTCAAAGCTGGTTTCCAGCTCCCTTCGGACTAGCTAATTACCAGTATACCACTTATTCCAGACAAGATACTAGCAATTTAACAATGTCTCTTACTTAAGACTCATGGTTGTCTTATGATTAGAGGCTATTATCCCCATTTCACAATTGAGAAAACTGATGCATAGATCAACTGACTTGCTCAGGCTCACACTGTTAAAAGTAACAAAGGTTTGTGTCACTACAGATTCTGTGTTCTGGACCAGCATGCTCTAGGACTTTTTTCCTACAACTGGTTTTCTTGAAGGAAGCTTCATTTAACAGTTTTAATCTGGATTTAAATTTATTTAAAAAATAGTAACTGTATTATTATGTAACTTGGTTATTATAATAACCAAATATAATAACCATATATTTTTTTTACTGGGAAAATGCAAAATAATATAATGAGGAAAATAAAAGTCACTCATAATCCCACAACCAAAAATAGCCACTATTTGTGAATATGTTATTTATGTAACATTTTATATGATACGAAATAATATAATTTAGTGTTATATTGGATAAAAATATAATATAATATATAATAAAACCCACAATTGGGATGTGTAAATTCATTCTGCCCACTTTATATTGTGAACATTTTCCCAGGTTTTAAAAGATATTTCAAAACATTTTTAAGGATCATTTAAAGCTTTACTGTGGAATAAAATCAAAATTTATTTACACATTCCCCTGGTGTTGGACTTTTAGATTTTTTTTCACAAATTTTGTTATTATAAAACTCTGTGTGATTATTATTCTTGTACCACCAATTTTGCCCACATTTTAAAATATTATCTTAGATTAGAGTCCTATAAATGAATTACTGAAACTATTTCTAAGAATTCCTCCAAAAAGTAACACTAATTTATATTTCCAAAGCAACATATAAAAAGTATCCATTTACTCCACTTTTGCCAGCATTGGACAATGTATTTTTTAAATCTTCTCTAATTTGTTGTGTAAAATATGCTATATCAGGAGTGCCCTAATTATTTCTGTGAATATGAATACCTACAGTTTTAAGATTTTGAACCATTGATAATTCTTCTTTAAGAATCATCTCTCCATGTTCTTTGATCATTTTTAATAGGATTATTAGCAATTTCTTAATTTTTCATAAAGGCACTTAAGAGATTAAGTATGTAACATCTTTGTCATATTTGTGGAAAAATGCTTTTTCTGTTTTCATCTTTAAAATTTTTTGATCTCTTCTTATTTAAGATTTTCATTTAGACGTTTTCTTTCTGATTTCCTCCATTCCTTTTATGCTTACAAAGTCCTTTTCCATTCTAGTGTCAGATAAATATTCACCTACATTTTTTTTTTTTTAGCACTTCTATGTGGTTTACAATTGGATTTTGAATGAGAAGGGAGATGGTGAATATGTGGTACATGTATTGCCTCTTCTGGCTCCCGGTGCTGGGCAGACATCACTAATCTATGCTGGCACCCTATTCTGCTCAGCCTGGATACAGCCCTGGTGCTGGGCAGATATCACTAATCTATGTCGGCACTCTATTCTGCTCAGCCTGGATGCAGCCGTAGAATATTTCTCAAGGCAGCTCCAGGTCTAGTTACCACCAGCTGGTCAGAGGTGGAACATGAGATTATACCTTTTTGCCATCTCTCCAAAAGAACAAATTTCTCTGATATTGACAATAAGGATGACCAGTTTTAAAATCCTCCTATAAATCTTATATCTATATGGAATAATTTATAGTCTTGTCCATAATAACACATGCAGTCTAATAAGATGCAATGTTAACATTTCTTAGGCAGGGTCACGAGCCATCAGCAGACTTCTGGCATCTCTCTAGTGGACAGCCTCTGCCCCAGCCAGAGCATCCTGTTCCTGAGTGCTGCTTTTTCACACTGGCCTTCATTCTAGATCCTATCAGCATGGTCCCAAAAAAGGATTTTTAGCAATCCTTAATTGTTTGCTCATTTCTGCCTTTCCTGCTGTCCTAGGATTTGACCTCTCATCTTGGTAGACACGACTGGCCCTTCCTGTGGAGCTGGAGTGCATGTCCCAGCCTCTGCTGGCTGTCTTGCCTCATTATCATGCATACCTTTTCAAGGCATCTGATAAAGACCATTCCTGAGCACATCTGAATGAAGCTTAGGATTGCCATGATGAAGCAGCAGGAGAGGCTCCTGTGCTGTGTACGTGGCTGTGGTCTTCAACACTCACTTAATGTAGAGAAAAGAAAGATAAGGTTGAGTGCAGTGGCTCACACCTATAATCCCAGCTACTTGGGTGGCTGAGACATGAGAATCTCTGGAACTCGGGAGGCTGAGGTTGCAGTGAGCCGAGATCACACCACTGGACTCCAGCCTGGTGGAGACAGTAAGACTCTGTCTCAAAAAAAAAGAAAGAAAATAAAGATAAGCAGAGAAGAAACTAAGAAACTGGGATTTATTCATAATAGCAGTGATTAGAAATAAATTATTTATTATATGCATGACATTGAGCTAAATCCTCTATAAACATCCCTTATTTAATTCTCCCAATAACACACTGCAACTGCTTTTACTATCCCTATTTACAGATGGGAAAAGTAAGGCAAGTCAGAGATCTCCCAAATAGTTAAGTGTGGCTGGGATTTGTGTCCGAGTCTGTCTGACTCCTGAGCTAGTACCTGTTATTCTCAACCCTTCTGCTCTGTCTGTCAAGGTAGAGATTTCTTCATTGCTGAAGAACTTCAGGACAATAATTGGGTTATTCTAAATGAGCAAAGTTAAAGGACCATGCAAAGGGTTGCCTGTCTTTTGTGGTCCAGTTGAGAATTTGTGAAAACATATCAGTGGAGTTAATATTATACCAGTGTGGAAAACAGTAGATAAAGTTGAGGGTTCCAATGACGCAATCCTAATTAAGTGAAGGAAGAATCTTTCTGTCTTTTGACACTAGCTTCCTATAGGTCAATGGAGGGAACCTGCCTTTGGAAGACCACTGATTTTAGTATATTTTGCTGTTATTTAAAACAAAAACCAATAAAATTATAGACCTTTATTCATCACTTTAAGATAATGAATCAACATTCTATAGGAAAAAATAAAAATAGGCATTTAAACTGTATTTTAACCACGTAAAGGAACAAATACAAGAGGCGAAGACACAGGGAAGGAAACAGAAAAAGGACAGCTTTTGTGGCCCCTCCTGCCTCCAGTCTTCCCCCTGCCCATCCTCTTCCAAAAAAGGATCAATCTTACCACACACAAACACACACACAGACACACACACACACACACACCCAATGGACTCTGATCTCATAGTAGCACCAGCATCTTATACAATAGTGATACTTATACAACACCACACATATGCTGTTTTTGCAACTATTGGCATAAACTGTGTCTAATCCCATGTCACACAGAAAGATTCAGATTTCATATTTGATCTGTAACCTGTACAAGGAAGGTCTCCTTTCTACCCATGGGTGGGTAGTGAAGGACTTCCTCAAGAGCCTCAGGGTGGAAGAAAGAAGCCTTCTAATGTATAACTTTTGCTTTGGAGCTCCAGAATGGAACTTTTGGAGCTCCAGAATGGAACTTTTGCCCATAGACAGACTCTTAATCATTATTATATTTGGAAAATGTTGGGTGGTTTAGTAAGCAATATTTGGAAAGCCACATGCTGTGTATCAGTGATTCATAATCCACACACAAATTGATTTCCAACCCTCTTGCTCTAAAGCCTGAAATTGGGTGTTATCAATCTCAGCCACTGCCAGTGTCTCTTCCTTTATTTAGAGAGAAACTTTGGGACACTCTGCCACTTGCCAACCAGTAGGATCTGCCTGACCTGCCAGTCTCCAGCATCCCAGAGGCATCGGGTGATTCCTCTGACTTTTCAGAACGCTTCAGAGTACCATCCCACTGGGGCTCACGTCTACCCTCTGAAGTCAGAGGTCTGGAAATTATTTTCTTACTAAACTCTTTTTCTAATTATGTAAGTTATGTCTTGTTAAAGCAAATTAAAATGGAGGCCACAAAAACTCCCTGAGCAGACAAAGCCAGTTAGGTCTTGAAAATAACCTTAACTTTGCTTACATTGCAAATGGGAAGGAGACTTAATTTGGGCTATTTCTTGTGAATGCTTGTGTTAGAGCAAAACAATTTAAGCTCAACCAATAAGTAGCAGCCAACTAACTTGTAATTATGCAACTAGGGACTTTCCAGTGAGATAGATCAAATATGGCAACTTTATACCTGTAACCAATCAAATATTTTCTTTGCATGACTTCCACATTCACTCTATAAAAGCTTATCCCTTACGTTTCTCCAGTGGAACCCCTGAAGCACTTCTGGTTTGGGGCTGCCTGATTCATGAATTGCTATTCACTCAAATAAACTCTAAAATTCTATTATGTCCCAGTTTACCTTTTTAATAGTTTGTATAATATAACATTTGGAAGATTCATACAAGTATAAAGAATATAAAATATCAGTATACTCTCATCATGATACCAAGCTAATATTGTTAATATTTCATATTTGATGCTCATCAGTTTTCCTACACATATGTGCAAACATGTATACATATCATGTACATATACACATATATGTATGTGCATTTATATAAGCGTATATGCATATGATACATGATACTTTGTAATAAAATATACTTTATAAATGAGATTAGTGCAACTGAGAGGTGAAGTTATGTGTTCAACCATACCTGACATTACTGGTTAGTCATTTGATTCTAGAAATCTTTTCTCTCCATGACTGTTCTGATGGCCTTCCCCTTTCCTACGCACAGTCAGAGCTCTCTACAGGGGTAGCTGGCCTTCTTCATGCTGGGGTGCTAAGGTGTTTTGTGGAAGAGGCTGGTGGTTACCTGAGCCCGAGGTCTGAAGGAACACTGTCTTTCCCTCTCTGAGGAGAGGTGAGGCTTAAAGGGCAAATGGCCTTGGCAGAGAGGCCCAGGGTCAGGCTGATACCAGTGACAGCCCATAACTAGAGGCCACACTGAGAGGATGGTGAGGGCCACCAGGAACAGGGCTTTGCCAATCTGAAGGAGGCAAGGGGCAGAGTTGAGAGGCTGACTCAGACAGGAGGGGAGTCACACCTGCCACCAAGGCCTCATCCCATAGCCAACAGTGTCCTGGAAGGAAGCCAACTCCTCCAGGTTTTGCTCAGAGCATCCCTTTCCTGTCCAATGCTCTGACACTGTTCTTCCCCTTCCCCTTTCCACTTCTCTCATAGCCTGTGGATTTTCAGCTGAAATGTCTCATTTCAGTGAACATCCCGAGTGGGATAATGTCCTTCTGCCTCAGAGAATCCAGCAGCACAGAAAAAGACTGGGCCTCCTTCTAGGGGAAGAGGATGGTCTCAGGGCTACCCTGGAAGGAAGATGAGGATGTCCAAGAGTCATTTAACTGTCGCCTGTGCATTTCAGGGACACCCCAGGGTGTGAGCCAATTTTTGTTTAATACATTTGTTCCTTCCCTTAGAAAATAAGAGGGGTTGCAATCTTCATGCTTTTGCTCAATCTGCAGGTTATCTATTGAGGGTTTGCATTGAAGATGCTGAGGGTAGAGTGTGAATGTGACAGGTGCCATGCTCTCAGTAAGCCTACTGCCTCATGGGAACACTGGTAAAGAAACAGATAAATAATTACAAATAAGTAAACATAAACACAGGCAAACCAGTACATACCAGGAATGGAATTAGTGGGACGAAGCACCAGAGGGCAAAGGAGATGATAGGATGGTCTGTAGGACTTTTAGGCTGAAAATGGACAAATCAACCAGCGCTAATCATTCAAAATCTAGGAAAGAGTGTGTTCCAGGGAACAGGATGCATACAGGCCTCAAGCATAAACAGCTTGGCTTGTTTGAGGAATTAAACAAAGGCCAGTGTGACAATAAAGGGAATAAGCTTGGAAAGAGAGCCAAGAGCACCTTTGAATTAAACTGAGTTAACACTCATGTGTTTACAACAGTTGAAGCCCTTGGAAAGTCTGGAAAACAGAAAATGCCCATGAAAGGGATACCTCAGGACAGTCTGTAAAGCTAATGCTTCATTTTCTTCGGATTTGCTCTAACTTCAAAGCAGAGTTGCTCACAGAAAACAGCTATGTTAACTTCCTCCTATCAGAGAGGCAGCCGCAAAGCGATGAAATGCCTCCATGGAGGAGAGGAAACAAGGAGGCAAGAGCCCGATGGACCCTCTCTTGAATAACTGAGAATTTACTCAAAAATGGGAGGACACACATGCGTCTGTCACCCAGGCCAGATCTCGGTAGTGAGGCTTGACCTTGACCCAGACACACAGGTCCAGTGGCAGCCACAATTCATCATGCTTGGCCCAACCCTGCCTTGCTTTTGTGCTTGGTGATCCTGTCTCTGCAGTGTCCAGCAGCATTGGGCAGGTGGCAACTACCTCGCCCCTCCAGGAGAGGTGAGAGGAGAGAGAGAGGAAGCTTTGTGAGAGCCTGCTGGAGGCAGTGAGCTGACTCGACTAGAGATTTGATTCACCCAGGAGTTTCCTCTGGAGCTGGAAGGAGACAAACTGCAGCTGGCTTAGATCCAAGCCCAGGAGATGCCTCATCTGCACAGGCAGATTCCTGGATCTGGCCATCCAAAAGGATGCATTCACATGGCTTCAGAGTGAGGGCACTTTATAAACTGCGGGGCACCACACACATGTAAGGATGATTCTATAGTACTGTTACGTCAAGCTGAATTTGGCCTAAGAAAGCCTCTGCACTTGCATATTTGAATTCTTAAGTCTGAACTGCAATCTAATATGTTAACAACTCAAAACCTACCTAGGAGTAAGCTTCAGTAACAATAGCTGAATCTCGGCCTATCACAGCGGCCACACTTCAACCAGTCACAGATGGCCAACTGTTCAAACCGTGCTCCAATAAGGCAAATGCCAGCTGTAACCAATCCAGCAGTTTCTGTACTTGCTTTCCTTTTTCTGTCCATAAATGTCATCTGACCATGAGATAGGCCCAGAGTCTCTCTGAATCTGTTCTGGGTGAGGGCTGACCCGTTTGCAAATCTTTTTTTCTCCCCCTCAGTTAAACTCTGCTAAGTTTAATTTGTCTAAAGCTTTTTCTTTTAACAATAATAAAGACAATTTGGTGGGTTTTGGTGGTGAGTTGACTGGCCAGAGACTTGAGGGTCAGCCATGGAGCTTTTTTAGGAGCTCACATCTGCAGCCCTCTGCCCCAGGCCTCCTCAACTGTACCTACAATGTGAGTGACATCAGTGTACTCACCAAGGCAAGGAAGTGGCATGACTGGTCCCCTGGACATTTTCCCTTCCAACCGGATTGCTGCATTTAAGGCTCTTGCTTGTAGACCCATCTGGTGATCCTGGACACCCAGATCTTTGTTGGCCATTGCTTAAGCCACATAGTGGAATGTGACCCAGAATAGGACATGGGAGACTTGAATTCTTGGCCTGGCTCTGGCACTAATGAGCTGTGTGGTCTGGAGCAAATGACTCAGCCTCTCTGGGCCTCTGTTTTGTTTCCTTGGTTATACAGTAGAAGAGTTAGGGATGTATATTCTAAGATAACTCTGGTTCTCACGTGAGAGTGTGCATCAGAATCCCCTGGGGAATTTGTTAAGTTGCAGATTTTTGAGTGTTGTCCCCACTTGAGTCCTGGTTTAATCAGCCTTGAGTGGAACCCAAGAATTTGTATTTATAACATATTCCCAGAGGATTCTGATGCTGCCGGTCCTGGGAACCTACTTTGATAACTCTTCTCATGAAGCCCTCAAGCTGAGGTGTGGCAATGATTGCAAACTTCACAACGTGAGGGCTTCCTCCCCGATGTGTCTGGTAAGGCCATTCCCAGCTGCAGCTGTGTGCCTGTTTCCTTGCAGGCTTTGAGTTGTGCCCAAGTCCCGGTTCTGTTGTTTGACCATTGTGATCTACTTTGGGTGCTTCCTCATGGTTTCTCTCAGCCCCTCCTTCCTCCCTTCCCTAGTTTGGCAAGCTTGTCACACAGAGCTTTAAAGACTTCAGAGAGCTTCTATGCTCTGGGATAGCAACAGAGTTTAGTATCATAAGTGGGGAAGTTCTGGGTAATGCAGAATCTCACTCTTTTGGGGCTGAATGAGATGATCAGGCAGGGGAGGAACAGCTGGCTCTTGCACCAATGCATTCCCTTAATATTTGACCTTAAACTATCAGAGAAAGAGAGACTGTGTCTAGGGAGCCAGGCAACCCAGAGGATGAACTGGAAGGAAATCAGGATTGGAATTCAAGTAGAATGCTGAAGGTAGAGGGGCTTTAGAGATCACCCAGCTCAGTGGTTTTGAAAGAAATCAATGTTTCTAAAGAATCATACCGGGAGCTGTTTCAGGAATGCTGATTGTCAATTCCAAAGACTACCAGAAACACCTGTTCAACAAGCAGAGCTAAGCTGATGAGCCATGCTGCAGTGAGGGAGAACTTGGCAGCAAGCGAGCCTTAGTAGTATATCATGTAATGGAGAAGTCAGGGGGAAGGTATAGGGTTTCCGGGCCGGAGCTGGGCCATTTCAAGACAGGTCTTATAAGGGATAAGGGAGGAAATGGCTGGGATTGGAAAGAGTTTTTGGAAATAGCTTTGGATTGGTTGGCTCAACAAGATGAGAGTCTTGAAGTAAGTGGATTTTGATAAGAGGCTGTTGGCCGGGCATGGTGGCTCACGTCTGTAATCCCAGCATTTTGGGAGGCCAAGGCGGGTGGATCACAAGGTCAGGAGATCGAGACCATCTTGGCTAACACGGTGAAACCCTGTCTCTACTAAAAATACAAAAAATTAGCCAGGCACGGTGGCGGGCGCCTGCAATCCCAGCTACTCAAGAGGCTGAGGCAGAAGAATGGCATGAACCCCGGAGGTGGCGTGAGCCGAGATAGTGCCGCTGCAGTCTGGCCTGGGCAAAAGAGCGAGACTCCATCTCAAAAAAAAAAAAAAAAAAAAGAAGAAGAAGCTGTTAGCCTTGATTACCAAGCTGTTTACAAGGTCCTCAGTCTCGTTCTTCAGTAACAGTGTGTTCAGAACACATGGTTAATGTATTCTTGCTTGGTCTCAGAATTGTTTAAGATATGGACAGAAAAATATGTCTGTTTCTAGTATTATTTAGCATAAATAAATACAGGGAGTTATGTTAGTTTTCATTTTCAGGGATGAAAGTGGTGGGGGTGGGGGGTGACTGTGTGGGGTCCCTGCCCCTCCCTGACCTCCCAATCAACCAGAGTTTCTCTACACTTTCCTGTTTTCTATGTTGGGCCTCTACATCAGATTTCACTTAAAGTAAGGGCTTTATGTTTTAAAAAGGGCTCAAAATCCAGAACTGTTTAAAAATCTCTATTTCTAATAGAAGAGAGAATACTGAAATCCAGACAGGTGATGAGAAGTGCCTATGATTATGCTGTTGGTCAATAGCATAGGAGAGAACTAGAGAGTTTGGTACTCTGGATCCAGCTTATGCTTGTTCTGGGTTATTCAGGACAACGATGCTAGGCAGAGCCACAACTACCATGAAAATTTCAAGAGTTTTGCCCAGTAAAGATGTCTTTCTCCGTTGCATTGCATCTGAAGGGGCCAGGCAGCTTCCTACATCTTCCATCCTTACCACCTGAAACATGTGTTCTCCAAAATACTATGGTGATAGAGTGGGAGGGAAGAGGGCACCAGCTGTGAACTGCCTCAGCTTGAAAAACACATGGCACATCCATGCACAGGCCATTGGCCCCAATCTGACAACAGGGTGTGCTGAGAAATGGAGGGGAGTACATGAAACGTTTGGGAAGTACCAAGTATCTCTGCTTGCCCAGGGCTGGGGTTGCACACACCACTCCATATTGTACTACTTTTATTTTTCAGTTTCTGGAGGAGGAAATGAGAGCAGAGAAGATAAGTGACTTAGCCTATCCCACCCAGGTTGTAACTGATGTGGCCAATGCTTGTACCCAGCTCTTTTGGTTTAAGATTAGTGCTTGTGTTTCTCCCCTACCCTGTTAAAGAAAGAACAATGTGGAGAACCATGAGGCCAAGCTCGGTTATTATGGGGTGGGAGAGATCTATGCACATTTGGAGACAGAGGGGCAAGAACAGAAGGACAAGAAGAAACAGAGGTGTTTGGGGTCAAAAGGATGACTGAGGTCTTAGAGATACATAGGATTACAATGTTAGCAAAAAGATGGGATTATTTCTCTTCTTCTTACACAAAAGGGAGAATAAGAGAGTAGTTTATATACAGCAAATATAAGGAAAAATGGAGTTCGCTTCCCAAAACCTTTACACAAGACCTGAGATTAGAATAACAAATGACAGTAAAATGGGGAGGGGAGGCATCCGCCCAGGCTGAGGGCATAGGAGGAGAGCAAGGCATTTAGAGGGTCCAGGTATGCATGACAAGAGAGGCTGAACTTTTGAAGCCATCCATCAGGGCCACAGCAGTGTCCTGCCTTGACCCCTGATCCTGCGCTGCCTCTGTCACCTTCCCCATCCTCGTACCCACTCTCTCCGCTTTTCTTGGGCTTCCAGGGTCTGTTCTCCTTCCCTCCTGGCTTCTGCAGCTGTATGTCAGGCACTTCCTCTCTGCTCATAGCCCTCTCCTGCCTCACTGTAGGCCAGTTTGCTGCTCCAATTTAGTTAGACTACAGTGGTCACTGCCTGGACCAGCTTCCTGACTTTGGGTCATGACATAACCATCACCTTGCTAGTGAGCCCTCAATTACGTGCCTTTGACTCACCGGCTGTGAGAATTACTCTTGGTCCATTCCCCTCTGTTCCCTTGGTTTGTTGGTAGAGTAGATGTTCCCTGTGTAGTCTTTTTACCCTTCCAGCTAAATATGGTCTTCGTTTCTGCATAGCCAAACTGTGCTTAAAGGAAACAAGCTCATTTTGTTATTTGGTCTAAGAAAATATTAGGAAGATCATTCTTAGGACAGTCATTAGGGCTGCTTGGGTTCACATTTCAGCCTCACCTCTAACCAACTCTGAGATTTTAGATCACCTAATGTCTCTGTGCCTAACATTCATCTGTAAAATTGGCATATAATAGTGTCTACCTTATAGGGTGATTCTGAGCATTAAAATGAATAATGTAAAAACACTTAGAACAATACTAACACTAATATAACTGTTTACCATCATCATTATTGATATTAAATACACAAATAACACAACACAGGGTCAATAGTAGTAAAGGTTTTACTATTTGTCCATTGGAAAGATCTATATCACTGTGTTGCTTTATTCTGATAACAAACAATTACTGGTGGACTATATTTCTCTTTTGGTTATAATAGCAGTTCTTTAGGTCCAAATATAAAAATGTATGATCTGAGTTGGACGGAAATGCGGTTGCAGTGTTAGTCACATTGCAGTTTGATATTCTTACCAAGAGAAACATTGTGGCCAGAGGAGTGCTTTTATGTCAAGTTATAAAGGAAAGTTGACTGAAGCCAGAATAAGGAAGAAGCCTTGTCAAATTGCCATCAGAATGAAAGGAAACGTCCTCACATACCGATCCTGCTGCTTATTTATATAAAGAACTCTCAGGCTCAGATCACTGTGAACAAAGACCATGGCATTTGGTTTTAGCCCTTCAGAGGCTCTGAGGACTATTGAAAGAAGGCCAGTCCAATCCATGTGAGATGGCAGGCTGAGCTGCCGAGTGTCACTCTCAGCAAAAACTTATCCTTGAAAACAAATAAAGGAAGAAGCAGGTGGTGAAGGGAGAGGCTGTGGAATAGACCCAGGAAAGCTGAGTTAAATCCGACTCCAACTCAGGATGCAGGATTAAAATATTTACTCTGGCATTGGCAGGAAAGGCTCGGGACAAGCGTTTGCTCTGCCAGCTCAGCAATATCTTCTGGCCATTTTGTATGCACTAGCAGGCTTGCGGCCCTTAAAATATCAACTTTTATAATTTTGCAGGTGGTAATCCAGATTGAGGAAAAAGGACCCTCCCATACTGAGAGACTATGGAGACCTTTTCTCCAGCCATGTTGGAGCTATAGAGAGGGGAAAAGGCAACGATCCCTCTCATGATTGGTTCTGTCTCCTGATCCAAGCACCTATTCCAGTTGTTTGACTGGATTCGGAGGGGGTTTTCTCATGTGTGCTTTTCATTATTCAACTGAAAAAGTTACTATGTCATAAGTGTACAGTTTGTAGACTTTCACAAACAGAACACATCCATGTAACTAACACCCACACCAAGAAGCAGAACATGACCAGCTCCCAGAAGACCATCCGGGGCCTCTTTATTCTAGTCATCCCTCTCCCCAGAGCTAACCACTACCTTGACTTCTAGCAGAATAGATTCGTTTGGCCTTTTTGATGTTTCATGTGGGTGAAATAATACACTCTCTCTCGCGTCTGGCTTTTTTCTATCACATTACATTGGCGAGTGCATCCATACTATTAAATGTGGTTGCATATCATTCTTTGCTGTACAGAATTCCATTGTGTGACTATTTCACAATTTATTTCTCCATTCTACTGTTGTTGGGCATTGGATATTTTTCATTTGGGCTATAAGACTAGTGTTGCTATCAATGTTCTAGTACATGTCTTTTGGTAAAAATGTGTACATGCTTTTGAGAATACACACACACACACACACACACACACACACACACATCCCTAAGAGTGGAATTGCAGGGTCATATAGTATGCGTATGTTAAGCTTTAGTTGAAACTGTCAGTTTTGAAAAATGTTCGTACCAATTTGCCCTCTCACCAGCAGTGTATAAGGGTTTCAGTTGGTCTCCATTCAATTTTGCCTCCCTTGATTCTAGGACCAGGATGACAAATTGCACATGGAATAAGCACACATAATGGAATATGTAATCCCACTTAAATAGGTGACAATGTTATTTTCAAAGCAGAACCAATACTGTTGCTGCTCACCTCAGCTGCTCTCCATCTGGCAAAATTTATCTCATCTTTCTTCCTTGAGCCAGCAAATCTTTATTGATATAAACAAAGGTGAAATTCTTGGTTCTGGTTTTTCTATTCAGCGTTTATTGTTGATGGTTACCATCAAATAATTGAATTTCCATGACCTATTTATGGTTGAACTTGAAATGAACTTGGAATGCTTATTCTTGAATCCAGAAAAAATACTTAATTGAGTTGGAAAATGAAACCACATTTTGAAATTGGCAATCGTGTGTGTGTGTGTGTGTGTGTGTGTGTGTGTGTGTGTGTGTGTGTGGTGTGTGTGTGTGTGTGTGTGTGTGTGTGTGTGTGTGTGTGTGTGTGAGGGGTGAATGGAAACGATTAACATTTTATTCAAAAAACTTAATACACTGATGCCAAAAATCCCTTTCATTCTTATCAATACATTTCTCTTAACCCCATTGTCCAATGGAATGAGAATTGGTCACAATTTTGAGTCTCTGGATAGCTTCGATCATGGATGTCTGTTTAGATGTTTTTATAAGGAGCATTTTTTTGTGTGGAATGTTTGGCAAATGTCTATAATAAAGATATTGGGTTTGCGATTGTGGATACAGATGTATAAGGTCACCATACAAATCAGCCAACAAATAACATTTAGATATTTAAAGTAGATACACATGAGTGCTTTGAATCCCTCCCCTAGCAACCCCCACCGAGTATTTCCCTTTGGTTTCCATTTTTCAATAATTTTTAAAACAATTTTTTCTTTGTATTAGGCTATGGGCAGAAAGGCC
This sequence comes from Hylobates moloch, assembly GCF_009828535.3. Classification (NCBI taxonomy): domain Eukaryota; kingdom Metazoa; phylum Chordata; class Mammalia; order Primates; family Hylobatidae; genus Hylobates; species Hylobates moloch. Next base: position 30,574,417 of record NW_026652292.1, on the reverse strand, counting down.
TTTAAAAAGTATTTGGCATTCATCTGTTATAGTAACTTTGCTTTTAAGAGAACTAATAAGGTTGCTGCTTTCCATGCTTCCTTAAAGCTCATAAATAGACTTAAGTTCCACCAAGTAAAAATGACAAAACTCAGTGGCTAGCAGTTGAGTTGTTCTATGGGTAAAACATTAGGCTTAGGGGGTTTAAATGCCACTTGGCAGGATGAACCCCCTTAAGATTCTTAGATGCTGATGGTGCTGTGAAATCACTCAATAGACACTCATTAGACAGCTAAGCCACTCAACCATCTTGTTGCCCTCTGGTCAGAAGATCTGATTAATCATGGTTACAAGTATTTCTTAACTAAATTTCTAGAAATGGAATTGCTAGGTCAAAGAGTAATTAAGTGTAAGCATTTTACAGACATTGCCAAACTGAGGTCCAAAAACGGTTGTATCACTTTTCACCCAACCCAGAGTGTATGAGGGTGCCTGCTCTTCTTATTCCTTCTTCTAAAACCTCTTGTGAGAAACAAAGTCCTCTTAGTTTCCCTCCAGAGCGCTGTCTTCATGACTGCACTCTGTATTTTCTTAGCCTGTATCATTTTCTTCTCTGTGGCATATATTGTGCATATTTTGCAGCAAATATCTTTATCTATTCCTCTTCCATTCGCACAGCCCATCTACCTTCCTACCTAAGAATTAAATCCCAAGTGGATCGTTAAGTTCTGAGAACTTCAATTTCCTTAGTGACAAAATGAGCACAATCACACCCATCTCACAGGGCTGTGAGGAAGATTAAACACCACAAGGCATGTAAAATCCTCAGCATGTTGCCTGGCATGTAATAGACACAGAGGCACAGAAACCTGAACAGAGACTTTCTTACTTTTGCCACTCCTGATGCTTCCATGGCATTTAACACAACACAGTGTAGAATAAGCGTTTTGCTGACTGACTTGATCTCCGGTGTTCAAGCCAATCATAAACCAAGTGCCTAGGCAAGTGCATGCGATATTTTCAGGTGCCCTTCGTTAGAAAGTGCACTGCTGTACTGGACTAAATGGCTCTTTCCTCATTTTTTTATGACATGTAAAGGATCCTGAATCAAGTATGGTGACCAGTTTATGGCCTCCAGAAAGTGGCCTCATTTACCAGAAAAGCAGTCATCACATGTGGGAATTCTTCTAGTTCTAGCATTAAGTACCATCTATTCTTTACAGCAGCAGTTCCCAACCTTTTTGGCATCAAGGACTGATTTCATGGAAGACAATTTTTCCACGGACTGGGAGGGGGTGAGATAGTTTTGGGATGAAACTGTTCCATCTCAGATCATCAGGCATTAGATTCTCATAAGGAGCACACAACCTAGATCCCTCACTGTATATGTTCAGAACAGGGTTCGCATTCCTATGAGAATCTAATACTGCTGCTGATCTGATAGGAGGCGGAGCTTAGATGGTAATGCTTGCTCACCTGCCACTTCACCTCCTGCTGCGCGGCCTGGTTCTTAACAAACCATGGACCATTCTGGTCCATGGCCTGGAGGTGGGGCCCCTGCTTTACAGCAATTTTCTAAATCCTTTCTCAGAAGCCGTGTTATCTGGACAAAGGACATTTGCTTACTATGTTCTCATACAAAATCTAATATAATCATACATATGGAGATAGATGATCTTTAGTGCCCTATTTATCACAATCTGTGATTCTGTGGTCCATGTTAGACTGTATTATACTTTTAAATATTATTTGCCAATATTATTACAGCTGAAGCTCAGATAGCACAGTATTCAGCCTAGGCAAATTCAACCTGCTACATGAGAAGCACAATTTAAAATGTTAGGATTGCGTAAAACTTTTGCCTCACAAATGGGAACACACAGAATACACAGTACTTTGTTGTGGATGTAAGTATGGGAAATTAGGGAGTAGCATAGGTCACAGCTATGGCAAAATGACTTTCACTTCCAGTGTCATTATCTTTTCTTACTATTGCAAATTCTTCACATTGACTTGTTTTATTTCAATCCAGTGTAGACAAAAATAAATAGAAAAATATATTCATCAGTTATTGTTCATCATTTATGGGCTTGGGCTTATCATAGTTTTAATTTCATAGTAACTTCTGGAATACACAATTGTGTAAGTTGAGGAAGGCATGTAGAAATAATAAAGATATCAAGACTAGAGTCACTAAGTTATTCACAGTGATCAAGGCCTTTTACTTGGTGCAGGGTGCTTGGTGGGGAAGGAGAGTATTTGAAAGAGACATATAGTGCCGTGGTAAAGAGCCAAATTGGCTGTTTCAGTCCCTGTTCTGCCACTTACTAGCTGTGTGTTATCCAGAAACTAACTTCCCTCATCTGTAAAATGAGGGTAATAGTAGTACTTACCTTACAGGGTTATTATGTGGATTAAATGAATTAATATATGCAAAGCACTTCTGATAGGATCTGGCACTGGGCCATCATTATATGTTTATTGCTTCTGGAATACTTTTCACTTAACTATTCCATTGAAAAAGAGGCTGGAAAGTCAACTCTGAGTTCCCCTTAGAAGACCAGATGAAATTTGGATGCAGAGAGGGCTGGTTTACTTGTAAGGACTGAGCTTTTCTGCCTGGCAAAATAGGCAACATGGTGCTGAAAGAAAGTGGCAAGGAATGAGTGCAAAATTTGTCTTATCTATTTCAAAATATTAACCACAAGAGCCTGTCTTTCACGTATCTGATGGACACAGTGAATAGCATAAAATGAGGCCTCTTTCTTCCTCCTTATGGCCCATCTGGGAAGACTTCAGTGAGGAAAGATAAGTCATGGAAATCCGTCAAGATGCCAGGACATGGGACAGCCTTCCCTGCCATGCCCCACACCTCTCTCCTGTGACAAGGATGAAAAGAGCTTAAAAAAAAAAAAATGCAATTTCTTTCTCAATCTCTACTTACACCAATTTTCCAGCTTCCAAACTGATAGAGTCATAACTCTATGGGGTAGGATCAAAATTATTATTGTATGCATGTTCCTAGTTTTTCCCCTTTGCAAACCAATAAAATAAGGATTCTGCTTTGGAAAGATCAATGCCTCTCCCGCTGTCCTCTGAGTAGGATTTAGTCCTATTAGACAAGTTCTCTCGTACTTTATTTTATACTGTAGAATTAGGAGAAAAGTGAAAGTGGAGAAGAATCTGAAGCCTTGGGGCCTCGGCTGGGGAAAGAGGCTCTTCAGGGGATTTTGGAAGAATCTTGTGAGTTTAAGAAAATGATCTTTATCATGATGATCCATCATTGCAAGAAAACTACTCAAGTTTTTTCAAAATGTATTTTGTTTGTGGCTGAACTATGTTCCTTTGGTCATGTTGAAATTTAATTTTCAATAAGTAAAAAACACAATTCTGATAAAAATCATATTAAATATGTGTCAGGTTTTAATTACCTCAGTGAGAGAAACAGCAGGATGACAAGGCTGATTCATAGGAGGACAGGAGAAACTAATGTGTATATAATGAGTGAGGGAAAAACCAAAATAAGCACTGCAATAAAAAAGAAACTGCAGTAAGATTGCTGAGCTAGATAGATACACAATTGGTTGATTTTCTACAAGACAATGAAACCATAAGTTTTGGGGTTATTTTATGTCTTTAGTCCATTTGGGTTGATATGAGAAAACAATCTTAGACTGGTTAATTTATAAATAACAGAAATTTATTTCTAATAGTTCAGGAAACCAAGAAGTCCAAGATAATGGTAAAGGTAGATTCAATGTCTGGTGAGGGATGGGTCTGTGCTTAAAAGATGGTACCATTTCTCTGTGTCTCCACATGGTAGAAGGCACAAACAAGCTCTCTCAGGCCTCTTTCATAAGGGCACTAATCCCATTTATGAGGGCCCCACATTCCTGACCTAGTCACCTTTCAATACCTCTGCACTGGTGATTCAGTTTCAACAAATGAGTTTTGTGAGGACACAAAAATTCAAATCATAGCATCTTATCTGCTGGACAAAAATTATTTGTAGTATATAATGTTTCTAAAAGTTAACATCTATCTTTACAGAGCTGTAAAATGCCTGGGCCCTTATTAACAGTAAATTGTGAGTTAGACAAGGTTAAAGTCCCCAGCCTAGAGACAGTCAGAAGAAACTTGAATGGGGTTGGCTAGACAACTCCCTGGCCTGACAACAAAGGTTACACAGTCATCTTTTTGCCTTTCTCCCATGTTTTGGTTAATTTTTAAAAATAGTCCCTTGTGCAATTATAAAGTCTCCTAGGATTGTTCTTTATCACAAAAAAGGCTGGTTTCATTGGGTTTTGTGTTCTTTCCGGGATTCATTTACAGAGGAGAAGCATACAGAACACATACCACCCTCCTGTTGTAGAGTCAGTAAATCTACAGCCACGAGAAGCTGAGCAACTACAAAAGCCAAAGCATTAGCTCAGTCTGAAGAGTTTGTAAAGAATCTAGGATTGCATCTCAATAACCTTTATCATTCCAGAGATTCCCCTAGCCAAAGATTTTTTTTTACTTCTTTGTTTTAATCACTCATATATGCTTATTTTTTTCTAATGCTAGAGAAACAAAATTAAGAAAAAAATTATTTCCATCCAGAGTTCACCAACAATGCCCACAACTGCATATGAATTCTCTCCTTAGGGTCCCCCCAAACTTGCTAAAATCTGAAGACTTTCAGGATGTCTTCAAACTTCCTCTTTACTGCCTATAAGTCACAGAATAGACACATACTGATTTCCCAGTATGGTTTTGTAAACATTAGTTCCACATATGAAGCTCAACCCTTGTTCCATAATTGTAGGTTTGTCCTTTGGATGAAATGAAATTTAACTCAATTATGACGTTCATGCCTGGAATTTAAAAAAAGGCTCTTCAAGTCAACAGGCCCTGAAAATGGATCATCACTCATTCTAAATTTATTTATTGTTACATAATAATTGTATATATTTACAAGGTACATATGATATTTTGATATATGCATACAATGTACAATAATCAAATCAGGGTATTCAGAATATCAAATACCTCAAAGATTTATCATTTCTTTATTTTGGGAACATTTCAAAACTTTTCATTTAGTTATTTTGAAGTATACAATAAATAATTTTTAACTGCAGTCACCCTGTTATGTTATCAAACCCTAGAACTTAATCCTTCTATGTAACTGTATGTCTGTACCCATTAACTAACTTCTCTTCATACCCTGCCTTCCCTCTACCCCTTTCAACCCCTGATAACTATCATTCTATTCTTTACCTCTATGAGATCAACTTTTTTAGCTTCCACATGAGTGAGAACATGTAATTTTTGTCTGTCTGTGCCTGGATTATTTCACTTCACATAATGACCTCCAGTTCCATCTATGTTGCTGCAAATTACAGTGTTTCATTCTTTTTTATGACTGAATAGTATTCCATCATGTATATATCCCACATTTTCTTTATCTATTCATCTGTTGATGGACACTTAGGTTGATTCCATATCTTGGCTCTTATGAATAGTGCTGAAATAGACATGGGGTGCAGGCATCCCTTTGACATACTGATTTCCTTTCCTTTGGATAAAAAGATAGTAGTGGGGTTGCTGGATCATATGGTAGTTCTATTTTTAGTTTTTTGAGAAACCCTTATACTGTTTTCCATAGTGGCTTTGCTGATCTACATTGCCACCAACAGTGTTTGAGGGTTCCTTTTCCTCCACATCCTTGCCAGCATTTTTTGTGTTTGTGTGTGTTTGACAATAGCTGTCCTAACTGGGGTGAGATGATATCCCATTGACTCATCCTAAATTTGTTTAAAGGGGCTTTCCCCCTTCTTCAGCTGTAACATGTAGGCAGCTGTAGGCTATTACTTTATCTCCTATTTATGGTTCCCCAGTTTGTAAAACTCTCTATAAGAAACACCAACTCCTGAAAGACTCTAATTGTTGAATTGTCCAGACTATCAAATAAAAGCAAGCAGTATCACAAGCCCACATGAAGATTTCATATTCTTCCTGGAGGACAGGGGTCCAACCAAGACTACTATGCTCTCATCTGTAAAAGAAGGTTGGTGTCAGAAACGAGATCTTTGAGACTCTTACTCTGAATGATAATGACCAGAATAACTAGTTCTTACTGGGTTTTTTAATGTCCCCAAAATAGATTCATTTATTTTGACACTAGATTCTTGTCATATAATCAGTCTGACTTGAGAATTAATCACATTTGCCTTTTACTCAGTAGTGGCAAGAACTGGAGCCAACTTTGTGGACTAACCAAACAAGTGAATCGACAAAATATGGTGACTCGTTTTTTTCATTAGTTTCATTATTTTGAGTTTATCTTCTCCTCATCAATTTCTTTTTTTTTTCTTGTCATCTCCTGATTTAAGTCATCTGGCCATCCTGTCTTTATTTGGAACCCACATTAGTTGTTTTCTGAAATAAAGCAGGCTATATATAAATCAAATGCCCATGCTGGGTCCATTTCCAAATTTCTGTCTGTGGTATCTTGTGGTTTTGAGGATTAAAAATGCTTTAAAACCAGCAATAAAAGGTTGTTCTAGCTTTTAAATATGTATTTTTAAAAGCTCTTGTTAAAACTTCTGAGAACTAATGAGGACGTTACTTTGTATGTTGGTGGTTTCTGTTTACTTGGTTCTGTTTTTGCTCCCTAGAACTTGATTTCCTCAGCAGTGAGCTAATAGCACTCTTGCTATTGCTGACTGGGCATATCTACATACAAAAAATCTTGATAAAATAATGTGTGCTGAGGAGTGTAAGTATAGCTCCCTGATTGGCCCTTTTAATAATAATACTGATTGTTCCCTTTGTTGCATTTCACATTGTGAACCAAACTCTAAGAACTGATTGGGAAACATCTTCTTTTCAGAAACATCCATTCAGAGGCTTGAGGCCTCAGATTACTGGCCTTCCACAGTTACATCTCCAGTGTGGAGTTTGCCCACTATGTGTTTAAAATCAAGATGCAAATCCCTAACAAGTCCTAAATTTATTTTAAAATGTGGCCAAGCTGTACAGAGTCTAGCCAAATCCCATATTCTGCCACTAGATGATTGCTATTGGATCTAGGCCATGACCCCATTGATTTTTTTACAGGCAAATTTGCAGCCCCAAAGCCAGATGTTGAATCAAGGAAACCAAAGTCCCAGTGTTCAGGAGGACAGCATTGTACTAACCCATCTCAACCAGCTTCACCTCTTTGTACAAGAAGTACTCGAGGCTGAAGAGGTGTGAGGTTTGGGTGAAGAGGCCAAACTAGTTCATCTTTGCCAGTTTATTGTGTAGATCATCACAGCTTCTCACCTACGTCAGTGATCTTGCACTTAGCCTTGTCTCTATTCTTTACCTTGTCAAACCTCACCAACTATTTTCCCCATCTCTGTCATTCCTAAAACCTGTAGTAACTACTTCACTCAGTACCTTCAACTGAATCACTGTGGCTTAGTGTTGCAAATGTATCCACCCTTGCAAGAGGCAAATCTACTGCAAAGATGAGGGTTTTATGACTTCCTTCTCACAACTTGCTGCTCTTCCTATTTATGCAGTTCTTCTCCCTGTCCAAGCTTCATTACTTGTCTATATTTGAAACCTACCTCCAAAGAGCATTGAAAGCATTTTACCTCTTGGGGGTAGTATGTGCTTTTGGGGGATATGTTGAGACCTTCTGCCATCATTCAAAGTTCTGATGCTGCCTTGGCTGTTAATTGACAGTGAGGTTTTTTATGTTTTCCAGCCAGGTTTTATTTGTTAGATCAATTATTAATAGAATATTTAACATTTAGTAAGTATTTACAGTGTGCCTGCTACTGTTATATGTGGTTTATGCATCAACTCATTTAATCCTCATCAGAATTTCATTAGATACATTCCAATATGTCTCCATTTTACAGATGAGGAAACTGAGGCAGAGCAAAGCCAAGTAAGTTATACAAAGTCACTTAGAAGTTACTAAGAGATAGTACTAATTTGGCTTTGAAACTGTGCCCAAACATCATTCTATCCTGCCTTCACTGGTAACCTATTGCATCCTCAGAAGATATGGAAATACTACTCTTAAAATTACAAGCTCAAGTGTAAGAGGCTGAGCAGATATTTGAAGATTCCAAGTACAACTAATATTAAGTGATTAGTGATCTGCTTTCTGCACATATCCTTAGGGTCACTCCTTCTCTCCAGGATCCATTATATTCCCTGTGTTTAAGTAGTAATTGTATCTCTGAGTTTGAAAGACAATAAATTTGACAATTCTAACTCTAGACATTTTCAGAGAGAATATTGGAAGAGCGATGAGGGAAGCAATGATCATACTCATTTATTAACATTGATTGTACATATTTCTTCTTTGGGAGGATGTTGCTTGTGTGTTTGTTTACACAGTTCTGTCGTTTAAGAGAGTAACAGTAGGGAGTGGTGCCTGGAGCATCATGCAGTGAGTTTGGAAGGACACCAAAATCTGTTTGTGCTGTGTATCCCCTGGGGTGTGAGACCTGACAGGGCCAGCTGCAGCCCTACAAGGCCTTTAATTTAGAATTTCCTGAGCCACTTGTGGTTCCAAAATATTTCTTATGTGTTTCAAAATAATAATTGAAAAGGAAGTAAAAACAGCCAGTCAGCTGTAAAAATTGTATGGTATCTAGCAACTGGGCTGGGTCACCAAGGGTTGACACTCCTGAGAGAAATCAGTAACAGAGCCTTGGAAAGCACCATGTTAATTTGGATGGGGAGGTGGGGATGTGGCTGGAAGAGGAGAGGAGATTCAGGGTTCTGGGAGTAAGTTGAGTGGGGTTAGTCAGTCACTCTCTGGGTTGTGATTTCTGTGTAAAAGGCATTGTTTAGGTCCCGAGCTGGTGATAAAGCTGGTCCAGAGGTAGAACATGGTGTTTGAAAATGGTGATGCTGAAAGTTGTTATTGGAATCTTCACTGCAAGACAGAAGAGGAAGAAATAACCACATAATTTCCATTCTTATTTTTGCCATCCCTCAAGATGGTATATCATTTGGCCCTGCCTATCTGTGCAGGGGAGTCTCTTAGACCACTTGCCCCACATTCACTATGTCTCAACCGATCCTCTTTCTGAAAATTTTTAGTACTCATTAAGATTTTTCCTGCTACAGAAGTTCCATGCTTGCTCTTTTCTATGTTTGAAATATTATTTCTGTGTGTCTGCACATAGGCTTTTCGTCATTGAGGTCTCAGCTTAAATGGCACACCCTCAAAGTGATGCTTCCAGATCATGCTATCTAAAATGCATTCTTCCCTACACTGTTGTTTAAGCAGTCTGTTCCTGTCTTCCATAGTGCATAGGACAACCTCTAACTTTTGAGAAGTGTGATTGTCTTACTTGTTTGTTGTAGGTCTTCACCATCAAATTCCAAGCTCCACGAGTCCAGGAGCCATGTCATTATTACTCACTGATATCTTCTCAATTTCTAGTACAATGACTAGGTCATAACAGATGCATAATAAATATTTGTTTCAAAGGGAGAGAGTGGCAAGAAGACTTGACAATTTGGGATCAGAAAATGGAGACGTGGTGAACCTCTAAAATGTGTTATGATGAGTTGCAGCCTACAACCTTGGCCTCCTTGACACCATGCTCCAGTGGCAGAAACTGGATTCAGGATAATTTTTACATGCAGATTCTCAGGCTCTCTTATATGGCAATGGTTGGGGGGTAGATCTGAGTGAAGAAGCAGAAATTTTATCTGATTAGTGCCTTGGAAAACACTAAAAAGCTGCTTGAGCCTTCAGGAATTTTTATTTTCCAAATTTAAAACTCTAAAAATAGTTCTGAAATAATATAAGTTACTAATTCCTCCCATATACACAATACTTTTTATGGAATGGTCATACCTAGCATATCTTTGGGTCACCATAAGAGTCCTGGGAAGGGACAAAGACACACAATTTTAAACCTATTTTGAAGATAAGGAATTCGCTTCAAAGAGTTTAAGTGATTTTAACCATTAACAAATAGCTGGAATTAGAATCTGGTACACTTGGTTTGCATGGATTGCTTACTCTACTACGTTTTTTCAGACAATAATTGTTTTTTTTTTTTTTTTGCTTTTTCCTGTGTAAAATACAAACTTTATTTGATATCAAATTAAGCTTCTCTGAATTTTCAAAATAACGAGACTATTTCACATCAAATAAAAAGCAAGAATGATCACCCTCACATAAAAAAATACGGAAAAAATATAAGTTCAAGTAGAGGTTCAACAAAAATGACATAAAATCTGGTATGAGTGGCCAACATTTTAAATTATCAATAGGAAACTCAATATGGTAGATCTCTTAGTAAACTTCAGTTTGAAACAACAATAAGTACTGTTTACCAAAACATAAAACCAATTTTCAGAAAATTATCATTCAATTTGAAAAATGGAAAATGGTACCCACGGCAAATAAGAAAAATACACACCATACACTAAATAGAGAGAACAAAAAAGGCAATCAACTTTCATATGAATCAAGAGAATACCATCAGCTTATTAAAACTTCCCATAACAACTTTTGTAAAAACTAGAAACTATGATATATAAATTATTTAAAAAGTAGCACATCCTATATTATCATGTGTAGAAAACTGTAAAGAGGTTGTTTTTATTAATTGCATAAGAGTGAACAGGCAACCTACAGAATGGAAGAAAATTTTTGCAACCTACTCATCTGACAAAGGGCTAATATCCAGAATCTACAATGAACTCAAACAAATTTACAAGAAAAAAACAAACAACCCCATCAAAAAGTGGGCAAAGGACATGAACAGACACTTCTCAAAAGAAGACATTTATGCAGCCAAAAAACACATGAAGAAATGCTCATCATCACTGGCCATCAGAGAAATGCAAATCAAAACCACAGTGAGATACCATCTCACACCAGTTAGAATGGCCATCATTAAAAAGTCAGGAAACAACAGGTGCTGGAGAGGATGTGGAGAAATAGGAACACTTTTACACTGTTGGTGGGACTGTAAACTAGTTCAACCATTGTGGAAGTCAGTGTGGCGATTCCTCAGGGATCTAGAACTAGAAATACCATTTGACCCAGCCATCCCATTACTGGGTATATACCCAAAGGACTATAAATCATGCTGCTATAAAGACACAGGCACACGTATGTTTATTGCAGCACTATTCACAATAGCAAAGAGTTGGAACCAACCCAAATGTCCAACAACGATAGACTGGATTAAGAAAATGTGGCACATATACACCATGGAATACTATGCAGCCATGAAAAATGATGAGTTCATGTCCTTTGTAGGGACATGGTTGAAACTGGAAAACATCATTCTCAGTAAACTATCGCAAGGACAAAAAACCAAACACCGCATGTTCTCACTCATAGGTGGGAATTGAACAATGAGAACTCATGGACACAGGAAGGGGAACATCACACTCCAGGGACTGTTGTGGGGTTGGGAGAAGGGGGAGGGACAGCATTAGGAGATATACCTAATGCTAAATGACGAGTTAATGGGTGCAGGAAATCAACATGGCACATGGATACATATGTAACAAACCTGCACATTGTGCACATGTACCCTAAAACCTAAAGTATAATAAAAAAAAAAGTTATATCAATGGAATCATAAAGCGTTTAACCCTTTGGGATTGGATCGTTTCACTCATATTAATTTCCTGGAGAGTCATCCAAGTTGTTGTGTCCATCAAGAGTTTGTTCTACTTTATATTATCAAGTAATCTTCCACAGTACGAATGTATCCTTCACTGGTTGAGGCACATTTGGGTTGTTTCTAGGTTTTGGCTATTATGCATAAAGCTGCTACAGATTTTTATGTGGACATAAGTCTCCATTTTCTCTGGGATAAATGCCTAAGAGTAAAATTATTGAGTTGAATGCTAATTGCATGTGTAGTTTTATAAGATACTGCCAAACTGTTTGTTAAAACAGAGTAGGTAGACTATTTTATATTTCCACCAGTAGTATATGAGTGATCTAGTTTCTCCATATCCTCGACAACGTTTGGTGTTGTCACTATTTTTTTTCTTTTAGCCATTCTAATAGATATATAGCAATATCTCATTGTGGCTTTAATTTGCATTTCCCTGATAGCTAATGATGTTGACTAATTTTTCATGTGCTTTTTTGACATCTGGATATCCTCTTCAGTTCTCTTTGTGTATTTTGCTTGTTTTTGTATTGTTACTCTTAAGTTTGGAAATTCTTTCTATATTCTTGATACTAGTCCTTTGTTAAATACATAGTTTGAAAATATTTTTTCCTGGTAGGTAGCTTGTCTTTTCATTCTCCTCAGATGGGCTTTTTCTTTTTAGTAGAAGCTTTCTTGAGATATAATTTGCATACAATTCACTATTTTAATGTGTACAACAATCTGGTGGTTTTTAGCATATGCACAGAGTGGTATGACCACCACCAAAATCAATTTTAGAGCTTTATATCAATCCAAAAATGAAACTCCAGATTTCACATGGGCAGAGAAAATAATTTTAATTTTGATGAGGTCAAATGTATTATTTTTTCTTTTATAGACTGTCTTAGAATTTGTGGCCTAGTCCTTCATCCCAAACATTTTCTCCTATATTTTATTCTAAAAATTTTTATAATTTTACATTTTATGGTTAAGTCCATAATCCATTTTGAGTTAATTTTTATATAAGAAGTAAAGATTAGGTCAAGGTTTTTTTTTAATTTTTTGCCTGTTAATTCCCAATTACTATAACATCTTAGTTGAGAAGACCATCCTTTCTCCTTTGAATTACTTTGCACGTTTGTCAGTAATCTGTTAGGCATCTTTGTGTGGGTCTATTTCTGAGTTCTCTGTTCTGTTCCATTAATCTATATGTCTATGCCTCCTAACTTAAGCTTTTTATTTTTATTTATTTTTATTTTTTATTGTTTGAGATGGAGTTTCGCTTTTGTTGCCCAGGCTGGAGTACAATGGTGTGATCTCAGTTTACTGCAACCTCCGCCTCACGGATTCAAGCGATTCTCCTGCCTCAGCCTCCCAAGTAGCTGGGATTACAGGTGCCCACCACCACACCAGGCTAATTTTTGTAGTTTTAGTAAAGACGGGGTTTCACCATGTTGGCCAGGCTTGTCTCGAACTCCTGACCTCAGGTGATCCACCCACCTTGGCCTCCCAAAGTGCTGGGATTACAGGTGTAAGCCACCACGCCCAGCCAGATATTTTTAAAAACTTAGTTAAAACAAGTAAGTGAGTTTATTTCCAAAAGAGAGTTAGCAGTATGCACCACCACACCTGGCTCATTTTTGTATTTTTAGTAGAGACGGTGTTTCTTCATGTTGGCCAGGCTGGTCTCAAACTCCTGACCTCAGGTGATCTGCCTGCCTGGGTCTCCCAAAGTGCTGGGATTAAAGGCATGAGCCACTGTGCCTGAGCTTAACTTAAGCTTTTTTTTTTTTTTTTTTTTTGAGACGGAGTCTCGCTCTGTCACCCAGGCTGGAGTGCAGTGGCGCAATCTCGGCTCACTGCAAGCTCTGCCTCCCGGGTTCACGTCATTCTCCTGCCTCAGCCTCTCCGAGTAGCTGGGACTACAGGCGCCCGCCACCACGCCCGGCTAATTTTTTTGTATTTTTAGTAGAGACGGGGTTTCACTGTGGTCTTGATCTCCTGACCTCGTGATCCGCCCGCCTCGGCCTCCCAAAGTGCTGGGATTACAAGCGTGAGCCACCGCGCCTGGCCAACTTAAGCTTTTTAAAATGTAATAGACCTATTGGGGAAATGGGGCTAGTGATATCTGCTCTCTTACCCCTAGGTTGTTAGAAGAAGCAACTACTGTGTTAAAGGCACTAGCTCTGTGAGCTTTAAAGCAACATCTGAATGTAATATATTACTATTGAGAAGACTATAGAGATGTCACTCATTCCCCTTTTACATTTTTTCAGCTTATCTGGTTGGCATTCTCCAATTTTTATATTTGTATTCTGGGAACCATGATTTGTGAGTTACTGCTCAGTTAGGGACATGAGAATGGTCCACTGTATGGAAACTTTGCAGCAAAGTTAGGATTCCTGCCCAGCTTCTATCTGCAGATCTTTTGCAGGCTTGCTGGATTCCTCCCAGCTTGTGTAGGTTCAGAAAGATAAGATGATTTTAATAAGCAAAATGTAACATCATTATAAAGGAGAGCTGATATCCCCTGGTCACTTGGCAAATGGAAGTAACTTAGAATTGGGCAGTTTGGAATTATCCAGGCTATTCTGAATTCTCAAAAAGCCAGACGTTCATTCTTCTCTCCACACCTTTGTTCATCCTGCTTACTCAGTTGGCTCTCCCCTCTCCTCTGCCTAGTTGCATTCTGCACACCCCCAAAGACCTGCTTACCACCCTGAGAAGTAAGGCTGTTCCATCTTGTTAGGAATAACGCTCAAAATCCTAAGGAAATTCAACACTCAAACAAAGGATTCTTAGCAAAGCAATTTTACTTCTGCACGGAGGGGTGCCTCCTTGGCCAGTTGCTGTGAGAGCACACCTGAGCAAAGGGGCATGAGAGCCTTTATTCCTGAAGCAAGTCCTGCCCCTGTACCCTTTCTCCATTGGCCAGGGTCAGGCTGTATAATCTAAACTAATCCCGGTTGGCTAAACATTTGATTTTTTTTAGATAAGGTGGGCACGTAAAAGAAAGCAGAGAGGAAAGGGGAAGGGGTGTCTGTAATAAGCTAGAAAGTCCTCTTTCTAAATAAGGAAAGGAATGTGAGCTGGTACTGATAATGCCTGGTATTGTGGTATTGTGTCTGGGCATCTAACAAAGGCTAAAAGGAAAAAAAAGGAGAAAAAGGGAAAAAGGAGTGGGGTACTGTGAATTAAAGAATAAAAGATTGATTGGGTTATTTGAAGAGAAACCTCATCATATCCCACAATCTGTTTCTCTAGATAGTGAGTCCCTTAATGGCAATAAAGTTGCTTTGACTCATCTCTGTAATTTCTGGGCCTGGCATGGCAATGGGAAACAAACAGGTGCTCACTGAATTCAGTTTACCTTGATCTCTTTTTCCCTTTAAATGCCTCTCATCACTCTTAGTGACATTTAGTCACTTACCATTTGTGTGATTCTGTTTCTTATGGATGGTTTTTGTCTTCTCCAATAAATAAGAGAACATCTTGAGATTAAAAGGCATTATTTGTACCTTATCTTTCCCTAGAGAGCCCGGCAGTTTCTGAATACATACACAACACCTTATGCCTAATTAAATATCACAGTTTAAGTATATTGAATTCATTATCCTATTTTTGAGAAGAGGACATTCCAGAACTCCTATTTTTAAAGATTGGAGCCTTTAAACTACATGTTAGAGAGGAGTTAGAGAGGGAGATATGTAATAAAAAGCTTTTTTCTTGGGCTAACAACGAATTAGTGGAGTGAAAGAATTAGACAACAAAATTTAGATGCTTAAAATGTATAGTCCAAAAAAGCAAGCTGAACTATGGAGAACAGCATTTCACATTGACCATATTAAGCCAAAAAGAACTGCCTAGGAGACTATAATAGCTTCAAGAGGGCAGAAGTGGGCAGAGGCCCATAGGTGAAGCCAAGACTGGTTTGTCAGTATTGATAACATCACAGAGGTTATGAAGCTTTAGTAAATATCTCTATTGAAAAAATTAACTCAAACTTGAGCCTTTACATAGTTTTTCTAATCTTGGAAGCAGCCTCCCAGTGCAGACTTACTTCTCTTCCTTTGCTTTTCCTGGAAAGCCAGCTGCATGATGTCAGGAGACTCTCGCTGCCCTCACCAGCTGTGACACTATCCCTGACCTCTATCTCTAATTAGATGAGGGAAAAACCAACCAGGCTGCCATCAAGGATCCAGTTAGGGTCCCAGAAAAGAATTTTCAATTTCTGTTATTGTCAAACCTCATTTAACTGGAATGCTTTGGACAACTGAAAGGTTTTGGACAATGGAATTTCTGGCTAATTATAATTTTTTTGGGAGAGTTTGTCTGTCACCAGGTGAGTGCAGTGGGGATTTTTCCTGGGTTCCTGCCATTCTCCTGCCTCAGCCTCCCGAGTAGCTGGGACTACAGGCGCCAGCCACCATGCCCGGCTAACTTTTTGTATTTTTAGTAGAGATGGGGTTTCACCGTGTTAGCCAGGATGGTCTCGATCTCCTGACCTCGTGATCTGCCTGCCTCGGCCTCCCAAAGTGCTGGGATTACAGCCACCGTGCCCGGCTATAATTTGTTAATTGATGATTAGTCAGAAAACCCTGATTTTAATAACTCCAATTACAAGTACTGAAACATTAACACCTTAATAAGCACATGTTAGTGATTGTGAATCAGTGATTAAGGATTGAGTCTCTTTAGGTACACTATGGGACTTGTCAATGCAGCGACTGAAGTGCAGGACATTGGGTGAATCTGTATTCAAATTGACATCCACCATCTACCATGGAGGTTACATTTTTAGAAAGTTGATTTAAAAGTTTTTGGTGACATATACATAACAGAAAATTTACCTTTTGAACCATTTTTAAATGTACAGTTCAGTGGCTTTAGGTATATTCTGGTGTTAGGCAACCATCATCACCATCCATCCCTCTCCGGAAGTTTTCCCATCTCCCCAAACTGAAACTGTGTACAAATTAAACAATTTTTCCCATTTCCCTTTTCCTCCCCAACTCCCACCCTCAGGCAACCAGCATTCTACTTTCTGCCTCTGTGAACTGTACTACACAAGGTACCTCATGTAAATGGAATCATACAGTATTTGTCCTTTTGTGACTGGCTTGTTTCACTTAGTATAACATCCTCAAGATTCATCCATGTTGTAGTATGTGTCCAAATTTCCTTTGTTTATAAGGCTGAACAATATTTCGTTGTATATATGACATTTTATTTATTCGTTTATGGACAGGAAGTTACTCTTTAAAATAAATCTCTGTGTCACGATTTACTGATCTCTCTCTCTGTCTCTATTTCTTCCCCTCTCTCTTTGAAAAAGAGAATGAAAAAATACTTGATAAAAATTTCTTAACTGAATTATGCTTTCTTGTCACTTTGTTCTAGTGGGTGAGGCACTAGGCAGCCATTTCACAAGGTGAGGGTGAGGATAAAACAGCCAGGCTGATTAAAGACAAGGCTCTCCCTAATCAGAATTACATAAACCTTAACTGAAAACAAGAGGAATTAGAGTTTTGATCTATTATGGACCTCATCTCTTTAGTTGCAAATAGGATTGAAGAAAACAGAATAATACATACTGTGACTTTACTATGTGCAAGTACGGTGCTTGACTCCTTTCTTACAGCAATTATGTGAGTCTGACTTTAGATAAAATAGCAAATAACTAGGAGACCCTAGGTGGATATCCAAGTGTCTTGAGCTCTAAACCAGTGCTCTACAATACAAATATGTGAGTCACAATGAAGTCACATAGGTAATTTTCAACTTTCTAGTAGCCAAGTGAAGAAAAGGAAAAAACAGGTGAAATTAATGTTAATACTTTTCTTAGCTCAAGATAATCCAGAATATTATTATTTCAACATGTAATCAATGTACCTTATTAGTGTGATAGTTCACATTCTTTTTTATCATATCAAGTCTTTGAAATCTAGCCAGCACATCTCATTTTGTATACAGCGCATTTCAAGCTTCCATCGCTGCATGTAGCTGGCAGCCACCATATTGGCCTGGACTTCTCTAGACCAAAGTGTTCTTTCCTTCACCAGAAAGTGCGTTCATGTGGCTCTCTGTGTTCAGTCTTCCCCTTTATACTTTATGTGTCAGTAGTTCCTTAATAGAAATGCTGGCTCTTATTTTCGAACCTTTTTACCAGTCAGGTACCATCATAGAAGAATGGCTGGCTTATTACCAAAAGGGTAATTTTTCTCTCCTTGATTTTGCATGTTTCCCTAGGTCTACTTTTCTGCCTTTTAAACAACCAAGAAATCAATGAAAACTCAAATTGCATAGGTTTATATTTCTAAGTAATTATATAGGTTACTATGTGATTGCTTTTGCTAGAGGAGCAATTTCGATGGTTGGGAGAATAGCCCTTAGTTTTTCTGTTATAAAGTCAGACACTAATAAAAGAATTGGAGAAGAAATTTGAATTTTTAACATCACACTCCAGGGACAGTTGTGGGGTGGAGGGAGGGGGGAGGGACAGCATTAGGAGATGTACCTAATGCTAAATGACGAGTTAATGGGTGCAGCAAACCAACACGGCACATGGATACATATGTAACAAACCTGCACATTGTGCACATGTACCCTAAAACCTAAAGTATAATAAAAAAAATTGCTTTGGGCAGGATGACCATTTTAAGAATATTGATTCTTCCTATCCATGAACATGGAATGTTTTTTCATTTGTTTGTGTCATCTTTGATTTCTTTGAGCAGTATTTTGTAATTCTTGTAGAGATCTTTCACCTGCATGGTCAGCTGTATTCCTAGGTATTTTATCCTTTTTGTGGCTATTGTGAATGGAATTGCATTCTTAATTTGACTCTCAGCTTGGATGTTGTTGGTATATAGAAATGCTGAACTTTGTACATTGATTTTATATCCTGAGACTTTGCTAAAGTCATTGATCAGATCTAGGAGACAGTGGGGTTTTTTAGGTATAGAATCATATCCTCTGCAAACAGAGATAGAGTTTGACTTCCTCTCTTCTTATTTGGATACCTTTTATTTTCTTTTCTTGCCTGATTGCTTTGGCTAAGACTCCTAGTACTATGTTAAGTAGAATTGGTGGGAGTGAGCATCCTTATCTTCTTCTGGTTCTCAAGGGGAATGCTTCTAGCTTTTGGTCATTTGATATGATGTTAGCTGTGGATATATCATAGGTGGCTCTTTATATTGTGAGGTATGTTCCTTCAATGCCTAGTCTGTTGAGGATTTTTATCATGGAGGGATGTTGCATTTTATCAAAAGCGTTCTCTGCATCTGTGGAGTTGATCATGTGTGTTTTGTTTTTAGTTCAAACAGAACATTTCAAAAGCTGAATGAACATACATACTATTTTTATAATAAGTTGGCATGTAGGACATTTTATTTTTATGAAATTAGATAATTAGAATGAACTGTAAATATGCTTACGTGTACACAGGTATGTAATAAGCCCATATATATGTAAATATAACCATATGTAAATATGATCTCTTTCATGTTCTTTAAAAATGAAGTCTCATCAGCATGGAATTACTTTGTTGCTCTCTGTTGAAAGAGCAGATGGTTTCTCAAGGTCTCTATGATATATTCTCTAATTATAGAGAATTTTTACTCTTGACTTTGAGCTTGATTATTGCTGACTCACCAAGTTAACATTTGTCAATCTGGGAGTATGGGAAGAACATAAATGTATTTATGCCCTGCAGTCAAATTCATGAAACGAAATATCAAGCAGTTATGTGTGAGCTGGGTGTAGCAGCTACAGAGATAGCTGAATTGCAGGCTTCCGACTAACAGACTTGCTGACCTTTTGATGACAGTGGAGAGAGTGTTACTAAATAAGCAGTCCAGTGGGAATCACTCAGAATTTTCTTGCTTCATTTAAATGTACATATGAAGTTTCCAAGCATAAATAGTGTCTACTTTCCCTCTCAAGTAAACCTTGGTACCTTCAGTTCTCTTAAGAAGATACACATAGGACTCATGGGATTATTTTCTCCAGAACAAGAGTAAATATATGATTTCTCTGAAAATACTATTTTTTGGAAGCCATTGTGGGAAATCAGTCTTATTCCTGTGTTAACAGACTGAAGGTAGTAAAAGAGCACTCACTGTTTATTTATACCTTATCAACTTGCTGATCTGAGGGGACAGATTGAATGCTGTCACTTGGAGATGAAAGCAACCCACGCCTAGGATTACGGACTCTGAGAAGAGATAGTGCCTCCAAACATGAAGGGGAGAGTTAAGTCATCATGTCACTTACTTAGGATAATATGGGTTTTGGGTGACAGAAAATCCCACATAAGATTGTTCTACTCAGTAACAATATTTAAAATATTGTTACTGAGTAGAAGGAAATATTCTAAGTGCTGGGGGTAAAATGAGTGAACAAAACAGACAAAACAGCCCTCTTCTATTCAAGTTGAAAAATACTTTTATTTTTCTCACATATAAATGGAATTTGGAAATAAAACATCCCAGGTTTTATCTCCACAGTCAGGAACCCAGGCTCCCTCTATTGTCTGTCTTCTATATTATTCCATCTTCTTCAACAGCTGGCATCCACTTTGTTGAAACCATTCACATTCAGGCCAGGAAGGAGGAAAAGGAAGAGAGGGGGCTCTGCCTTCCTTTTAAGTTCTGAAAGTTACATGTAGCCTTTCCCCTTGTGTCTTATTGGTCAGAATCTAGCTGCAAGAGAGGCTGGGAAATTTAGTCTATATTCTAGGAAGCTATGCACCCAGAAAAAAATCAAGGAGGAAAAGGGGAAGAACAAATATTGAGGACAATTGGCAGTCTAACACAGTCATCATAAAGGAATGCACAAATTGCCTCAGGCATGTTCAGTATTTGACCTGGTAAGTTTTTAGGACTTCATACAAACAACAGAGAAGGGCTGGGGCCAGTGGGGTAGGGATACTGAGAGGGGGCTCACCTTAGGAGAGCCCAGATCTATTTAGACAGCACTATTGATCTATTTAGACAGCACTATTGATCATTTTTTCTTCTTAGGTCAATAGTTAGCCTTAGGTTGGTGTGAACATTAAGAAAAGCCTCTCAAGCAGTTTGCACTGTATTTACTGAGCACATATTATGCTTGTAGGTCTTAGTGAGTAATCTCTAAAAGTGCTGCCAGGATGTGTAAGGAGGTAGACACGGAGTTCCAGCATGGTCTTGTCTTTGGAAGGTCCTGCTGAAGCTCAGGACCAGCCCTAAGTAAATGCCAGCATGACTCCCTGGCTGGTCCATCACCTATCTTTCCAAAGATAAAAGGTAACTCCATTTTCCAAGAGACCTCTCTTCCATGTCTCGCCTGCTTCCCTAGTGGCTCTATTTAACCAACAGTATTTCTGGTCTGACAAGATGGAAACTGTCCTTAAGACCAGGGAGAACCCTAAGAAGAAAGCATTCCGTTCCCACTGTATGGTTCCTGGATAAGACTTTGCTCCCCTTCATTTCCATATAGATCATCATAGAATGACAGGCTTATAATATGAAAAGACTTTAGTATTCACTGAATCTCACTTCCTTCCTGAGCTAGTATTCCCTAAAAGTTGTATTTTTTCCACTGATGTTCCTCAGAACACTAGGTATTAATGGGAGCTCTGAAAACAAACTGGGACTCATTGTCTAGAGAGCTTTGTAAACATGTACTAAATTTCCCAGTAGGAGAGTCGCAATATAGGTAGTCTTTGTTTTATAGGCTGGTAGAAACTTTATACCCTACAGGAAATGTAACTGTACAGAAGTAAACTCTTTTTGAACACTTACAGCAATGGCCAGCTCACCACTGAGGACATAGAAATTGTAAGAAATGTTTTGTGGAGGCTTGGGTGAAGCGTGAAAGTCCCTGAGTTATTCCCCAATCCTCAGTCACTAAGCTAAGGGAAGTGTGTCAGCAGAGTTCTATTGATGTCTAAGCATACTGGGACTCATTATCCACTTGGTCAATTACTTCAGTTTTTGTTATTTTACTTCTGCCCCCAGCAGCCTCCTCCACATCTGGTCTTCATTGTGAGAAATGCATCAGCACATTTCTATCAGAGTGTGGAACGGAAAAAAGTGTGGGGTCAGACCTCAAATCAGTGGAATTACTTTGCGTTCCAAGTGTTAAATAGATAATTAACAAAATAATAATGGATTTAATATAAATCCATTATTATATTTAATATAAACATATAAATAACAATGGATTTAATATAAATTCATTATAAATTCTCGACTCATTCAGATTATTGACTCTCTGGAAGGATCTTCAAACATCCTTTTTATTTACATTTGATGTAATTATGTTGGTATTTTGGGAAGAGTCATGTGTCCCAAATGATCTATCATTTCCATCTTCCTTTTTGACATATTCTGAATGAAGTGAGTGCAGTGTCAGGCAGGACCATCCAGCCTTTGAGAATACATCTCTTTCCTTCTTTTTTTTTTCATGTGCTTATACTTTTTGTCTGTACCCTTAAGCTGGGATGTACTTGTTTTGGGGATCTAGCAGTTTCTAACAACTTAGACTCAGGTTGCTTCATTTCTTTCTTTAAAGGCAGCTGTTTGTACTTCAACAGTGGCCAGTTTTGAGAAATGGATAGTCTATTACTCAAATGTAAAAAAATATTTTTTGTTCTCAGTTAGTGAGGTAAACTTTTTGTGGAGTAAACATGAGCTTCCTACGGAGACCCTTCAAATCTACCCAAAGCTGGCCTGGAGAGATGGGCCCCTCTGGCTACTCAGCCCTTGTTGCTAATGGATGCACACACTTGCACTGGTGTTCGACTCTGCTGGGGAAGGCCACAATGACCTGCCAAGAAGAGGATCTGGGTGCAAGTGTGTGGTAGTGGCAGATAGCTCACAATTATGCCTTGGCAGTGGGAAGGTGTGTTTGCCCAACTCAGAGAACACTAGAACTGGAAGAACCCCAGAGATGGTGTCAGGTGGTGGTTTAAAGATGCGCCATATGGTATCCCCTTTGGGGCCACCCAACACACCCCATGACCTCAGCAACTTTAGGGTTCATTCTTTTCTTTACTTTTTGCATAATCTTTGTATGAAGGAAAGGTTCCATGACTCTTAAAAAAATAGGAATTCAATTCAGTGTCTTCATTAGACAGGGGAAGAGACAGTAATATTTGTCCAAGGTCACAAGTGGTTTGGGCCAGGCCAGTAGGCATGGGGAGTGAGCAGCTATCAATAATGGGCCTGGATAGGACCATCTCTCCAGCCCTGAACACTGGGTCCAGAACATCTTCCCTGAGTAGCACTTGTGTGAGTTATATAAAGAAGCAGGATATTGTCTCCAGAAATCTAGTATCAAAAGGTCACCTACCTCCTACTGCACTCATAGACAAATGTCCTTCATGCGTTGCTGAAGACTGGTAGTGACCTGGAGGACTAGGACTCAGCTGGTTTTGGGTCCAACTTCTTCAACAGATGATTTTTTTTTTGAGCTGATCCTTTCCATTCCTAATGCTGAAAATTTCTAGACAGGTGATCCCAGAAACCCCATCCCCATCTCCATGCCACTAAGTTAAATAAGATTCACACTAACCCAGCTAAAATGTTGGTCCTGCTCCTTACTGGCTATGAGACTTTGAATAAACTCTATAATCTCTCTGTGTCTCAGCTTTCTCATTTTAAAATGGCAATAAGATTTACTACATGTTTTAATGTGAGAATTAAGATAAATGATCAAATCCAAGACTGTTTAGTACCAGTTGGGCTCTTGATAGGCACTAGATCCTAGATGGCTGTTAGTGTCTGTGTTGCTGTGTTGTTGCCCAGGTGTCATGTTTCAGAAACCTTGCAGAGGTAGTGACAGAAAGGTGGGACAGTTAGGGCACTGGGTCTCATTTGTCTGGAAGCTGCAGTGTGAGCTGGAGAAGATCAACTTGAGAAGGTCATCTTGGGGGAAGCTGGACCTCAAACAAGGCAGTAGTAATTAGTGGCCAATTTCCAGTTAGTGGTCAACGTGGGCTGGGCAGAAATCCTTCTCTGTTGGAAATCTGATATAAGGGTGTAGAAGAGAATCCAGATGAGGGAAGGGTTGGGCTGGAGGCAGAGCCTTGAGCAATTTTCTAAGTAGAATAGGCAGCCTCATTGCTCACACTGGAAACTACTGGCACGTTAAAAAGCACTCCTGAATGTACTGGAAGCTTTGTAATTTCCAGAGTCTTCCGCCATCTATGTTCAATTCCTTTGCTCCCTAGCACTACTCCAGGTTCTCCGTGTGGCTTCGTCAAGGCATGATCCATGCCTGGCTGCAGTGTACACTGACTCAGAGATCAGCAGTAGGTGAGGGCTCTGCCACCTGCAAAATCCCTAAGTAGAGCTTTGTGAAGAGCTGCCTGCAGTATTTGGGGAAGGAAAAAGTACTCCGTAAATTGCATTTTCCAGGGATCTTCTAGGACTTCTGCTCTGTTAGTGCTCAGGTATCCTGACCACCTCAGACAATGCTGGACAGACATCTGCACTCTGTTAGCTTCCATTTAGGAAAATCAGTTCTCTGTTCTCTCTCAGCACTGGAAATTTTCCTTACTTAAGCTGCCCATTTGGCTGGATTTCTCTGCTTGAAACAAACATGTCATGGTCTCAGTGGGGAGAATTCCTTAAATGAAAAAAGTCATCAAATGGAAAAAATTGACAAACCTGGCAATTCTTCTTTGCGTGTGGTTCATACATTGGTTCTGATTCATCTTCAGTTCTTTGCTTGTGCATTTGGTATTTACTGGGTGCCACTTTTGCCTGTTATGGTGTTGGGATTGGGGCAAAGGCCAAAGAAGATGTTTTTCTAACCCTTTAGTTGCTTAAAGCCTAATTAGAGAGCCCCTTAAATAACAGGAAATTATAGCAATATAAAAAGTACTCGGATTGAGGTGTGGCCAGAAGCTATGCCAGCTGAGAAGAGGGGTCTCTAAACAGAGTGGTGTGTATGATGGAAAATATTGAGGGGAGCTTCCCAGAATCATCAGCCCCTCACCTGACCCAAAGAACTGGCTGTCTTTGTCATCAGCTTTGGAGATAAATGTGTAGGGCTGGTTTCTCGTACTTTCTGAAATTGCTTAGTAGAAACATTTCTTCCATCAAATCTGAGATTTCACTAGAACTTGACAGAGTCAGCGCACATATATACAGTCCTCTTCCCCAGCTCAGTCTTGTTAAGGCCCAGTTCAGATCCTACCACTTCCGCAAAGCTTCTGGCACTATCTATTATATAACTGATACTTCTCTTTGGGAATTACTTGAACCCCAGTGATGACAATTTTTCTTATGTTCATGTCTTATTACCCACAAGTAGATTGGTTGTTGTGTAAAGTCAAGGATCACATCACATACTTCTTTGTCTCTATTCAGGAGAGTAACTCGGGCCTTGCCCAGAAAACCTGTTGTATAAATATTTGTTGTTGCTGTAGTGGAATCACACAGATGGCTGAATCTGTCATTTACTATGTGACTTTAGGAAAATTACCTAATCTTTTTGAGCCTCAAGTTCTTCATCAATAAGAAGGTGATCATAAGAGGGCTTATCTCATAGATTTGTTGGCACAGTTAAATGAGGTATGGTGCTATGAGCTTAGTATAGGACCTGAACTTTAATAAGTGCTTAATGTAGGTTTTGTTGAAAATTTTTAAATAGCTATATGCCTTTAGCAGATCCCATCTCTCATTTCCACATTTCCTCCTATATGACTGTTTACTACTGAATAACTACCTATTTGCTGGAAAAATGAAAGTAACTTGGACTTTAAAGATGTCTTAAAAAAACAAAACAAAAACTCGTGTCTTAGTTAGCTCAGGCTGCTATAACAAAATGCTATAGACTGGGTGTCCTAAACAGCAGAAATTTATTTCTCACAATTCTAGAGACTTGAAATCACTACCCCCTTCCTCCTCTCTCTCTCAATATATATATATATTTATATATATTTCTGCCTATAGAGAGAAAATGTATTATATATTTATATATTTTAAGATCTTATTCATCCTATAGAGAGAAGAGACTGAATACTCGCACAGGATATATACATCTTCTCCCTCTCTCTTCTTATATATATATATATAGGTAAATAAGTGTGTACTATATAGAGATGTATATATCTTCCTGCTGTGTCTTCATGTCTCCTCTCTCTGAGAGAAAGAGAGGGCTCTGATGTCTCTTCCTTTCCTTATAAGGACACAAATCCCATGATGGGGGCTCCACTGTCACAAGCTTATCTCGACCTAACTGCCAACTAAAGGCCCCACCTCCAAATACCATTACCTTGGGGATTAGGGCTTCATCATCTGCGTCTCGGCAGGATGCAAACATTCAGTGCCTAGCAACTCCCGTTTTCAACACTGAGGGATAAAAGGTAGAAAAAGGGGAGAGTAAAGAAGAAGTAAGTAAAGAAAGACAGGACCAAAGGAAGCAGAGAAACTACTTTTTTCTACACGCTTCTCACCCATGACAGCTTCCTGCTAGCACCTAACAGTAGATATCTGAGGGTGGGGACCAAGGCTGCAGCCAGGAGCACAGGGTTCTGCTTTAATGAGGGGCTGTGCACAGCACAGTCTTTGCCTGCTGAGGTGAGCTGAAGCCCCTGTGAGGGGACCGGCACCCAGGGGAGGGATGCTGAGCCTGCGGGGGCTAAGGGAGAAGAAGGGCTAAGGCCCCAAGGGCTTTGTGAGGGCACTGGGTGAGAAAACTGTCTGCCAGTCACCCTCACACACAAGGTCAGGGTGGCATGGAGCAGCCTCCTGGTTAGAACAGACCTGTACCCACCCAGCAAAATAAGAGGGGCCTGAGAGAAAGATGAGACCGAATCCATGTTGACAGGATTCCTGTACTCAGCCCAACCTGTAACAGCCATTTCAGAAAACACCAGCCCACATAGGCTCAAAGGGGGCTGGCTGCTTGGCTTACACAGAGACATTTGAAAGCAGATAGCGGTTTGAAACATTCATGTGAGATTCAAAACGGAAAAAAGCTGATGGGGGAATGAGGGAGGGGGTTTCAGAAAGTTAGAAACCATTAATAAAATCTTGACATTTCTTAGGGAATTCATGCTTCCCCGTGCAAAGTGAGTGGAGAAGGAAACTAGAAAATGGTTCCAGCACAAATGAGGGGTTAACCATCTCCCCATTTTTAAATCTTCACAGGACTTCCCTCCAAAGTTTACATAATCCCGGATTATTTCTCAGAAGTGTTATATGAAAGTACAGCATTATTATTTTGAAGTAAAACTCACAACGCTAGAGTTTGAATTTATTTAGACCTATGATGATGTTTCATTTCTTTTGTCAATATCGCCAAACATGTTCTAACTTCATATGGACAGAGAAACTGAGGAACCAGGAAGGGTTACACACAAATCAGTGTAAGCAACTCCACAGCCTAGAGAGCACCAGGGGGAGAGGGCAGGACGTGGTGTTAGTTGTCCCAACTCAGGGTCTGAGGCAGGGCCTCAGGAGGAGGTATAGTTCTAGATGCTTCAGAGAGCAGGACCAGAGCTAACGAGGAGGAATGACAGAGAGGCAGGTTTCAGCTCAATGCAGTCGAGAATTTCCCAATAGAACAAGATGGCCTGTGAGTTGTTGAGTGTCCCCTCCTCCTGCTGGAAGTATTCAAGTTCAGACTGGATGGCCATTACCAGAGATTAGGAAGGGGACATGAGGTTAGCCACTCTGCTTCGATGTTCTGCCCCTGCCAGGGGCCCAGAGTGTAGATGAGGGGGAGAGGCAGGAAGTGTTTGTGGCTGTGATCCTGATAGGAATCTTCAAAGACCCAGGCGCTGCCCTGTATCAGCCCAGGCTTCTTTCTTTACTCTCTTCTGGTCAACCTGTCTTTCCTCGGCTCCCTAAGCCATTCTGAGCCCACTGGAACTTTTTACACTTGACTTCCACTTGAGTTAAGTACTTGCTTCCTGATGTGTGAAGTAGCCTTTTATTCGTTTTGGTTTTAAACAGACCTCTTTCAAGTTAGAACATGCTCCCTACTTACAGTATTCTGGGATTTTGAGAATGATTCCGTGCAGCTACTGTCTGACTTTCTTTATCATTCTATAGCCTCTCCTAGATTTCGTCTTCCAAACCATGAGCCTCATGTATCAAATCCTTTTCATACTAAAACCTGTTAGTCACCTTGATAGCTTTGCTGTCCTTCTTTGGATCTTTTCCACCTCTTTTTGTGCCTTCTTCAAGTGGAATGCCTGGAACCTTTGGCAGGTTTTCAGCTTATATATACTACAGTTTTATACATGTTTACTCTGTAGGAAACAGTGTGATGTATATTTTTAAAAATGCATGATTTGGGGGCATAGAAAATACTGGATCTTTTACTGACCTATGGGCTGCACAACTCTGGGAAAGTTATTTAACCAGCCACTTTGAGCATCCATTTCCACATTTGCAAAATGGAGAGAAGAATATGTACTTCTGTCATTCATGAGGATAAACAATGTGGCATTTAAAAGCCAGGTATATTGCCTTGCACACTGTAAGCACTAAATAATTTAGAGGAGGAGAAGAAAGAGAAAGTTCCCATTGTTGGTTACATCTTTTCAATAGTGGAAGACATAATTTAATGTAATAGGTAAGAAACATTTTTATAAAGTACTTTTTGAACCTCTCAGTAAGATTCAAATTTCTCTTGGTCATATTCATTTAAAGTGGTCTATTTCAGTCATGTATGTAAAAACTTGCGTTTATATTATTAAATGTAAATTAAACTTAATGGCCTTGCATCTTTACTAACATAAGTAGATAATATATGAGACATATACAGTGTTAGACCATTGTCTTCTGTTTACTGTTTAGACAGTGTTAACATCTCCCAAAAGCAAGAGCTATGGCGGGAGAAGTGGGAGAGGCACAACTTGCCAGGCAGAAGCCTCTCTCGGCGTTCCATCAGCAAGGAGAGATGGGTGGAGACACTGGTGGTGGCTGACACAAAGATGATTGAATACCACGGGAGTGAGAATGTGGAGTCCTATATCCTCACCATCATGAACATGGTATAGCGGACTACATGGGCGCTGGGGCAGCTGGTGAATAGATGTCATTAGAAATGCTTACATAAATAAATAAGAAAGGCCTTTTTGGGGTCCTTTTAACTTATTTTTGTAAATATATATGTGAATCTAGTACCTGCCTAAGGATGAATATGGATGAAAATTCAGGATAAATTAGTCTTTCCCTTAAAAATGTATATCCTGGGAACATTTTATAATTTATTAGTTACATGTATCTGGTAGGTATTTACCAAGTGACTCAATCCTTTTTGTGTGGCTTTGTCTCATCAGTTTATGTCAGTAAACCAAAGGAGTAAACTGAGGCAAAGAACTAGAACATAATTTCTTCAAAGTAGTTAGAAATAGAATTGGAATAAAGTTAATGACTCCTAATTTCAAGCTTTCTCTTTGCGTTATTGATGTTTTCTGCCTTCAAGAGGATGTTAGTCCTATTGAGATGGGAAAAGGTATTTGCCTGAGTAACTGATAATAAAAGAGGAGAATACTGTGGGCTGGGTTAAGAAAAGAAAAATATTAATCCCTCAAACACACAGCCAAGCAATCACCCTGAAAGATTGTGTTTAAATATTGTAATGTGGAATGAGCTGTGGGCATATTTCACTCTTCTTAGCACACCACCAAACATTTCTGACCTATAAGAAAACCTTTATTTTATGTGCATTACAATGTTATTTTCTTCTCTGGTGTTTATTTATTATCTCTTCATGTGGAGCTAATGGTTTTCTATTTCTGACCGTAGGTCACTGGGTTGTTCCATAACCCAAGCATTGGCAATGCAATTCACATTATTGTGGTTCGGCTCATTCTGCTTGAAGAAGAAGAGGTAACATTTTCCCTTCACTCTTCTGCTATATATCCTCGCGCTTCCTACCTCCTTTTTTTCAGGGGAGTTCTTGGTAGACAAGAAAGAGGGTACCAGAAAGTGTTTGGAAGCCCATTGAGAAGGAAAATATTATTTCTGTGTTATTCCCTTGGGAATTCAGTGATACTGAGCGGGATATGGATAACATTTCCAAAATATACATATAGTTGAAATCTCTTGACAGTCATTGTATCTAATAACATACACATGAGACTCACCACAGTCACTGAAGATGTTCCGCAAAAGAAATAGACTAAATCATGACATGGTTGGATGGTTTCAGTAAAAGGTAAGAAAGACATGGAAATGTTAAACCTTTGATACTATTAATTTACTTCTTGCATATTTAACACAAGTCTCTCAGATTTGAGACCTCTTGTCTATCTGCACGTTTACCTTTGGGGATTTCATCTATTCTCAGAGACTTACATTATATAAATGTAAGTCTTATATAAATGTAAGAGACTTATATGTTATCTATGTCCTGAGACTCTCAATTGATACCTCCAGCCTAGACCTCTTCCTTGAGCTTCAGGCTCGTGTCCAATTACTTGAAATCTCCACCTGGAGGTGTCAAAGTCCATTCAATCTTGAAAACTTAATAAATCCAGAATGGAACCTTGATTACTTCCTGCCTAAATAATCTCAATTCTGCCACCTCCATTCCCCAAATCACCACCTTATCCAATAGTACTATTACGCATTGGTTACATAAGCCCGGGAGATATTCTTGATTCCTTTTCTCATATCTTCCACATCCAATAGCAAGGACCACTGTGGTCTTACTTCCAAAATATGTATCGTCTCTGCAGTCACCACATTGGTTTGGCCTTATCATATCTTGCATAGGCTACTGCAATGAACTCCCAAATGGTTGTTTCCTATTTTCAGCCTTGCCATCAAAATTCATTCTCCATGGATGATCATTTTAAATGCAGCCATAATTGATCATTTTAAATACAAACTGAGGTGCTGCACTGCACAAAACCCTTTAATGTCTTTCTGGTTTTTTTTAGAACAAATTCAAAATTTCTTGCTGTGACCTGTGGAGACTTTCATGATCTTGCCTCCATCTGCCTTTCTGGTCTTTGCTTATGTTACTCTCTTCCTTGTTTCCTACTCTCATACTCACTGTCTATGCACTTGTGGGTCCCAATGCCTGAAACATCCCTCTCCTGGTTCTGCACATGACTGGCACCTTCTCATGCCTTATGCCCTGTGTAAATGCTGCCTCTTCAGAGAGGTCTCAGTGACCAATTTATTCAAAGTAGACCCCTCTTATTGCTTTTCATCACAGAATGATAGCAGTCTCACAGTTCATCATGATTCTGTGTATTTGTTTACTCTTTTTTTTGCTTATCACAGCCTCTACCAGAATGTGAATTCCATGAGGGCGGAAGCCATGTGTCTTTATTCTGTTAGATCCCCAACACCTAAAACAGTGCCTGGGACACGAATGAATGAAGTGAAATGTAGTGAATGGTAGGACAAGCCAACTGATGAAATGCCCTTGCAATCTATAGAGCTTAACCAGCAGCTAGGACATGTAAAGAACGGCATCATTCAGCTTCCCATCAGCAAGAGACCTGCAGTCAAAATGCCAAGGGAGGGCTTATTGTTTTCTTGACAGGAAAAGTCTCCACGATGATGTGTGTTAGATTATTTTTAAAACAATCTGTGGAGTGGGGATCCATTTTTTCTTCTTTCCCCTATAACCCCATCTCCCTTTGTCACCTGAAACCTACTTTGGGTATCTTGAAATACCAATGGGTATGTCATTTCTCTTCATGTGGTCTTTTTATTAAGAAAATGTAGCCAAAACTTGGAAAACAGGCAACATGAAACTATATATCCTTTCGATGTTTAAAGATACCTATCTGACTCTATGAAAATGTAACCTGGTTGTTTACCATTGACTGGGGCACAGATGTGGTAAAGTTAGATGTTAACATGTAGAAAATGATAGGGTACAAATGGTTTTTGCCTAGTAGAGGTGAAAATGATTTGTGTCCAGCAGAGAAGATAATTCTGAAGATGGTTTTATTGGTTGGCGGAACCAGACCAATAAAAATTGGTATCTAATTTTGTATCTAACTTAGCAATCTCATTCAGCAGCTCTCCCACACTGGCTATAGCTGCATCAGTTTTTTGCATCTGCCTTTGAACTAGCTTTGCCATCTTGCCTATAGCCTCATTAAGGAGCCAAATTATCCTGCCTGTCTCCTTGCTAATGAGTTAAATACATCTTGAACATGTGCTCATTATATATTTGTATGAGAAATGTGTTTTTGAATTTTGAAAAGCATGCTTTGATATCTTGGACAAAAAAAATTACTTTTTCATACTGGTTGAGCACATAGGCATTCCTAGATACAAATGTGAAGAAACACTTAACATTTTCAGACCAAAAAAAAAAAAAAAAAAGAAGAAGAAAGCTGCTTCTGGGAGTAAGAAGGAAAAATCCTTGGGTTTGAACTGCTGTCATATAAAACAGAAGGAAAAATCTTGACCCTCTGTAATCCCAGCAGCACCACTGGTAGGATTTCATAATGTGGCTTCCATGGATCAGGCCCCTTTAAACATCGCATCTCTTCATTCCCGAGAAATAATGTCACCAGGGCATCTCCATGGCATGTTGATGCCAGTGAAGTTGTTTGAAGGAGCTTGATTGGCCACTGCCCCCTGACTCCATCACGATCACATTGTTTCTCCTCTTCTCTACCAACCTGGTTTTGCAAGTGTAAAGAGACACACATGACTTGCTTCAGGAAGCCATGGTCTCTACCTCCCACTTGCCAAATATTATCGTCGTTCAAGCTTTTACGGAATCTCTAACTGGTACAGAGTTCACAAGTTAACAGCAGAATTGCAGTCCACAATTCTCATTTTCCTAATTCCCAGGAAATGGCTCAAGCCATTCTTCACATCTGTGACTAATAAGCAGCTCAACAACAGACAGCAATGATTCTAGCCCTTAACTAATGTCAAGATGGAAGGCACAGGAAGCAGTGTGAGGTTCAGTGCTGTGACTCCTTTGAGCAAGTTGACCTGAGTTCAGCAACTCTAAGGAAGTTACATCATTGCTCCGTGTCCATTTTTCTTAATCTATAATGAGAAGAGAGTTGTGGAACATCAGGCATATGTCACACCTTGTGGTAGCATCAGGGATGCAAATGTGAACACAAATCCCATTTCCTGATTCTGAGGAACTTTGAGTCTACTGCACAAAAGCACGAAAATAGAAAATTTCAAGTTGAGATTGGCATGAGTATAAAAGTACTGGGATAGGAAAGGGTACTTGGATGTCTAAGCTGGGATTTTAGAAAATAAAAAGGAATTAACTAGTGAGGAAGTGATATGGTTAGGCTAATTGAAACATGGGGGTGGTTTCCCCCATGTTGTTCTTGTGACAGTGAGTGAATTCTTATGAGATCTGATGGTTTAATAAGGGGCTCTTCCCCCTCTGCTCGGCACTTCTCCTTCCTTCCACCTTGTGAAGAAGGTGCCTTGCTTCCCCTTCACCTTCCACCATGATTGTAAGTTTCCTGAGGCCTCCCCAGCCATGCTGAACTGTGAGCCAATTAAACCTCTTTCCCTTATAAATTACCCAGTCTCGGGCAGTTCTTTGTAGCAATGTGAAAATGGACTAACACAGGAAGGAAATTCCAGGTGGAGGGACCTACATGGGCAATGGCTTTATTCTTAAACCAACAATATGCATATGAGAGGCAGTGAACATATCACTGATGTTGGACCACACAATGGGAGGTTGAGAAGTCTTGCTGTATACAAACGAAACAAAGTGATTGTGCTGGAGACAGGAGAGAAAGCAGCCAATCAAAACCTGCCCACCTCCACTCGCACTTCGGTTTGTCCCGTGTTGCTCATGTCTGCACATGACATTATCATCCTTTCAGTTGCAGAGGCCAGAAATCTGGATGCACTGATGATACCTCCTTCTCACCCTCCTATGTCAAGTCTATTATCAGGTACTGACCATTTATCTGACCATCTCCATTAATATCACTTCAATTCAAGCTACAGTTATCTCTTTTCTGGACTATAGTGGTATATACTTTCTGGCCTACCCAAAACCAGTTGGATTTCTTTTCATCTTGTTTCCTCAGTGTAGTCAGGATAATCTGAAAATGATAATCTGATCATATCCACCCTCCTGCCACCCTTTTCTCCAACTCCCACACCTGGCTTAGTTTAGTCCAGTTGTTTTCTGATTCCCTTTCTCATCTCTTGATATTCCTGCCTTTGCTCTTGAGAGGTAGCAGTAGTCTTATTCATCAGGCTTTCAAGGCCTGCCTCTGGTCTTGTTGTTGCCTGGACTGTCTTCTTGTCTTCGCTTAGTTAACAGCCTAATCTCTCAGATCACAGCTCCAGTGTCACTTCCTTGGATAAGCCTTTCCTGACCCCCTTTCCTAGTAAGATTCTGTTATTGACTCCCATAAAACTACATTTCTCCTCCACACTATGTTTCACACTTGTAATCTTAGATCTGTTTGATCGATACAGTTTCCTCAATTCGTATGTAAGACTTAAGAGCAGAGGCTGAGTTTGGTGTTGCTCACTGGTATATAATAGACCCTCAATAAATATTTGTTCAAATACTAAATAGGAGAAAGTGTGCGAATGAGGCCAGCAGTCTGTCAGTGAACCAGGGCCAACGGCAGCCAAGTTGCTGTGGGCCTTGTGGCCACATAAGGACTTTGGATCTAATCCTGTGGGATACTCTAGATTATTCCAAACCAACATATGGAATTAGAGAGATCACTCAGGCTCTGTGGAAAGTGTTTGAGGTGGGGAATCCCGAGATTGGGTCTCTGAGATAGATTCCTTTTATCAGTGACTTTCTATCACTCTTGTCTTTCTTATTCTAAATACATTTCATGGGTAACACCATTTGGGGCTTTATTTTTCTGCGGTGGTTTCAACAGACCTTGAGGTTAGGCTATATACATAAAATGCGTGTTTGTCAGTTACCACCATCTAAAGACCACTATGGGGTTTCATCACATTTTGAGAATAAATTGGAGTATTGGGTGTAAAACTCACTTTGGAACAATTTGGAGGCTTTCTCATAGGCTAGATAGTCATATTTCAAAGCAGTGGAAATTGAGGTAACTGAGGTACACAAAACCATGTTCTGAAAAGAGTGTCAAATATATTAAGAAACCATGGGCCAAGAAAACAGACAGTGGGTTCAGATAGGAGCCAGCTTGCACTCACTCCTGTCATGTCCCTGTCTATCCCTGAATTGAGCTCTGATTTTCATTTTATGGCCCAAATTCTATCCTTTTAATTTTCTCCTAGGACTTGGACACAAACTTGACCTCTAAGCCCTTTCTGTTTTAGACCAATTTATTCGAGGGCCCCCCTGGCTCCCCTCTTGGGCCCGGGGTTAGGGATGGGATTAGACTCTTCCCTCCGATTCTTGTGAGCAGCTTGACATCACGGAGAGTAGCAGATTTATGATTAGTCCCACTGCTTGCTAGCCATATAATTTTGGTAGGTTGCTTAACTTCTCTGTGTCTCCATTTCCTCATTTTGTAAAATAGTGATAATTATATGTATTTCATAGCATTGTCATGAGAATCAAATGTCTTCATTCATGTAATATTTAGCATAGTATCTGGCTTGTGGAAACTGCTCAATAAATGTTACTTGTTAGTATCAGTCTTATTTTTATCGTCATCATCATCATTTAGCTCCCACAAAAACCCTGTAAGCTTATTAATCCTATGCTCATTTCACAAGGACTTCAAAATCCTTGGAGGAAAATAAAAGACCTAAAGGGAAAAATCAGGGTCATACGATGTTGGAGACTTCTTTTAAGAACAAGATAGAGACAAAACTGGAATGAGAATGAGTTGGATGAAGCCAAGTGAATCCCATCCTAGGTGACTATGCCATCCAGTGGAGGAGGCTAATGGCACTGGGGGGGCTTGAAGGTACAGCAGTAGGGCTGACAGCAGCGGGAAGGAGACAACTGCTTTCACAAAGAAATTCTTCTTGTACTGAAAGTGTTTTAGTGTTGAGTCTAGTCTTTTTTGGAAACTCTAGAGTTAAAAGCCTGTTGATTTTAAAAATTCAGGCTGGTGGTTTACCCCTCCCCCAGCTGATGTGTGGGTCTGTATTGTTCTTTCAGGGTAAATGTCAAAAGTACTGGCAAAGAATTTTTAGACTTATTCTCTCTCTCTCCCTCTCTCTCTGTGTGTGTGTGTGTGTGTGTGTGTGTGTGTAAGATAGAGTCTCACTCTGTCAAGCAGGCTGGAGTGCAGTGGCACATAGTTCACTGTATCTTTGAATTACTGGGGTCAAGCCATCCTCCCACCTCAGCCTTCCAAGTAGCTAGGAATACAGGCACTTGCAGCAATGCCTAGCAATTTTTTTTTAAAGATGGGGTCTCACTACGTTGCCCAAGCTGCTCTTGAACCTTAAAAAAAGTATCCTTTCCTCTGGTAATCAGATGAGTTGTCCTTTAGACACATGAGAAGTTTCAGATTAAACCTTTTACAGCTTGTCTCTTCTCTGCTCATCCTCTTTCTTTCAGTAGCGTAAGCCTGACTACCAGAGCATGGTCAGATTGTGCATTGAGTCAAAAACTGCTATCACAAATTCCAAGAGAAATCAATACAAGATTGCCTCATTATAGAGAGATTACAAAGAGACAGAACAATTTTTAACAAAAGCCATGTTCTTGCAAAATTGTTTCCATGTGGAGCTATTTTATGAGCTTCTTATGATTTCCTCTAGGTCAGCTTCCTGTCCCGTTAATTCACATACACAAATGTATAGAAAAGGGGAAATGGAAAGTGAATTGGATTAGCTTGAGAAGATGAAGTGAAAAAAATAAACAAAAAGAGAAATCTATTTTTGTTTGCAAAGGAAATAAGGAAAAAATAGTGTGAATGGGAGTTTGTTTTGACATGCTCAAATAGTTTCCAGGATGCTTTATGGAAAATGTTTAGCACAAGTTCCCTCGCATTTATTGTGAGCCATCACAGTCTCTCTAAAGTCCTGTTGCATTTTTTGTGTGCTTAGGGCTGCCTCATTTTAATCCATAACTAATTACTATTCTCAAGGCTCCTGTGATCAAGAGCATACAATAAATTAAATGAGTGTTGCTTGGACTTAATCCCTTCTGAGACTTGGAGATTAAGAAGCTGAAGAGTTGAAAAAAATGTGCTCAATTACAGCTTTCTGGAAGAGCTGTGACATTTAATAGAAAAGACACTGTCACTGAATTTGTGTTAAATGTCACACATTGCAGATGAAACTTCTACACAGGGCAAAGTATCAAGCTGTAGGTAATCATCAACTCAATTAATTGTGCACTTGCTTTGTCTGCATGAGGAACTTTAAATAGGAATGGGAAGAAAGCAAGAAAGATTTTGAGAGTAGACTTAAAGCCCTAGCATTTTTTCCCCTCATCAATGACTATCTCTCAGGTTATTCCAGAATTACTCTTATAGCAAAACTGGAATGTAAGAAGAATCTCCTATGTTGATATTTTATTTTACTATTCAGCTTCTTTCCCTCTCCTTTACTCCTTCCCCAACAACCCTGCTGCTAGAAAATCTCAACAACCATGCAGACCTGCCCATATATTTAGATGGTCCAACCTTAATGTGGTTCTCACTACTGCTTGATCACTTTTTCTCTGTTATCCTCCTTATTCCTGTCAAGAACTAGGCAGGGTCTGTGTTTTAGTCCATCATCTGCTGCTCCATTCTCTATAACAGAATATCACAGACTAGGTCATTTATAAAGAACAGAAGTTTATTTGGCCCATAGTTCTGGAGACTGGGAAGTCCAAGATCATGGCACCAGCATCTGGTGAGTGTCATTCCATGGTGGAAGGCATCACATGGCAAGCAAGCATCCAAGATAGAGAGAGAAAATAAGGCTGAACTCATCCTTTTCACCCCTGCAATAACAAACTCACTCCCGTGATAACAACATTAATCTATTTACGAGGGCTCTTAATCACCTCTTAAAGGTCCTACCTCCCAATATCTTTACATTGGCAAACAAATTTCAACGTGAGTTTTTGAGGGGAGATTCAAGCCATAGCAATCTGAGATTTTACCCTGCTTGCAAGCTAACAAGTTAGTCTGCCATGCTTTTATGAATGCAA
The DNA here is from genome assembly GCF_009828535.3 of Hylobates moloch. Classification (NCBI taxonomy): domain Eukaryota; kingdom Metazoa; phylum Chordata; class Mammalia; order Primates; family Hylobatidae; genus Hylobates; species Hylobates moloch. The sequence continues at coordinate 30,536,780 of NW_026652292.1, read as the reverse complement.
TGCTGGCAGAAGACATGAAAATCCTGAGTCATAGACAAAGGACTTTATTGCTCACAGCATAATAGGACACGAGCATCTGTTTGTACCTGTCCCTCTTGTCCCATAATTTGCACCGGGGTGTTGCAGGCAGCCCAAGTGTATGCTATGCATACAGTGGATTTTATCCCAGCTTAGGACCCCCAAAATTAGAAAGCCCCAATCCTTTAAAACAAATTGTAAGCAAACATGTCCAACTTTTGCCCCAGAGGAAGCCATCACCTTTATTATTATGGACATAAAGTAAATGATTCCTTTTCCCTGGAAAAAGACTATCTTCTAAGGCTGTTTCCTTTACAACATCCTTCAAAGGATACTCTGGAACAAAACCTATATCTTTGCTCAGATGATGTGCAGAAACATGAGACACCCATGTAGAATCTTCTACTAGCAGTTCCTGTTACAGGCACTGGAATTATTATTGCAGATTTTCTACTGATTTCTCAAACTTCTGGTCTCTTTACTGCCCCTTCCCTAATCCACAGGAGAACTTGCCTATTTGTTAACTTACCACAAAACCTCCCATTCACCTAGTCTTCACTTTTTCTGGCCTAATGGATATATTCTCTCCCTTTTCTCCTTTCCTTCATGGGTGGTGTGCATCCTCAGTTTTGTCAGTCAGTATACCTGCTGTAAACCAGGATATATTCAGTGCCTGAGACAAGGAGAAGAATAAACCTCAATTCTTGTTCTGGAGGAGCTAAGAGGAAGGCAGGCCTACAATTTGATTATTATGACCTTGCACAGCAAGTGCTGTGAACCAAGTATGAAGAAGGTATATTGACAGGAAGCTAAACCAGACTAGCGGGCAGGGAAAGCTTCCTAGAAATTCCCAAATTAAATCTTAAAGAATGAATAGAGGTTGAATGGGTTAAAGGGGGTAAGAGAAAAAGGCAATCTAGGAAGAGGGAACATCTTGAAGAAAGGAAGGTGTGTGGGAGTATGTGAGGAGGATCTGAGGGAGTGCTAATACAAGCAGTTGTTGCTAAAGCATAAACTGTGAGGTTGCAAATGAAAGGAGAGCTTCCTGGAGGCTAGACTTTGAAGGATCTTGAGCCATGGGTCATGATATGGACAGACTTTTGTTTTCATCCACCTGCCAACAGTGAGGAGGATGGATTTGAAGAGGGCCTGGATATTGTAAACCAAGCATAAAATGAAGGTTCGGGCTAAGGATAGTAGGTAGCAAAGACGTAGAGGAGGTGGCCGGGCGCGGTGGCTCACGCCTGTAATCCCAGCACTTTGGGAGGCCGAGGCGGGCAGATCACGAGGTCAGGAGATCGAGACCATCCTGGGTAACACGGTGAAACCCTGTCTCTACTAAAAATACAAAAAATTAGCCGGATGTGGTGGCGGGCACCTGTAGTCCCAGCTACTCAGGAGGCTGAGGCAGGAGAATGGCATGAACCCGGGAGGCGGAGCTTGCAGTGAGCCGAGATTGTGCCACTGCACTCCAGCCTGGGTGACAGAGCCAGACTCTGTTCAACAACAACAACAAAAAAGATGTAGAGGAGGTAAAATTAGCAGCACATGATGACAGATTGGGATGCAGGGTATGGGAGGAGAGGGGGCTAACAAGACACTGGCATTTCTAGATTGGGCAACTGAGTTGATGGTGGTTCCTGCAACCACAGAAGGCACAGAAGGAATTGCAGGTTAAAGTGGAATGAAAGGATTTTGGGGATGCTGAGTTGAAAGTACCTGTGGAGGTGACCATCAGGAGATTTAGGTTCATAAATTTGAACTCGGAGAGATTTGGAATGAGATACAGATGTGGGAGCCAACTGTCATATTTTGGAGTGATTTCCAAAAATATGACTGATTGAGAGTGAACTAAGCAATGGACCAAAGGAAGGGCAGAAGAAGAAGGGCTCACAGAGGAGCCCAGGAAGTGGACAAAGAGTAAGAAGAGGACAGAGGTAAGAATCTCGAAAGAAGAGGTTATCTGCTTTTCTGTTTGTCTCCTCACTGAGGGTGGGATTGTGAGGTTGAGGAGTAGAAATAAGCCATAATCATTTATTGGTTAATTACTAAGTCTTTCCAATTATTCAAAGCAGAGTTTAGAGAAGTCCTCAATAGTTTGGAAACCACTAGTCCTAAACTCATAGCTGCAAACCTGTGTTCCAAGCCCTGCTCTGCCAATGCCTGTTTTGTGACTTGGCTAAGATACTGTCCCTCACTGTTTAAATGAGAGTATTAAATGCATAATTCCCAAGGCCCTTCAGGGAAATGGGCTCTTCATTATGATGAAAACACTGGAGGCAGCATTTGGAATGCAACATCTGGAAGATGACTCTGCTTTCTCCACAACGATGCAGGTGGGTCCTTGCTGACACTGAATTTGGTTCAGGAATGTGGGAGATTGGACCTTTGTAAACATTCGCTTTTTCTAAATAGACACACGTAGATTGGAATGTAAGATTTTCAAACTGGTGATTCAAGCCAATGTATAAGAGGACAATGTTGAAAGGTAGAGCTTTTCAGATCCAATAAAATCCCCCTTTGAACAGTGTGCCCTTGCCAGGGACCCTGTGAGCTAAGGGAGAACAAGAGCTCTGTTTCTGCCTGTGTAGCTGCTTCAACTCTAATAAGCTTTTATATTCATGGCTATTTAATTAGGGATCTTAATTAACTTTAGCAGGGTGTATCCATGTGTGAATGCGTGGATGTGGAATAGTGTGGAGGTGTGTGTGTGTATGTATGTGGATGTGTGGGTATGTATGTGTGTGTATGTGGGTCTGTGTGTATATGAGTATGTGTTGGTGTGTGTATGTGGGGGTATGGGGGTGTGTATGTGAGTATGTGGGTGTGAGTATGTGAATCTGTATGTATGTATGTATGTATGTAGGTGTGTGTGTATGTGAGTGTGTGGGTGTATGTGTATATGAGTATGTGGATCTGTGTGTATGTGTGTATGTATGTGGATGTGTGTGTATGTATGTGGGGGTATGTGTGTGTGTATGTATGTGGGTTTGTATATATGTGTGTGTATGTGAGTATGTGGGTGTGTGTGTATGTATGTGGATGTGTGTGTGTATGTGAGTATGTGGGTGTGTGGGTATGTGAGTGTGTGGATGTGTGTGGGTATGTATATGGGTGTGTGTGTATGTAGGTGGATGTGTGTGTGTTTGTGAGTACGTGGGTGTGTATGGGTATGTGAGTATGTGGTTGTGCGGTTGTGTGAGTGCATGGGCTCTTCCTACCCACTGTAACACGTCTGAAAGACTGCAGGTTCCCTTTGATTCAAAGGTATGAGTTCTCACATATAATCAGTGAGTAATCTGCATAGGATTGTACCAGAAAGTGTTATAAGATCTTCTATTGCAACCCTCCAGCCTTGGTCCTGACCAGTTATTTTTAAGGTGTTTTTGTATTTTTCTGTTTGTTTTGAGTTCATTGTACATTCACATGCAGTTGTAAGAAATAGTACAGAGAAATTCCTATTACCCTTCATTCATTTTCTCCTAATGGTAACATCTTGTGTAATCTTAGTACAATATGACAACTCAGAATGTGATAGTCCAACAATTCCACCTACCTTCAGATGCACATAGTGGTGTGTGCATGTGCATGATCATGTGTGTATACATTTAGTTCTATGGAATTTTTGTCACACATATAGGTTTGTGTGACCATCACCACAATTAGCATTAGAACAGTTCCCTCACAAGCATCCCTTGTACTACCCTTTCATACCTTTTATACTTCCCTTCCACCTACCTACCTGATCCCTGATAAGCACTAATCTGCTCTGTGATAATACATCTGTATGATTTTTGTCATTTCAAGAATGTCATATAAATGGAATAATACCAGATATAACTTTTGAGACTGGATTTTTTTCATTCAGCATAATTCTCTTGAGATCCATTCAAATTGTGTGTATCAAGAGTTTGTCCCCTTTTTGCTGAGTGGTGTTATATGTACCTATTTGTTTAACTATTCACCCACCGAGGGACATTTGGGTTGTTTCCAGTTTTTAGCTATTATGAATAAAACTACTATAGACGTTCTACTATAGACGTTCAACTACAGGTTTTTGCGTGAACATAAGTCCTCGCTTCTCTGGAATAAAGGCACAGGAATGTAACTGCTAAGTTATATGGTCATTGCCTATGTAGGGTTTTGTTTGTTTGTTTGTTTGTTTTTTGAGATAGAGTCTCGCTTTTGCCATTCAGGCTGGAGTGCAGTGGCACGATCTTGGCTCACTGCAACCTCCGACTCCTGGATTCAAGCAATTCTCCTGCCTCAACCTCCTGAGTAGCTGGGATTACAGACACCCGCCACCATACCAGGCTAATTTTTGTACTTTTGGTAGGGATGGGGTTTCACCATGTTGGCCAGGCTGGTCTCAAACTCCTGACCTCAGGTGATCCACCCATCTCAGCCTCCCAAAGTGCTGGGATTACAGGTGTGAGACACCGCGCCCGACCACCTATGTAGTATTTTTAAGAAACTACCAAACTTTTTCCATAATGACTGCACCATTTTCCACTCTGACCAGCAGTGAATGATTCAGTTTTACCACATCCTCACCAGCATTTGGGTGTTGTCATGATTTTCTATTTTACCCATTCTGGTAAATGTGTAGTAATATATCATTGTGGTTTTAACTTGCAATTCCCTGATAGCTAGTCATGTTGAGCATCTTTTTATGTGCTTATTTGCTATCTGTATATCCTCCTTGGTGACGTGTCTCTTTACGATATTTGCCTATTTTCTTATTGTTTGTTTTTTTATTGTTGAGTTTTGAGAGCTCTTTACATATTTTAAATATAAGTCCTTCGTCAAATATGTGGTTTACAAGTATTTTATCCCACACTGTAGCTCTTTTTATCCTCTTCATAAGGTTTCTCTCAAAGCAAAAGTGTTTAATTTTGATGTGATCTAGTTTATCAATTTTTCCTTTTATTAATTGTGTTATTAGTGCCAAGTGTATAAATTCTTTGCCTATCCCTAGGTTCCTAAGATTTTCTATGCTTTTTTTTCTAGAAGTTTCATAGTTTCACATTTTATATTTAAGTCTATGATCCATTTTGAGTTAATTTTTGTACCAGCTATGAGGTTTAGATTGAAATTCTTCTTTCTCTTTTTTTATTTATTTGTTTTTGGTCTGTGGATATCTAGTTGCTCCAGCACTGTATATTTATTTTCCCAAATACAAATAATGCTTTATTATCTGGATTTGAATTTTTCACTATGAATTTCTTAATCTAAGACTTTTGCCTTTTTTTTTTAATACTACACCTTCTGGCCTTCAACTCGTATATTCAAGAAGTGCAGAATAAGTGTAATATTAATTTAAGTAAAAGTTTAACAGATCTACTACATTATAGAGTGCAAATATAGTGATGTATTCCAAAAACAAATGGAATTCATTCCCAGGTCATGATATTCACACAATAAACACACACAGTAGAACTAATGACATATCCTACGTGATGCTTGGACTTTACGTGATGCTTGGACTTTACCTATGGGTACAGGATTCATTGTGGAGCGTTTCACAGATTGAATATGGTTTGGGTAAGAGCTTCCCCATCCCCATGGGCAACATCCTCATGGGCAACGTGAAACATTGTCAAAAGTTTTAGGGAACTGGATGGTATCATTGCAACAAACAAAAGAAAAGACTGTGGTAGAAAACAGGAGAAAGACTGGAGAAAGAGTATTCGTTATTATGGAAAATAGCTTTAGAAATAACCATAATAATTCAGGAAGGACTGTAAAGAATTATGATTTGCTGAACATAGACATGTTCAATTTTATTTGTTCGAAAGTTTATGTCTGCTAACTAATTGTATTGATCACTTTCAGACCACTGTTTTTCTATTTTCAAATGAATGCAAATCCCTATTTTTGGTTTACTTTACATCTCTTTATTAAAATGCATGTTTCATTATTGTTTTAGTCTGAACACCTTTTATTTTGGGCTGACTTTGCTTGCTGTCTGCAATTTCCCCCAAAAAAACAAAGGAATTGAGAACTTTAGTTGCTATTGAATCAAGATATTTGTCCTGAACTTGATTGTGTCATCAGTGGGAAAGTTACAAGTCTGATAAATGGTGACTGACTTGCAGGGTAAGAGGGAGGAAAAAATCAGCTAAGTATCTGATTAGAATCCTCCAGAGGCCGGGTGTGGTCGCTCACGCCTGTAATCCCAGCCCTTTGGGAGGCCAAGGCAGGTGGATCACTTGAGGTCAGGAGTTTGAGATCAGCCTGGCCAACATGGTGAAACCCTGTCTCTACTGAAAAATAGAAAAAGTAGCTGGATGTGGTGGTGCAGGCCTATAGTCCCAGCTACTCAGGAAGCTGAGGCACAAGAATCGCTTAAACCCTGGAGGATTGCACTACTGCACTCCAGCGTGGGCGACAGAGTGAGACCCTGCCTCATAAAGAAAAAAAAAATTCCTCCAAAGCAGATTTAACTGTAATGTAAATCAGTAGATCAGTCATCAAGGAACAGATCCCTAGGTGAAAATAGATGCCAGGACTACTAAATATCAGAACACAAATACAGGTGTCCCCTTACAATGTTTCCCTTTATGATTTTTTGACTTGAGAAAATTATATGCATTCAGCAGAAATCATACTTCGAGTGCCCATATAATCTTTTCACTTTTAGTACAGTATTCAGTAAATTACATGAGATATTCAACACTTTATTATAAAATAGGCTTTGTATGAGATGATTTTTTTCCAATTGTAGGCTAATGTAAGTGTTCTGAGCACATTTAATGTAGGCTATGCTAAGTTACAATATTTGGTAGGTTAGGAGTATTCGTTGCATTTTTGACTTATGATATTTTGAATTGATGACTAGTTTATCAGGACATAACCCTGTTGTAACTTAAGGAGTATCTGTGTCATTTACTTCTTGTTGCTTGAGGTGAGGATTTGTCAGGTTTGTTTCCTAGTATCTTGCGCACATTAAAACAAATGCTAGGATAGAAAGATATTGGAAGCAGGTGCAGTAGTATGGTGAAGTTAATTGAGAAAAGTCTTTCAAAGGTGCTCTGGAATCTTAATGATTTCCAAAACTGTTGCCTTTGAGCTTCCCTATCTTGCCTCTGGTAGCCTAATTAATACAGAATAACTTTTTAACTGGTACCAAGTTCCACTCCAGTTCAAATGACAGCTGTCAGGAGAATGTGGCTGAGAACTGAGGAGATCCTTAGTTATCTAATTATTTTTAGAAGACAGAAGATACATAGATACTTAATTATCTACCTATCTTTAGAAGTGTTTGGTTTAATGAGTGCTGTCATTCATAAGGTGTTTTAGAATCATGCTAGGCACTATTGGGGCTATAAACAGAGTTTGTTTTCAGATTATTTAATCATCAGCAGGGCTTCAATATCCTCCCATCCACCAGAGCAAAGTAGAGAGTTATAGAGAAAATATAGTCTTTGAGGTGCATATAAAATAATGGAGGACCTATGGAAAATGCAAATATGCCAAAAATGCTACAGATACAACCAATAGTGTAACCAGTTGCAACCATACAGAATTATTCCTATTATTGAGGTTGTATATTCACTCTTTCAAGTGTGAGTCTCGGTAAGCGAGAAATCTTTTTTTTTTTTTTTTTTTTTGAGACAGTCTCGCTGTTGCCCAGGCTGAAGTGCAGTGACGTGATCTTGGCTCACTGCAACCTCCGCCTCTTGAGTTCCAGCAATTATCCTGCCCCAGCCTCCCAAGTAGCTGGGGATTACAGGTATGCACCACCACACCCAGCTAATTTTTGTATTTTTAGTAAAGACAGGGCTTCAGTAAGTGAAAACTCTTTAAGTTTTATGTACTATTTGTGGCTTTACCACTTGAAAACCATTAGTGATCAATTCTAATTACTAAAGTAAACTTTCTTCTTACCAGTAGACAGGGGTTAATCATCACTCTCCTAACGATTAATACTTCACATTGTTGTTCACAAAATCAAATAAGATGAAGTATGTGGAAGTAATTGATAAGCCATATCGTGCTAAGCATGAAATGTGGATTTATTATTATGTAGAACCTCACTGGGACTCACATATATAAAAAGCTGATTAATCTAGTATAGAGTAAACACACCTAATAGCAATAATTTAAGCATATCCTTAAAAAGACCCTGTATGGTGGCCAGGCATGGTGGCTCACGCCTATAATCCCAGCACTTTGGGAGGCCAAGGCAGGCAGATCATGAGGTCAAGAGATCAAGACCATCCTGGCCAACATGGTGAAACCCTGTGTCTACTAAGTATACAAAAATTAGGTGGGCATGGTGGCACGTGCCTGTAGTCTCAGCTACTCGGGAGGCTGAGGCAGGAGAAACCCTTGAACCTGGGAGGTGGAGGTTGCAGTGAGCTGAGTTTGTGCTACTGCACTCTAGCCTGGCAACAGAGTGAGAATCCGTCTCAATAGAAAAACAAAGACCCTGTATGGAAGATACACCTGAATGTGTGTTACAAGCTAGAGATTTGTGCCTTATCTATGATAAACACCTGAGCCTCTCCCCTATCCTATGGAACACAGGCTATACAGGGGATTGAGGCCCTGAGTTTTGGAGTAAATGAAGGTTGCCAGGTGGAGGTTATTAGCAGGAGGTTATTAAGTGAAAATACTATATAGACCACATGATGTCGGCAGGTAGTTGTAGTTTTTCTGGCCAGCCCTGCAACACTGGACTGTGTATGTTAACGGTGGAGGGTGTCCAGGTTCTTGGCATCTTAAAGAATTGGAAAAAACACACAAACAAAGCAAGGAAGGAATGAAGGGTGTTATTGAAAATGAAAGTACACTCCACAGTGTGGGAGCAGGACTGAGCTTAGAGGCTCAAAGGCCCTGTTACAGAATTCTGGGGAGTTTAAGTACCCCTTAGAGGATTCCATTGGTTACTTGGGGTACGCCCTATGTAAATGGAGAGGATGAAGTAAAGTTACAAAGTCATTTATGGCATATGCCCTATGGAGAGGATATTTCCTGTTGTAGCTGAAGTGTGAATGTTTTACCTGCCTCTAGATCCTATTTTCCTGCCTCATCTCCCCCCGAGAGATGTGATCCCCATAAATCTTTATGGGAGGCAGAGGGATCGATGATGGGAAGGCAGATATATTGTCCAGCCCACCACTGGACCCTCTCCCCATCACATAAGCCCCTAATAAAACCCTGTATCTCATTTGCTGGCCTTGGGTCTCTTCTTCAGCCTCTTGAACCTGATGAGGTTAATAGAGGTTTGGCACAACATCTGTGGTTTCCACCTGAAGTCTTTCTCTCACATTTTGTGTAATTCTTGGCCGTTGCTCATGGCTTTGGCTTTGGTTTAGGCCCCTCTTCTTGATTTCTCTCTTTCTCTCTTATACATTTTAAATTCATTTTTAATTGACAAAAATTGTATTTATTTTTGGTGTACAACATGTTTTGAAATATGTGTACACGGTGGAATGGCTAAATCAGGCTAATTAACACATACATTACCTTGTATGCTTACTTTTTTGTGATGAGACTACTTAAAAATCTACTCTGTTAGCAATTTTCAAGTATACAGTACAGTACATCATTGTTAACGACAGTCAGCATGTTGTACAATAGATCTCTTGAACTTATTCCTCCTATCTAAACTGAAATTTTGAATCCTTTGACAAACCTCTTCCAGCTCTTCCCCCAGCCCCTGATCTCTGCTTCTGAGTTTTACTTTTTTTAGATAACACGTAAGTGAGATCATGTGGTATTTGTCTTCCTGTGCCTGGCTTAGTTCACTTATGTCTTCAAAGTTCATCCATGTTGTCACAAATGGCAGTATTTCCTTGTCTTTTAAGGCTGAATAGTATTCCATTTTATATATATATATATATATATTTCCCTTGTCTTTTCCCTTCCCTTTATTTCTGATTCATGCCACCTGGCCAGTTTTTTATGTTGAGTGGGCACATTTGTTCCATATATATAATGGAATGTATATGATATGTATATCTTACAGTTTCTTTATCCATTCATCAGTCTATGGGCACTTAGGTTGATTCCATATCTTGCTATTGTGAATAATTCTGCAGTGAACATGGCAGGTATCTCTTTGACTTACTGATTGTATATACTTAGGATATATACCCCGTGGGATTCTGGGATCATACAGTAGTTCTTTTTTTAATTTTTTGAGAGACCTCCATGCTGTTTTCCATAATGGCTACTAATTTACATTTCTACCAACAGTGTACAATGGTTTCCTTTCCTCCACAACCTCTCCAAATCTTATCTTTCATCTTTTTGATAGTAGCCATTTTAACAGGTATGAGATGGTATCATATTATAGTTTTAATTTGCATTTCCTTGATGATAAGTGATGTTGACTTTTTATATGTATATCTGTTGGCCATTTGTATGTCTTCCATTGAGAAATACCTATTTGGGTCCTTTGCCCATTTTTCAATTGGATTATTTGTTTTCTTGCTATCCAGCATAATTTATTGAAAAGGCTATCTTTCCTTCAGTGAATTGCTTTTTTACCTTTGTCAAAAATCAGTTGGGCATATCTAGGTGGGTCACTTTTGGGGTTCCCTGTCTGTTTCATTGATCTATGTGACTATCCCTGCACCTATAGCACACTGTCTTGACTATTATAGCTGTATAGTAAGCCTTAATATGAGGTAAAGTGATACATTCCACTTTATTTTTCTTTTTTCAGAATTGCTTTAGCTAATCCAAGGCCTAGAACTTTTTAAATAAATTTGATATAAATTTTAGAATGAGCTTGTGTGTGTCTACAACAGAGTTGCTGAGATTTTGATAGGAATTGCAATAAAGCTATACATTCATAGCTTGGGAGAATAGATCATGTCTTTACTATGTTGAATCTTCAAATCCATTAACACAGTATGTTTCTGTATTGACTTAGGTCTTAGACTTCTTTAAGCAGGATTTTATAATTTTCAGGATACAGATCCTGTATATGTTTTGTTAATTTATACCTAAGTATTTCACTTTTTATAACAATTATAAGTGGTAATACTATTGGTAATTGTAAATGGTAATGTTAAATTAATGAGTGTTCTCTAAGAGACCTCTCCCAAAACATAACAAAGAAATGTAAGGTTAAAAACAGACCAGAAAAATATCCGATCATAGTTGATGTTTTATGTGATAACATGCCTTCCTGTCTGAAGGAGCTGGAACTGAGGCACCTCCCCAGTGAGGTTGGTGACCAACTGCAACTCCAAGTTTTATCTAGAAACCTTTCTTATATTCTTTTTTTTTTTTTTTTTTTTTTTTTTTTTTTGAGACGGAGTCTTTCTCTGTCCCCCAGGCTGGAGTGCAGTGGCACGATTTCGGCTCACTGCAAGCTCCGCCTCCTGGGTTCACGCCATTCTCCTGCTTCAGCCTCCCGAGTAGCTGGGATTACAGGCGCCCGCCACCACGTCCGGCTAATTTTTTGTATTTTTAGTAGAGACAGGGTTTCACCATGTTAGCCAGGATGGTCTCAATCTCCTGACCTCGTGATCTGCCCGCCTCGGCCTCCCAAAGTGCTGGGATTACAGGCTTGAGCCACCGCGCCCAGCCTCTTATATTCTTTGACTCAATATCTGAGCTAAGTGAACTTGATCTAGTTCTTCACTTCTCTGAGATTTAATTTCCCTTATTATAAAATAAAAATGATAATGCCTTCTTTACAAATAATACTGAGTAGACGCAATTAAAAGACACAGCATATGTAAAAGCATCTGGCACATAGTAAATGATCAAGAAATGTTTCCTTCCTTTCTCTCCACCCTTTCCTTCCTTCCTCCTTTTTTTCTTTCCTTTTCTCTTTTCCCTTCCGTTTATTCCTGATTCATGCCACCTGACCAGTTTTTTTTGTCATGGGTGGGCACGTTTGCTCCCATCTAGGGAGGGCTGTTAATCTAGCAGCAGCTTGGCTGGTTGAATTGGAGGCTGACTCCCTCTTTCCCAGTTTGTCCGCCAGAATTCCTCTACCAAATGTCATTCTGCTGGATGATGTAACAATGAAGATTATTAAATAATGAAGTCAGTTTATTCCATCTAAATTCTTTATGCTGAGCAGCTCAGTGACTTTTAACACATGATAAGCCACCTTTCGGTGTTTTCACAAAAGTAGACTGGTCTTTAATAGTTACTTATGATGAGGATACCTAAAAATGCCTCTAACACATAACTGAAGCCCCTTAGGCCTTTTATGATTTGGGTGTGGGCCTCAGCAAAATACAGAATGGTAGAGAAGCAAGCTCATAATTTGATGCAGAGACTGTCCTGAAGTTCTTGGACTGAGCCCAGAGCAAGGCTCAGATGAGAGTGAGCCAGTGGAGGTTAGTCATCCTCCTGGTGGAATCCATCCTGTACCAGGAATGGCTCTATGTGGAGGCCCCAAAGAAATGAGGCAAGGGAAAGTAATTTCCCCTTTAGAAATTCAACTTAAAACAGAGCCCTTAAAGAGCTGATTATCTCTTTCTTCTTCTCCCCATTCAACAAGTGTTCATCCAGGTAATTTGGAGTAATCCCTCCCCTCCTAGCCCCAGTAGTAGCTACCAGTCAAGCGGATGCCACAGGGCTGGCATAGGCCTCAGAAGCCCTTGAAGCTGCAAGCTGGGGGCATCTGCTACAGCATCCTACTTGCTGTCAGGTGACCAATTCTCCTAACTGGTCAGCAGCCTGGAGAGATTATGTCATCCACTGTCCTTCACCCATGGGTGTCAAACCAAGATAAACTTCAAGTGTTAGAAAATATCCAGCACAACCCTAGCCTTGCAGGATGTCTCATGAGAAGAAAAAACGTTTGTTGAAAATCTGCTTATTTTGCATTAGAAATAAAAATGCCTCTTCGATATTGCATTGGCTTAGGATGCAGAGAGACACAGAAATAGACCTTCAAATAGCTTTTGGTTATTGCTAACATATTTTAAATTTTTCTCCAAGGGCTGCTTGTCCCAGTCTTAATTTCTGTCTTGGAGTTTTCCCCTTCAGGTTCTTCTAGTGGAGGTCATTAGAGTGGGAGTGTTTAAGGCAGAAGATTAGTCAAGAGGAGTCAGTTGGCCTCTGCCACATGACTGCCAAATGTCTGATGCACTCACCCTGAATTCATCTCACTTGGACGCCTCTGGAGACGAATGCCTAATGCAATGGTCCCTGACCACAGTGAGCTCACCCATGCTAATCTCTTCCTCTTCCTTCTCCAGCAAGGACTGAAAATAGTTCATCATGCAGAGAAGACACTGTCTAGCTTCTGCAAGTGGCAGAAGAGTATCAATCCCAAGAGTGACCTCAATCCTGTTCATCATGACGTGGCTGTCCTTCTCACCAGGTACACCAGAGACTACATGGAACCCAGGGGCAGTAAAGCAGGGAGGGCTGGCAGGTGAAAGGCTTACCAGGTATTCAAACCCATGACATTCTCACTATTCTTTGCTGCTCTTGGAAAGACAGTGTCTTTGATCTGGTCAACTCCTGACTTCCCTATCAGTAGAGGAAACAGCTTAACAAACTTGCTAATACAATAAAGCTCTCCTTGTTAATAAACTGCATCTGCTGGCAAAATGCAGACCTCTTTCCTATCCCACTGATGATTTCCTTTTTAAAACTGGTTTCTTCATGTAAATCTATAAACAAGCAGGAAGCTTGTTTGCAGAGCCTCATTAAAGATTCTTGTTACTTTTAACCAGTGGGATTTCCAATCCTTTGCTATTTTATTTTTCTCCAATGTAGAAACATGAAATATCTTTACAGAAATCTGTACACCTTTTAACTGTTTGATGTTGAGGATAGGATATGGGGAGCAGGTCCCCACTGAGTAGGCAGACTGGTTTGGTTACACCTTTCTCCCTTCTACTCCCATGAAAATATCATTTTGTTCTAATCACAGATAGAGCCTATAGTGCTAATATGAACCACCAAACCTTCCAGGACTCATAGCTGTAAAAATCCAACGAACTTTCTTGATCAACTCTTGCTCTTTGAAGGCTATGTTTGCTCATTGATGCAATAAATATTTATTGAGCACCTACTCTATACTAGGCACTATTTTAATCTAGATGAAAGAAGGGCTTATATTAGAATGGGGTAAAGTAAATTCTTCTTGGGCTCCCTATGCCTATTTGTCCAGAAATCCAGGGATGTATAGTAAAGGAGGCCTCTTGGCCCTGCCCTTCAACCACAGAGAACCTCGAGCACTGAAAGGCCCTTGGTGTGCACTGTCCCTTTGGACGATAGGCTGCCCATGAACATTTTGGCCCTGTGATCTGTCCCTGTGATAAGATCATCTCAATGCATAGAATCCCTACAAGGAAGGATAATCAGCCCCCACTCTATCCAAATGTCTACCTTGCCCTGATCCAAAACTCCAGTCATCAGAATCACTCTTTTGAGTGAAGGTATTAAAACGCTGGTTAAATGTGAATGTATCCCACAGGAAGTTTTTGACATAAGCCTGTAACAGTAGGTTCATTCGGTTCTAAGACACCTTGGGTTGATCAGTAGCTCCCCTGAAAAATAGCATGGGTGTGGAATGTAAGCACGGGGACTCTGGGGAGCTAGCAGACAGCCTGGGGACACCAAGGACCTTGTCAAGAGGCCAGGTGAAGGCTTCAGTCAGACAGAAACTTCTGTAGGGAAGAACCCCAGAGTCAGGGAATGACATTGCCCACTAAGTTGTGTCTCAGAAAGTCTTTCCTTCCCCTGAGAGCAGAATCAGATGCTTCTGTCATTCTCACCTGAAGAAATGAGTGAGTTAATGATAGTTTACATGTGTGAAATGTTTGATATGGGCCAGGCACTGTGCTATGTCTATTAGAACAGCCATTGTTCCATTTACTTCCCACAAGAACACTGGTAGTTGGCTACTATTAATCATTCATATTTTACATATAGGGAAACTGAGCCTTGGTTATGACTCTTGCCCAAAATCTCATTGCTGTTAAAGGGTACAATTGGGACTGAAGTCCGGGTAGTTTGATCCCAACAGCCATACCCTTGGCTATTACCCAATATGAATACGAAGGATCTGCTCTCCTTTTTTTCTTCTAGTCACTTTCCTTCTTTAGGACAGGGGTCTGTTTGCATAAAAGTGTGTTGAACCTCAACAGCTCCTAGACAGTGGAGAGCATTTCAAGTTCTATAGCAGTATTTCCCACCCTCAGGACTATTGACATTTGGGGCTGATGATTCTTTGTTGTTGGGCCTATCTTGTGCATTGTAAGATATTTAGCAGCATATCGGGCCTCTACCCATGAGATGTCAGTAGCACTCTCCTCCAAGCTCTGACAGCTGAAACTGTCTCCAGACATTGCCAAATGTCCCTTAGGAGGGGGTGAAGAGCAAAATCACCCACGCTCATTGAAAACCACTTGCCTGAAAAGATAGGTAGGATCACGAAGGGAGGGAGGTATGAGACTGAGCTTTGCCTCTGAGAGACTATCCTGAGATCCACGTTAACAGAGTTCTCTACAGAACAGCATTCAGTAGATGGAGGATTTGGCATGGAACACACCCAATGTGGGTTCCACATGTGCAACTAGTGGCTGCTGCAAGCCAAGGCATATTTTCTGTTACATAGTGGCCCCAGTGCATGGTAGAAGTAGAGCTTAAGCTGCTTGCCTGTAAGAACGATATTCCTATAATTCTTTTGTTAGCCGCTTTTTTCTTTAGTGCTGGACACTTCAGAGGCACTTATAATCAGTATTTAATGTGCCTGACCTCCTGCCATATCAAAATGAGAAAGTCAGGGGATCAGCAATGAGCACCATTCATCTTTTTCCAGCAGCTTCACACAGACCTGGACTTTTTGAATGAAATAATAACAAGTGCATTCTGCAGCAGGGGTAGAAAAGTGCTTAGTTCTCTTACAGACCTAGAAGTTATGTAAATGACTGGGCTGTATAATCTCGCTCTCCAGTACTGAACCCCCAGTAACTGCTGCTGCTAGTGAGAGTGCGGATTTGAGTTTGTGGTGCATGTGCTGAGACTGGGCCTGCTTTCTCCTGTCCTATTACCCCAGCCATTGCCACCTGGAGAATGAAGCTTCACATGGGTTCTCAAAGTCTGGATCTTTTCCATGGCCCAACGGATGCAAAAAGCAGGAGACCATTTGTTGCTAGAAATGGTGCCCACACAAACCCCGTTAGCTGCTGGTGTTCAATTAACTAGAGCGCACAACATGGTGGCCATTGCTGCTAGTCACTCTTGGCAAAGATCTCCTGTTGTGCTAAAGAAAACCTAGTGACTAGTTAATGACTCTTTAAAAACTCTTGTCCGTGATTGAAATAATCTCTACCAGTTTATGGGAGCATGTTTTTTCATTTAAAAACCATAATTAGTATTTTCTGAGATTCTAGGTGTACATGCACACGCAGGCATGCATTCTCTCATATATGCAATATTGTTAGTGGAATGGGGCTGGATAGACAAGTATTAGATCTCTGGATAGGTTGATGGGACCAACTATCTTTTTCATGAATGGGAAAAGGAAGTTCTTAGATGAGTTTCGAACACAGACCTCAGAAAGACTAAAAAGGATTTTCATATTTGAAAAACTCCAGTCCCTGCTGATTGTTCCTTCCCTATTTAAAAGTTCAAATTAACTTGAGTTTTCAATAAAGTCTTTTGTTGGCCAAATCATGTAATTTGACCTCCCAAGATCCAGAGCAAAATAAGCTCAAAATAACACATTTGCTACATTTTCCCACATTCTATGTTGGTGAAATTCAGTAATCAAAAGGTAAAATCAGAATCATCTCAATGAATTCAAAATTGCTGCCTACATTCATGTAGACTTTTTAAAAAATGCCAAGCATACTTTACAGACCATACTGAATGTGAGTTTATACCCAGATTTTTTTCCAGGAGGTTTTTCCAGATGTTCCTTTGGGCGCCTGAGCTTCTCTATTCTCTGCTTTCAGAAAGGACATCTGTGCTGGTTTCAATCGCCCCTGCGAGACCCTGGGCCTGTCTCACCTTTCAGGAATGTGTCAGCCTCACCGCAGTTGTAACATCAATGAAGATTCGGGACTCCCTCTGGCTTTCACAATTGCCCATGAGCTAGGACACAGGTAAAGGGCCAATGATAGGGAGGTCTGCTCGCCATATTCATGTGTCAATATCAGCAGAGAGAATGGAACACACCTCAAATTGGGGGTCAGGAAACTCAGACTATACTGTAGCTTGTGACTCACCCTCCTCAACCTCTGCTTTCATCTGTAAAGTGGGGATAGTAACACACCTCATAGGCTCCAATGTCTCCACTGCCCAGACCATGTATACTCACACACATCACAGAACCAAACGGGTCACTCCAGTTCTCTGGATTAGAATGGAGGAAGGACAGAGATAAGCTTGAACTCAGTTGTTTAATTGAGGAATAACCCTTGGTTAGTTCTTATGAAATGATAATGTTAATATCACTAAAAAGCCACGAAACCTAACATTTTTGCACCGTACTTTGTGCCATTGTGCTTTTTATTGCATCATTGAACCTGCTTAACAACCTTTTGAAATAGATAGTACTGTTAGTCCCATTTTACTTATGTTTATTAAAGGAGGACATGGAATAAATTAAAAAATGGAAAACTGCTGTAAATTTGGAAAGACTATAATGTGAACACCAGTTAACTGGATGTCTAAGTTGTTCACAAAAGTGTGTGAATTTGATTAGGTGAATTCCTTGAAGGCAGGTTTCAGAAGGCTTGAGTGAAGATATAATGAGATTCTGAATTCACCAGATATCAGAGGTTTCCATGGAGGAAAGATCTTAGCTTATTTTTAACTTTATTTGCTGTTATATTTGCTAACCACAAATAAGAGAGCATCATACTAATAGGAAACTGGGTGGTGAGGCACATGAACAGCTGAATTATATCCCCTGCCTGTCATGTATTCACCAGCCTGGATCTCCTCCCTTTGAAGAAGGAAAAATGCTGGGGAATATTCTTAGTGCACAACTAGAAAAGAGGCAAGATTGGAAAAAACACTGGAGACTGAATTATTCCAGGCCTGGCCTCTCCAGTTTTGGCTTGCTCACCATTTTTCCAATATAACATTTGGACTTTCTAAAACAATTTTACCTACATTATAAAGCCAGAGCATTGCCTTGAGAACTGGAGAAAGAGAATTGTTGTTCTGACTTTTCTATTGACCAATATTATGACCTTAGATAATTCCCTTCACCACTCTATACCTGTTTCCTCATCTATAAAATGAGTAGGTTGAACTAGGCAATATCTAAGGTGATTTATTGGATTCTCACCAAAAAAGCCTTGGTTATAAATGTGATACATTCCAGTATCCTTAGTTGTCAAAAATTCAGAGATAGAGAAGCTAAGTGACTTGCTTTCATTAAATAATAATTAGGGATACAGGGGAGCTGGCCATCTTGATAAGGCTAGGCCATAGTTGTTGGCATGTCGATAATAAAACCTGGCAAAATGTTAAGTTATTGTTATGCGCAAACAGACAGGAGTCCCCAGTTCTGATATGTGGAAGGACATGGCCCCTGTGGCCTTCAGTCAAGACATTGTTGTCAACAGTACCTGCTGGCCAAACAATGCTAGGTGACTGTAACTTGGTCAAACTGAGAAGTTATCACTCAAGCCATCCCAACAATGGTATACTCAAACCAAAGAGGAGTGGAAAAGACTTGGCTTGATAAAAACATTCTCGAATCCTCACTTTTTGTGTTCCAAGGATGGGTTCTTTCTATCCTCAATTTCGACATGATCTTGTAACAGTAAATATGTTAAACATGTCCTTCAAAAGCAATGTTGCCCAGTTTTTGAGGCAATCATTGACTTAACTTCCTGGGCATGGACACATGACCTCTGTAAGGAAGGCCACCTAAGTAAACAAAGCTAAGGGCAAGTATGATCCTCCTTTCAGATTTCAAATTTTCTCTAATAAAGTTAAGAACCTCATGGTAACGTTACTTGGGCACAATTTCCCTGAATACTTAAAAACAAATAGTGGTAGATGTTTAGTAGTTATTGGGAGTGGTGGATTATTTAACAGACTAGAACTGAGTCACTACCTGAATCACTTTGATATTGTAGTAAGGTTAAACTGAACACTCATTCAGAACTATCTGATGCATTGTGGAAATAAAACTACTATAAGGTTTCTTTATCCTCTACTTTTGTTGTTATTATTGTTCTAATTCAAATTATGCAGGAAAAAAGTGAGGATCTAGCTCCTAAAAAAAACCTCTTTAACTAAATATCAAGTTTCTAAGTAAAAGAATTAAAGAACACTGAAGGCAGAACTAGAGAACCGTCTTTGAGTTTATTCAGAAAGCCATTATTCTCAGCAAACTAACACAGGAACAGAAAACCAAATACCTCATATTCCCACTCATAAGTGGGAGTTGAACAGTGAGAACACATGAACACAGGGAGGGGAACATCACACACTGAAGCCTTTCGGGGTTCAGGGGAAAGAGGGGGGATAGCATTCGGACATACCTAATGCATAATCTAGGCTTAAAACCTAGATGATGAGTTGATGGGTGCAGCAAACCACCATGGCACATGTATACCTATGTAACAAACCTACACATTCTGCACATGTATCCCAGAACTTAAAGTAAAATAAAATAAAATAAAATAAAATAAAATAAAATAAAATAAATAAATAAAACTTAAAAAAAAAGTCAACCCCGAGACAAGGATTTGAGAGCAATTAATTTATGTGGAAGGTAAAGGAAATACCAGTAGGGAAGTAGGGTGTAAAACAGAACAGGGAAGGTAGACAATAAACAGTTCATTATCTCAGCTTCCACTCTGAGCAGTTGAACCTTAATCCCATGGACAAACTCCGAGAACGATATACAACACACGTTTCAGAGTTACCCTACCCAAGGTGAGAAGAACTGCGCTGTTTTATATACCAACACCCTTAAGTTGTTGGTTAGAGGCTGTTCCCAGAGGCTGTTATTAATAATTCCTTGGTACTTTCAGCAGAGCAGTCTAATTTGGCTCTGGAGAAATCCCAGGTAAAGAGATGCATATACTAGCAGCTGGAAGGCAGCTAGTGGTGAGTCTATGAACAGGTACCAGTAGCATCTGTTACCAATAGCTTACTCGGGGGCATTAAATGCTGCCCCTTAAAAAGTTATAAGTCATGGAAGATAGAATATACATACTTTTCCATATGCCTTCTACTAAGTATGATGAAAAACACTGAACACTATATCGAAAACAAACATAGGAAGACTGAAAGACGGAGAGAAGGAAGACAGGCTGAGGACCACAGAACCTGAAGAGTGACATGGTGGTGAATTCCCTGGCCTTTCTTTCCTCTCTTATATGCCAGACTTGGAACTGATGATGGCAACAACCTGGAAATACACACACACACACACACACACACACACACACAACACACACACACACACACACACACACACACACAAAATCACCCACTTACGCCTGTTCTCTCTATCCAAAGAAGTAGGAAAGGGACAGTCTAACAAGACAGAAAATTTTAGACAGTAATTCTTCTACTCCAGGTGAACAGCAAAGGAAAGAAAAAACTGTAAAACTGTGGCTCTATGCTAGCACAGTCTGAGTGGGAAGCCTAGACTTGCATCTGTGTGAAGCTATAACAAAGCATCAAACACCACTACTTGGGTAGTGTCAAAAAGACCAGTTAGGGACTAAGACTTTGATCCCTACAGGCCAGTAATGAGGGCTCCCTTAGCCCCACCCCTGTGGTGTCAGGACAGATTACATGGGGAGCCAGAAATTTCATCCACCCCTAAACAGTAACAAGGAGCCATCCCTTTGACAACTCAGGTATCTATAGAGGCTTGGCAGTAATGAAACAGTGGCCCCACTCCCTTCCCCTCCAGAGTAGTGTCAGAAAAGCAAGCTAAAAGTGAAGATTTAAATAAGATCCATAACATAATATAAAAACCTCCAGGTTTCAATGTAAATCACTCATTATACCAAGAACCGGAATATCTCAAACTGAATGAAAAAAAAGAATGTCAAGAGATGACAGATTTTAGAATTAGCTGACAAATATTTCAAAGCAGCCATGGTGAAAAAAGCTTCAATGAGCAATTACCAACAACCTTTAAACAAATGAAAAAATAATGTGTCAGCTAAGAAATGAAAGACATGAAGAAGAGTCAAACATGTAGAACTGAAAAATGCAAGAATGTAAATAAAAAGCTCAGTGAACACTAGGGCTCAACAGTAGAATGGATGAGACAGAGGAAAGAATTAATGACCTAGAAAATAGAACAATAGAAATTATGTAATCTGTGTAAACAAAAGAGAAAGAGACTAAAAGAAATTGAACAGAGCTTCAGAGACCCATGAGAATGCAACAAAAGATCGTATGTTCATGTCATTGGAGCCTCAGAAAGAGAGGAATAAGACAATGGCATTGAAAAAGTGCTCAAAGAACAAATGGCTGAAAATTCTGCAAATTGGATGAGACATAAACCCACATATTTAAGAAGCTGAGAGAAACTCAACCAGGTTAAACCCAAAGAAAATCCATGCCCAGGCCTATCATAATTAAACTTCTGAAATCTAAAGAGAAAGGAAAATCTTGAAAGCAGCAAGAGAGAAATGATACCCCATCTATAGGAGGGAAACTATTTGAGTGACAGTGGATTTCTCATCAGAAACAACAGAAGCCCAAAGAAGTGGTGCAATATTTTTCAATATTAAAAGAAAAGACCTGTCAACAACCGAGAATCATAAACCAAATAAAGTGGATGAGAAGGGAAAACTTTCTAATTCATTTTATGAAGCTGGTATTACCCTGGCACTAATTTCAGACAAAGACAATGCAAAAGAGAAAACTAAAGAACAATATCCTTCATGAATATAGATGTAAAAAAATTAACAAAATATTAGCAAATAGAATTCAGCAATATAAGAAAAAAAGAATTAGACACAATGACCAAGTGGGATTTATTTCAGGGATACAAGTCTGGCTCAATATTTGAAAATCAGCATAATCCACCATTGTAACAGGCTAAACAAGAGAAACCACATGATTATATTAATATTAATTTTAGTAGATAAAACATTTGACAAAATTTGATATCCATTCATTATAAAAAACACTCAGAAATTGAAATTTCCTCAACTTGATAAAGAACATCTACAAAAAATTTAAACCTAATATTATACTTAATGCTGAATCACTGAATATGTTTCCCCTAAGATCAACAACAAGACAAGGATGTCCATTCTCACCACTTCTTATTCAACATAATACTAACAGTTGCAGCCAGTACAGTAAGATAAGGAAAGGAAATAAAAAGCATACATATGGGAAAGAAAGAAACAAAACTATCCCTATTTGCAAGTAACATCATTGTATAAGTGGGGGACCCCATATGCAATGAGAGAACTGATCTTTGACTAAGTTGACAGAAATATACAATGGGGAAAGGACACCATGTTTAATAAATGGTGCTGGCAAAATTGGATAGCCACACGCAGAAGAAAGAAACTGGACCCCTATCTCTCACTACATACAAAAATTAACTCAAGATTGATCAAAGACTTAAATGGAAGTCCTGAAACTACAAAAATCCTAGAAGAAAACCTAGGAGAAACTCTTTTGGAGTTTTGGTCCAGGCAAAGAATTTATGGCTAAGACCTCAAAAGCAAATGCAACAAAACAAAAAATAGCCAAATGGGATTTAATTAAACAAAAAAGCTTCTACACAGCAAAAGAAATAATCAATGGAGTAAACAGACAACCTACAGAGTGGAGAAAATATATGTAAACTATACATCTGACAAAGGACTAATATCCAGAATCTATTAGGAATTCAAACAACTAAACAAGAGAAAAAACTCCATTAAAAAATAGGAATAGGATAAGAACAGACATTTTTCAAAAGAAGACACAAAAGTGGCCAATAAACATATAAAAAATCCTCAACATCACTAATTATCAGAAATGCAAATTAAAACCACAGTGAGGTACTTATCTCACACCAATCAGAATGAGTATTATTACAAAATCAAAAAATGACAGCTATTGGCAAGGATGTGGAGAAAAGAAAATGCTTATACACCATTGTGGTTGGAAATATAAATTAGCACAAACTCTATGGGAAACAGTATGGAGGTTTCTCAAGAGCTAAAACTAGAGCTATCATTTGACCCAGCAATCTCACTACTGGTTAGGTACCCAAAGGAAGAGAAATTATTGTGTAAAAAAGATACCTGCACTCATATGTTTATTGCAGCACTATTCACAATAGTAAAGTCAAGGAATCAACCAACAGATGATTGGATAATGTAACTGTGGTATATATAGACCATGGAATACTACACAGCCATAAAAAAGAACAAAATCATGTCTTGCGCAGCAACATAAATGGAGTTGGAGACCATTATCCTAAGTGAAATAACTTAGAAAACCAAATACTTCATATTCTCACTTACAAGTGGGAGCTAAACAATGAGTATGTATAGACATACAGAGGGAAATTATAGACCCTGGGGACTCCAAAAGCTGGGGGGAGTGGGAGGAGAATGAGTTGAAAAGTTACCTACTGGGTACAACGTTCACCATTTGGGTGATGGGTACACTAGAAGCCCAAACCTCAGTGTTATGCAATATAGCTATGTAAAAAACCTGCACATGTACCCCCCAAACCTATAAAAATAAATAGAAAAAAACTGTTAAGGTGCCTCTCAGGTATTTCTTTTTTAGCTATATAATTCTAATTAGCTGTGGACCAAACTGAGAAACATTGGAAAGATCAATGAAATGGCCTGGGACAGACCATAAGGAGAAAAATATAATAAAACAATATCCCAAGAAGACACCCATCATAGTTTAATAACAAAGATATCCCTTTGTTTTTTGCACACTTTGTTTCATCACTGATTGTGTATAATGCAAAAGAGAAAGTAACTTGTGCTATCACCCAAGTGAATAATTTTACTTTTATTTTGAGAGAAAACTTAAAAATCCATTTGTGAGGTCCCTAGATTATATGTCTTGGTGTATCGACATATCCACAGCTAAGAAGATCATTATTCATGTAGGTTTTTAAAGGCTTGCTTGCAGTTTAGGATTTTAACTACTGAACAGTCAAACTTGTAGAGTACTTCATGATCTGGGTGGGGCTGGATTTGTAACAGGCTAGGGAAAGCCTGCTCAGAAGGAAGCTTTTATTGAACCGCATTCTTTGTGGGTGTATGGTAAGAGCTTTGTACATTAATTCTCTGACTCCTTTGTGAGTTTTATATTCATGTGGAATGTGATTAGAGTTTGTTTAGTACATTGATAATACCATAATGCGTGAAAATACAAGAAAATCTCCAAATCCCCCAAAGACTCTTCTCAGCAAGAGTTGCTAATTATCATCAGAAGGTTTCATTAAAGTTGGATATGAGCCTCCCGGTCAGAGGAGTTGAATTTCACTACAAAGAGTAAAAGGTCATACAGGTTTAGAAATGTGAGCCAATGTCTCCAGGTTTAAATGTCTAGTGTCTCAAAGTCCACCCCAGTGGAGACAGTTCTGGGCATCTCAGAAAGCGTCTTTGGGTGATCTTGAGAACATGGCTTATAAACAAAGGCATCTGAGTTGTCTTCTTCCCCAGGCACCATCGTGCCATGGTGGATGGTTAAGCTCTTCAAGGCCCTTGAAGGCTGCTTCACTGGGTCAGCCCTGGCAGCGGAAGGTCAGGGAACAGACCAAGTGACACACGGACAAGAGCACTGTGTTAGGAGCACAAAGATCTGTCTGAAACCTAGTTTTACCACTAACAAGCTATATGACTGTTGACAAATCTCAAAGTCTAAACTTCTTCATATGGAAAAGGAAAATAAGCTAGATCATGATAAAAAGAAAACAAGAATTTTTAAAAAAATATTCTATCATTTATGAAGCCCTTATTATCTGCCAGGTACCCTGTTAAGTGGTTTTCAAACTTTATTCTATTCAGATCTCATTGTAACACTAGGATGACTACCCCATCTTCTAGGAGAGGAAAATGAGGCAAGTTTTAATAATTTACAGGTCATTTAAGTGGCAAGGCTGGAGTTCAAATACAGATCATCTGTCTTAAAAATCCTGCTTTTACCACTGAATTAGGAGGACTCCTGTAGCAACAGTAGAAAGACATCAATCCCTCAAAGCTTGTAGGCTTTGACAAAGTCTCCCAGAGGCTTCTCCTTTCATGCTGCCTCTTAAATTATGACAAAAAGCGAGAAGAAAGGTTTTGTTCTTTTGTGCTGTGCGCTGTGGTTGCTGCAGCAGGAGAAAGCAAATAGCTGGGGGCAGGATTTGCCTTCCTGACTCCTGATTCATAGAAAGAAAGCCAGACAGACCTCTTAGCCTTCTGCCAAGCAGAAGTTTCTGAATTAGCTGCGTGACTCCCATGGATGCATATTTGAGGTAAAGCATGCCTACAATGCTCCCCGTACTTTTTCGTTTGAAAATTAGCTATGCCCCTCCAACTTCAAAGTCTCACTTTGCAAACAGTTGCCTTCTGTACAAATGTGGCTCTCTGTGAGTTATTATGCTCTTAGGGAAACTATGGTTTTTCCTTCCTGTTTAATGCCTGCCTGCTGGCTCTTCTTGTGCTTGGTTCCTCCCTGCCAGCTTCGGCATCCAGCATGATGGGAAAGAAAATGACTGTGAGCCTGTAGGCAGACACCCGTACATCATGTCCCGCCAGCTCCAGTACGATCCCACTCCGCTGACATGGTCCAAGTGCAGCGAGGAGTACATCACCCGCTTCTTGGAGTAAGTGACAGTGTCTTGTGATGCCCTCACCTGGGTCTTTTTAAATCAGAAGCTGCATTAAGTTTTACACAGAGAAGCTGATGCCTGGAAAAGGCTGGGTTCCATCCCCCAGGCCACCGTGTCAGGGTGGCAGCAGAAGGGGCGGATTTCACTTCTGCATTCTGATCCTGAGGTCTAGATGGGCTCTGCCCTCTGGCCACAGGCAGGTGAGCATCCTGTCCCATCCCAGATTGCTCCTGCCCCAAAATAGCTTTTTATGAGCCAATTATGAATTAAGTCCTTGGGAACTGTCAGGAACACCCAACAGAGATCAGAGTGGTCACTCAAACCTCACTGAGAATAGGATAATGATTTTCTAATTTTACCATGGCTTGTATTTTCTAGATAAACTAAGCTTATGTTGTGGGATATGATTTCATTTTCTTTAATAACTCCCCCAATGGGCCTAGAGGGTTCTCTGCCTTGTAAAAAATAAAGTTGTCTTAAAGGACAAAGAGTAAACCAGAGGGAAGTTTCTGTTGAATGAAAGGCTGAAGGTGAAGGGAATCCTAAACAACTCCTCTCATTTCTGTTAACTTGTTTTCAGCCGAGGCTGGGGGTTCTGTCTTGACGACATACCTAAAAAGAAAGGCTTGAAGTCCAAGGTCATTGCCCCTGGAGTGATCTATGATGTTCACCACCAGTGCCAGCTACAATATGGACCCAACGCTACCTTCTGTCAAGAAGTAGAAGTAAGTGTTGGCTATCTTAGTACCTCTTGGTGGGTATATGCAGGGCTTCAGATCTCCAGCATGCTGAAGGAAGGGCCAGGGCAATATTTGGAAATCTGAGCATCCAGACACAGAATAGAAGCTTTATATTTAAGGCAAGGTGTGTCTGTAAGGCAAAACAATTAAGCTGGAGTCGTATTCCTTGACATTGCCACCTTGGTATTCTACGAAGCCTACATTCCGTTGCAACTGGGTGGTGGTTGAGACAGTTCCATAGTGATTTTCAGGGTTCACAGTGATTCACACCTGCAGACTCCATAGCAACCAACTTAATCCCTAAAATTGCTCCCTTTCTTGAATTTCACATCTGGCTGAAGAGTGCCAGCAGCTCCCAAGGTAGAAGTAGGATTTATTCACCAATTCATTCTTCTTGTTTATTTTCAACGTCCAAATAATAATTCAGGATTTGACACCGTACCTTCTGAAGAATCTGTAGCTCTGTTCTATCTTCTTCATTACCACTGTCACTGCCTCAATTCAGTCTCTCATCATCTTTCCTTGCTATCGTAATTATCTCCTACCTCGTCTCCCTCCTATTCAAATTGTTGCTCAAGTTATTTTTTAAAAACGCAATCTAACCATGGTCTGCTCTGCTGTTAGGGTCCCCGCTGACCACAGGATAAAGTCCCAGCTCCTTTTGAGGCAGTCGTTCGTGATTTGGAAACTGTCTATTCTCTGAACTCATCCCTTATAATGCAAAAGTATCTGTGTTAACACATACATACTGACAAGGCAAGTCTCGCTGAATCCCTGCCAGATTCTGTGCTATATACTGAATAAGAAGAAAATATAAACACTCAAACATTAATAAGACAAAGTCTCTGCTCTTGAGGAGCTCATGGTAGAGGAGGCAGGCATAAAAATTTTAATACAGTGAGATCAATTCAAAACAAAACATAAAAAACTTAAAGGGGAAAGTAAATAACTGTGCTTAGACAGAACAAGCAAACTTAACAGAGAATGTAAAGTTGATACAAAAAACCTCACCCCTCACTTCTAACTGGCTACCAAGTTATGCCAATTCTGCCTCCTAAATTTTTTTTTTTTTTTTTAAGACAGAGTCTTTCTCTGTCGCCCGGGCTGGAGTGCAGTGGCATGATCTTGGCTCACTGCAACCTCCGCCTCCCCAGTTCAAGCAATTCTCATGCCTCAGCCTCCCAAGTAGCTGGGATTACAGGTATGCACCAACAGGCCCAGCTAATTTTTGTGTTTTCAGTAGAGACGGGGTTTCACCATATTGGTCAGGCTGGTCTCAAACTCCTGACCTCAGGTGATCCACCCTCCTTGGCCTCCCAAAGTGCTGGGATTACAGGAATGAACCACTGTGCCCGGCCTAAATATTTCTAAATTCCACCTGTTCCTAGATGACTATAGCAGTTCCCTGATTGGTAGAGTCTGAACACTTCCCCTTAACTCTGATTCATTTTCCAAAATGCAGCCTAAGTAACCTTTATAAATGAAAATCCATTTATAAATGGATTGATAAATACTCACTCCCCTGTGAGTAGAATATCTCATAGCCTTCCTATTTTCTTGCAATAAAGTACAAATTTCCTAAAATGGCTTAAGAAGAGGCTTCAGAATTCGCTCTCCTCTTGCTCTCTGACCTTATGTTTTAGAATATTGTTTTAGCCCTTCACTCTCTAATCTGCTACTGATTATATGTATATGGAATTTTATCACTAATCTTTCCTATCTGGGAAACCTCTCCATATTTTCATCTCTTTGTAGCTCTGTATTTTATATCATTTATCTTTATCTTCTAGTTCACTAGTCCTCTCTTCAGATTTCTCCAATTATGCATTATATGTAACCCGTCTATTGACTTTTTAATCTCATTTATCATATTTTTATTTATAAAAGTATATTTGGTTATTTTTCTGAATTTTCTCTCACTTTCATGGTATTTTGTTCCTAATTTTAAACTTTCGATGTAATCTTTTATTTCTTTAATAACATGTGACATATTTATTTTGCAATTTATACTGAGTAATTTCAGCGTTCAGAGTCTATGTGCATCTGTTTCTCCTATTTGGGGTTTCTCCACATATTATGTGTTATTTCCTTTTGTGATTTTTGCTTTTATTGTGAGCCTTTAGTTATAAAACTTTATGTCAGGTTTTCCTTTAGGGCTCAGATGGCTGGCACCTTCTTTCAGAGAAAATTTTCACTTCTATCTCTGGGTCAATTTAAAATGTTATTAATTTGATGTTGTGTTGACTTCATGAGCAGCATGGGGGTGAGTGTGGATACCAACTCTCAGGAGTAACACTTGACCACTCCTTCTAGGGTTAAAGTCAAAAGAGGCAAGTTTTCTGTGTACCTAGATTTCAGGTCACCCTTTCACTCAAGGCCTTATATGAAGGTCTCCAACTTCCTACCTTACATAGGCCCTAGGCATTGTCTCCAGTATCTAAATGACTAATAAATCGAAGATCTGAGTAACTAGGTTAATCTCCAGATTAACATTTCTGCTACGTTTTTAGCCATTAGGGGGTTTCCTTACTTTCTTGGTGACTCAAGGATGCACTTAAAATATTTAAAATATATTATGCATGATTTTAGAAGATTTATAGAGGTAAGCGTTTTCCAGGGTATCCTGTTGTTTACTAGAAACAGGACACCCAAGTTATCTCTGGTCAGCTTCTCTTCTGCAATCCATGTTTATCTGTCATGAACAGCCTCCATTCTCTGAAAGTGCTGGGTTCTCCACAACCTCTAGAACCCTGCACACTGGTTCCTCGGAACCATCCCTTCTGCTCATCATTTGAGTCTCAGCTTACATATTCTTTTATATCCTATCCTGAATTTCCTATGTCAAAGCTTTATTAGACAATAAAGGTTTAGGTTTTTGTTTACTAGACTATCTCCTTTCCTACCACGTGAGCTCTCTGAGGAAATTTTTATCCCTGACACTCAGCAATGCCTAGCACATAGTAGGCACTCAATAGATAAGTGAATGAAGACTTCAGATCCCTTTATATGGCAGCCAAGATAACCTCATCATTTTCCATGTTAACAACACCCTAAAATACCAGAAAGTGTAGCATTATCCATGTTACAACTTTTTATTTTGAAATAGTTTAAACTCCAAAAAATTGAAAAAAATAGTACAAAGTTTCTGTGTACCATTCGCCTAGCACATCATCCTTTCTAAATGCTCAGTGAACTTAAAGTAAAAGGCTGGGCGCGGTGGCTCACGCTTGTAATCCCAGCACTTTGGGAGGCCGAGGGGGGTGGATCACGAGGTCAGGAGATCGAGACCATGGTGAAACCCCGTCTCTACTAAAAATACAAAAAATTAGCCAGGCGTGGTGGCGGGCACCTGTAGTCCCAGCTACTCAGAGAGGCTGAGGCAGGAGAATGGCATGAACCCAGGAGGCGGAGCTTGCAGTGAGCCGAGATTGTGCCACTGCACTCCAGCCTGGGCGACAGAGCGAGACTCCGTCTCAAAGGAAAAAAAAAAAAAAAGAAATCCTCAGAAAGAAGGAAAAAAAATAAAAGGGGGAGCAATAAGCATGAATAGATATTGAGGCTGAAGTGGAGATAACAAAAGGGTTATGTGGGTTTTCGCACCCACATTGGAAGAGACAATGATGTATTCTCCTTGACCAGGGCCAGGATTTAGAACTGAGACCTTTGCATGAAGCTGCGATTCTCAAGGAGTTATGCTTCAATGAAAGGATGAGCTAGAAGAAATAAACCAAAACGAAAGAGAGATGACAGAGAAGCAACTTTTATCTCAGCCTGGTTTCTAGTGGGGAAGTGGCAGGGGGTGTGTGGAAATACTGGTGAATAACTTTCTCACTTGGAAATTCTTTACTAGAGGCCATGCTCATGCTAATCTAGAGTTGAAATTTGTACCCTGTATAGCTTGAGTAGCTTCATTGCAATAATAATAATAATAATAATAATAATAATAATAAATAAAACATTTGGCCTGGAGATACCATGGATGCCTGGAAATAAAGGTGAAACTGGCCCAGAGGAACCAACACTCAACCAAGGTGGCACGAAACTCCAATAGATAAAGCCACCCTAGGCCAGGTACGGTGGCTCACACCTGTAATCCCAGCACTTTGGGAGGCCAGGGTGGGCAGATCATGAGATCAGGGGATCGAGACCATCCTAGTTAACACCGTGAAACCCCGTCTCTACTACAAATACAAAAAGTTAGCCGGGCATGGTGGCGGGTGTCTGCAGTCTCAGCTACTCGGTAGGCTGAGGCAGGAGAATGGCGTGAACCCAGGAGGCAGAGCTTGCAGTGAGCCGAGATGGCACCACTGCACTCCAGCCTGGATGACAGAGTGAGACTCTGTCACAAAAAAAAAAAAAAAAAAAAGCCACCCTTCAGATGAGTTCATAATTCAGCCTCTAATTCAAAAATCTAATGTAGTCCATCTTCAGCTAAGTGAGTAGAGCAATAAGCCCTTAAGAACTTTCAAAAATTGAATTTTTGTATAGGGATAATAAAATAAATGTATAAGAATGAATTGTACTTGAGAAAAAAGAGCCATAAGATATATGTAAGGCAGATATGAGGAAGAATAAATACAACTTCTGGAAATGGAAAGTGTGGTTATTGACTTAAAAATTCATTGGATGGATTAAACAGCAGACTTGACACAATTGAAAAGAAAATCAATCAAATGGAATTTAGAGCTGAGAAAATTACTTCCCATCCCACTCGGGTGCTTCTTAGGGGTGTATGATGGAGGAGAAAGTTTCTTCAGTTTTTATATACAAAAAGATTGAGAGCTGAAGAATATGAAAGTGAGGTTGAAACACAAAGCACAGAATAAGAAGGTCCATCAACAACAATTACGGGTTCCAAAAGGAGAGAAAGGAGAGGCAAAATTTAGAGACAGAAATATTGATAATTTTCTAAAATGGCTTAAAATATGAAGTCATATAATGAAAAACACATGCAGTGTAGAACACAATAAGTGGATAGAACTATGGTAGATGAATAGACAGAAAAAAATACTAATATATAGATGGAAGCAGCTAAGCTATTTCAGATGGCATCTGAGAATTCTGCCAACCTTCCTTTGTCCCCATGGGGTAGAAATAAGAAGGAATATGTAGCTCTCTTCCTGGAAACTGATACCAGCTGATTACTTAAGGTAATAAGTGAACAAGCTGAGGCTTTCTAGCTGGAAGAGTTTCCATTTTCTTCACTGAGCAGGCTCAAGTTATAACCACCCCCAACTGTTAGTAATCAGGTTGCCTTCCAGCCACATTTTAGGTTTACCTTTTGTAGATGATCACCAGTTACCCTTCCCAAGAGCAATGAGTGCTGGATATTGTGCCAAACATATAGAAATGACCATCTCAACCCTTAGAAAATAGGTTTTATCCCTCATTTCCATATTACCTAGTATGATCTATAGACCATTGTTTATGAATGATGACAAAGTCCAAGTTAAGCTTGAACTGAAAACTCTAATGATTACTTTCTGTCACTCTTAGTCACTAACAACAGTGGCATTTATTGTGAGTGTGTGGATGAGTGTGCATATTTTACCGTAACTATAGAAATGCTTTGTGGCAGGTTTTGAAAATACAAAAGAAGTGCAATTTGTTTTCTAGAACATCTGCCAGACACTGTGGTGCTCCGTGAAGGGCTTTTGTCGCTCTAAGCTGGATGCTGCTGCAGATGGAACTCAATGTGGTGAGAAGAAGGTGATGCGTCAGGCTGAGGAAAGAGGTGGGAGGGCAGTGGGCAGAGTTCTTGGGAGGAGCTGAGAAGAAGGCCCTAGAGGGCAGCTCTCTCTGAGGGAAGAGCAGTGGATGGAGGACAAACAGTCAGACCAGCTGGAGGAGAGCACCCCACATCCACTGCTCCTGGTGAACCTGCATTGGGAGCAGGTAGTTAAGGAGGGAGGGCTGAGGTCCAGTTTCACACTTCACTTGTAAAACATCTGTTTCATCTCTCCCTGATGAATTTCTATGGAGTTTGTGGTCAACATTTCCTAGGCTTGTTATCAGCCTTCCTTTTGACTTTTTTTCTCTCATATGGAAGATTGAAAAGGATAAGCCAGTGGCTTCTTCTTCCCAAAAACGCAGGATTTAGGCCACTTATCATCTTTCTCATCATCTGACATGACTGCATTTCTTGAAGTTCTGCTACTTTACTAAGCAGGCAAGTCAGACACCACAGAACTCAGAGAGGTTTGATATCCTCTAGGCTGGGTTTCTTGTGGGCCTAGAGCTTACATGTTTAGTGGGCATCTTTATGCAGCTTGAGTGTGGCAGGACCCCTCACTGAGATTATAGAACCCGGACAAAATACACAGTGGCCAGAAAAAAACAAGGGGAAAAAAAGGATATCAGACAATAAAGCATGTCCAAATCCTCCAGGAAATGTGGTTATTCATGACAACCACATAGCATTTTCCTTTGTTTTCATTTTTGTATATTCCCTCTCCTAAACCGATAGTTGTGGAAGGATTGCCTTGAAGAGGGGAGAGAGTGGATTTTTTCTTAGTTGCTTGAAAGGCCAGAGCTGCAAACAATAGGTAGAGTTAAAAGAAAGCAGAATTTTTTCTTGATATAATGAAGAACTTCCTAACAACTAGTGTGTTTTGGCAGTGAAATTGACCTTTTGTCAGGAAACAACAGGTGCTGGAGAGGATGTGGAGAAATAGGAACACTTTTACACTGTTGGTGGGACTGTAAACTAGTTCAACCATTGTGGAAGTCAGTGTGGCGATTCCTCAGGGATCTAGAACTAGAAATACCATTTGACCCAGCAATCCTGTTACTGGGTATATACCCAAAGGATTATAAGTCATGCTGCTATAAAGACACATGCACACGTATGTTTATTGCGGCACTATTCACAATAGCAAAGACTTGGAACCAAGCCAAATGTCCAACAATGATAGACTGGATTAAGAAAATGTGGCACATATACACCATGGAATACTATGCAGCCATAAAAAAGGATGAGTTCATGTCCTTTGTAGGGACATGGATGAAGCTGGAAACCATCATTCTCAGCAAACTATCGCAAGGACAAAAAACCAAACACCGCATGTTCTCACTCATAGGTGGGAATTGAACAATGAGAACACATGGACACAGGAAGGGGAGCATCACACTCCGGGGACTGTTGTGGGGTGGGGATAGGGGGGAGGGATAGCATTAGGAGATATACCTAATGTTAAATGACAAGTTAATGGGTGCAGCAAACCAACATGGCACATGTATACATATGTAACTAACCTGCACATTGTGCACATGTACCCTAAAACTTAAAGTATAATAAAATAAATAAATAAATAAAAAGAAATTGACTTTTTGCAGAGGATGAGTTCTCTGTTGCAGTCATTAAGTACCCAGAGAGCTATAAAGAAGTGCTATTCACTGTGCCAGTCTGTGAACTATTGTGGTTTGCAACAAGATAAAGATCATGCACCAGAAAGTAAATCAACTATGTTACTAAGCAACTATGTTGCTAAGCGTACTAAGCTGACGTGCTTTTCATAACAGGACTCTCAATGAAAGAAGTTGTATGTTGATTTACATTCTTGTGCTCAATCTGCCAACCACACTGTGTAGCACCTGTGTGATTAGGCAACGTAAAGTTTCCTTCCATTCCTGAAACTCTCTGATTCTAAAACCCAAGACTCTTGGCAGAAACTTATATGGGCCCCTGTTTGTTTTATATCTGATATGTGACTGTAGAAAGCTGGCTTGCTTGCAGAGAATTGGGTTTAGACTTTTAGGGCTCTTGACTCAGCTTGCTCTGGTAACCTTCCTGATACGGCCATCTCCTGCCTCTTCCCTTTCCAGTGGTGTATGGCAGGCAAGTGCATCACAGTGGGGAAGAAACCAGAGAGCGTTCCTGGAGGCTGGGGCCGCTGGTCACCCTGGTCCCACTGTTCCAGGACCTGTGGGGCTGGAGTCCAGAGTGCAGAGAGGCTCTGCAACAACCCCGAGTGAGTCCAGATAAATATATTTCCCTTCTCTCCACATGCGCTGGGGGCGGGATGGGGGGGCAGTCTTGAATGGCATGACCTCAGTGACCCCAAGCCTCCTCCAGGGAAATTAAATGGGTTCCCAGGACAAAACGGAACAAGAAGATTCACAGAGAGTGGGAGAAAAAAGTGGTTCTGTTTTGTGTTGTTTCATTTTGGCTTGGCACTGGATTCTTACTAAAACTTGGATAAGTAAGCTGATTTTATCATTTGGGGAAATAAAGCAAATTTCTTTTAAATGTGCAATCTATGTGAAAGCCTCTAGGAGATTATACAATTAAATATTTTTAAATAACTCCATTTTATCAGTAGAGATGAGTGAAACGCAATTTTGCTGATAAGATTGTAGCTTGCTTTCAGTGATAATGAATACACAATTTTATGAGAATAATTCTTTCCTTAAGCAACTAGTAAAACAGGTACATTTTTGAGGACAATTATTTTTAATATTTTTAGATAAGGATTTTTATAAACCCTAAAGTTCCGTAGTGGCCTGTTAAGGATTCTGCAAATGTTATTTTACAAGTGACTTTCAATTGTTTAAGCAAATTGCTTAATTTTTCATATATTCTATTTGTATAATAATATTATATATGAGGTAAATTTAAACTTGCTTGTTTTCCAAATACACATTACATTCTTAATTTCATTATTTTCTGATATACTGTCTCCCAAGTAATTTCTTAAAAGTGTATATGTGATATCTCCTTTAAGTGGAAATTATATTGTTTCTTTTATCTAGATTTACATTCATCTACTTTGAAAAGCAGGAGTCACATTTTTTGAAAGGCGAGCAATAAAAGTGATTTTATCTCTCAGTATCTCAATTCCAAAGGTTATTTATCCTTTTTGTTAATAACTGTATTACCTAGATGTATAGTATTTAAATATATGTATATATGTATATATATGCATGTATACGTTACATATATACATATATACACTATATATATTATATATTTTTTCTAAGGGTTAATAAGTTAGTATGTGTAAGGAATTATCTACTACATAATAAAGTATTAATAAACAGTAGTTATTATGAATCTTTATCATTTACCACATTTATAAGCATGCATTTGGAAATTCTTCACAAAATTATTTTAAAATTGCACCCTTTGATGAAAGTTGTTTTCATTTAAATACTGGGTTTCTGTGACTTCCAAAATTCCAAACCAAGAGTTTCTCATAGAGTACTTTATTTTTAGAGAAAATTGTCATTTAACCGTTTGTTTCCATTTGATCCAGAAATGTGATTTCCATTTTCATTTGAGAGATCAGAAAAGAAAGGCAATTTGCTCTGGGACTTATTGTCAGTGCTGTATATTCAGACACCACCAGTGTGAAACCTTCTTGGGAGGCTGGTCAGTGACCTGTGGCTATCAGAGAAGGGAACTCCTAGTTGAGAAAGTGAAGGATGAATCTCTAACCTGGCTTCAGGAGAAAGGTAGTTCTAATTCTCATCTCCAAGGCCACAGTTTGTCATAGAGTCTCCTTGGGTGAGTGGACATGCCTGTTCTTCATTGCCAGTTTGCTTAAATTCATTGCTAACACTGCCAATGGCACCACATCATAGATTCGAATCTGTGGCTCAAGTCAGAGATTCAGGCCACTGCATGAGCCAGCTGATGTTGGGACTGCATCCTTGCTGTAGGTCAACTGTCTAGTGAGAACCCAGCAGAGCTTGGCTCATAAGAGGCTGTCAGTGATATTGATTGGATGGAAATGAATTGGAGACATACCAGGTCATAGAATGTCACTGCATCAGCACAAATAGAAAACCAGCCTGACCTTAAATAACAAGGACAATTCTTGGTACCTCCTACAGGGAGTCAACAAATTAAGAGCCTACTATATGAACTGCCTTGGTCAAACCTCTTTCATGAGTGAGGAACGGAAGCTTACTCAGGCCACATTGAGGGAAGGGAGGTATAGAAAATCTCATGGGCATTCAAGGAGAACAAAGTACAGCAGAATCAACAAGAATTACAGCTGCAACCAATACTTGACTAGACTGCCAGGATTTGAATTCTCTGTCTCTCAGGATTTTGTGGTCAGGCAGTGTAACACAGTGGATAAGAACTCAGGCTTTGGATCAAGGAAGATGACGATTCAAATCTTGGCTCTGCCACTACCACCTGTGTCCTTTGGGGAGCTGTTCTGGCTTTCTGTGTCCCTGGAATATGATTTCATCTGGACTGCTCACTCGACGTGCCTTCTGCCTTTGCACTGAGAAGCACTTTCCAGCCGTCCTTTAAGACCATTCTCCAGGACAAGCCCTTCCGTAAATCCTTCCCAACTAACCTCATTTCCATGGCTTTCCCCCTTCACATAACTCTCATTGTACTTTCAGTCTGGGATACATAATTGCTGTCTTAAATTGTCTCTCATTTCTTATATAGCTCATTTTTTTCTCCTCAACCAAATTATGAACTTCTAGGAAGCATAGAGCATGGGTTGACCTTCGTTTGCACCCTCTTCTCCCTGAGCATAGTGTTGAGCACATGGTAGTATATAAATACTGGTTGATTATTATTCACGATAACCAAAAAAAATGCTATCAGTTATTGAGCTCTCATTCTGTGTTAGTTACTCTATTAAATCTGTGGTTGCATTGTCTCATGCAATACAACTTGTGAGATAAAAACTATTATGCTCATTTTACAAACGAAAAAAAACTGAGGCTCAGAGAAATAAGGTAACTTATTCAGATCCATCTAACAAAAAGATAATGCCAAATTCGAACTCCAGGCTATTGGCACTCCAGCGATAGGAGGCGCACTCCTGCGATAGGAGGCACACTCCCGCGATAGGAGGCACACTCCCTGATTCAGATACTGCAGCAAGATGGATACCAGAAGGCATGCCTGGGAACCTTCTCAAAGGATAGTTTCTTCCCCTCTCCCCTCTCTTATTTTGAGTGACCCATTGATCCTGACAGGAAGGCTGGTATGCCCTCAAGTGTATCACAAAGGAAAGAAAAATCAAAAAGTGATTTTTCTAAAATAAGATTAACTTATTCACCCATTGAATATCTATTAAGAGCCTCCTATGCCCAAAGTACTATGAGGCACCACAGAGGACACAGAGCTTGGATTGTGCCATCAAAGAACTATCTTTGGGAATGATAGGTTCAGGACGTGCAGGCAGCTGGCACACAAAGTGTCGCTGAAGAGGAGAAAAAAATGACTTCTGGTGGAAATCCAGGAAGGATTCGTGAAGGAGGTAGCATTTATTTGGTTCTTCAAGCATGAGCAGTAGGTAGACATGTGGAGACTTTAAGGGAGGAAAAAAATCTATCCAAAGGCACAGAAAAGAAATATTAAATGAGGCAGGTGGCACCACTGGAGCAGTGTAACATGAAGCAGAGTGTGGGAAGTAAATTGTTAAGGTGAGTTAAGGCAGGATTGTGAGGGCTTTGAATGCCAAGCTCAGGAAACTGATGTGACCATTGGATGCCATTAGAGATTTTAAAACAGGAAACTAAAATAATTAAGGTCATCTGAAAATTTAGCCTGATAGTTGTTTGTACTGTGGGTTTAATTTTAAAGGAAGAGATAGAAATGGAGATAAGAATTTTAAAAGTAGAGATAGGGATGGAGATAAGAATTGGATTGATTTGATTATTGTAGAGTTGAAGAGTAGGAAACAAATGTAAATAGACAACTGATGACCAGGCAACTGATTGACTGTGGGATCCAAGGAAGGCACAGATGGATGATTCTGAAATCTGACCACTTTTAACTCACCAAATATGAATCAGAGAAGGAGCATACTTGAAAGGAAAATGATGTATCCTTTTTTTGGCATAGATTTCACCTGGAGGATATACAGGTGGAAATGACATATAAACTATTTCAAAATAAGCTACTATACACTTAGGACTGAAATGTTGGCAGGCAAGGAAAAAATATGTAAAATTTGAAGCATTTATTTAAAAGGTAAGTTTTGAGGGCATAGAGAGACATCATTTGTCAAGGCCAGATACTAGAGGAGTTTTCAAGGAAAATGTTGGCGTTTAAGCAAACTAAAAAAAAAGCTTGGAACAAAAAACCAAACACCGCATGTTCTCACTCATAGGTGGGAATTGAACCATGAGAACACATGGACACAGAAAGGGGAACATTACACACCGGGGACTGTTGTGGGGTGGGGGGAGGGGGGAGGGATAGCATTAGGAGATATACCTAATGTAAATGACGAGTTAATGAGTGCAGCACACCAACATGGCACATGTATACATATGTAACAAACCTGCATGTTGTGCACATGTACCCTAGAACTTAAAGTATAATAATAAAATAAAAAAATAAAAAATAAAAAAATAAAAAATTCCCAAATAAATAATCAAATCTAAAAAAAAAAAAGAAAAGCTTGTCTGTTTCATTTGCAGGCCAAAGTTTGGAGGGAAATATTGCACTGGAGAAAGAAAACGCTATCGCTTGTGCAATGTCCACCCCTGTCGCTCAGAGGCACCAACATTTCGGCAGATGCAGTGCAGTGAATTTGACACTGTTCCCTACAAGAATGAACTCTACCACTGGTTTCCCATTTTTAACCCAGGTAAGGAGCTGTAATGGTGTATCTCAGATCTAGGGAACAGCCATTCTCAAAGCATTTGTATGTCAGTCAGGGTTTCTGTGATCCATACAAAGATTAACAAAGAAAATTGTACACCAGGAATTTTGTAATTTAGAAGATGGAAACATTGACCTGGTTAAGTTGATCAGTAAATGTTGAAGGCTGAATACATTCAACTCTGTCTGAGCTTTGTGGGAGATAAAAGAAGTTTATAAAACATGGTGACTTGCTTCAAAACAGCTGAGGTGCAATTGAGCCATTAATAGGGCATGTAGGAATTCAGTAACTAATTGCTTGTTGATGGACATGAGAAACTGACTGTGATTTCGTCAGAAATTCAGAAGAAAAGGTCATCGTGGTTTTGAAGTAATTGCAAAAAAAAAAGGCTTCCAGTGAAGCAGTTGATGATTCTTAAGACTACTCATGCTTTCATGAGCAGTCTTTCCACCAGAAGAAAGAAAAGGGAAGGCATTCAAAATAGAGTCGTTCCAAGTGGGAGCAGAATAACAGGTGGAAGGGCAAGATAATAGGAATGAAAGAACAAAAGCCAGCTCTGCGCTAGAAATCAACATTTTATATGTACAGGAGTATGAGAAGCGTAAAAAGTAAAATCAAACATCGGAATGTTGCACAGGAAGGATAGGGACATGATGGAGTTGGAGAATGGAATAGCGGCCCTGGCAAAACTTCCAGACACATTCTGTCCTTAAAATGAAGAAGAATCAATGACCATTAGCTAGACATCAACATCAAAAAGCATATTTGTGTTGTTTGTTGTTATCTGAGTAGGAAATGAAACAGAAAAGATTTTCCTATGTTAAAGAAATTTAAGGCAAGGTAGTAAAAAATAGCTAATCAAATTTTTCATGATTTTTGAGTTCCGGAAAATCCAATGTGAATAGGACACAAGAAAAATCACAGATTTGAGAATTGTGTATTTGGACTGTTAGAACAATGACTTATGCAATAGCTTTTGAAAGAAAGACTCTGCAGTGCTTTGCTCAGCTCAGGTCTCCAAAATACCCTGATGCTCTTAGTTGTCAAGGGCAGTGATTGCTCCTTGCCCCCAATTATTCAGTGTCATTTATGATCTAGAGGGAAAAACCATTTGGTTATTGGTGCAATTTAGTCTCCTGAGTCAGGCATTTGGATACAGGAAAACTCAGGCATATATCCAGGTGTACTCCAAAATTACCAAGTGATAAAAGGTGCATCCAGTCAGTGCTGTCTATGTGTATATCCTGCGCATTCTCAATTTGTTAGAACTATTTGAGTCAGTGGTCCTGTAGACTCTGAATGGGCAGCCTGTCAGAGCTAAAATAGCATAGCTGCTCCAGTGGTATCACATGTGCTTAGTGTGGGATCCCCCTCCCAGATATACAGTTGGATTTGTGTCAGTTTAACTCTGATGGCTCAAGTAGCTGGACTTGGAATAAAAATATTTGATTCAGCTTTGCTTTTCATTTGTTTGCAAGCATTCATCATGTGCCTATTTTTTGACTAGCAAAGCAATAGGTACTAAAGAAGTGAGAGTTATACAAGTTGACATTAATTCCACTCACTTTGGAGTGATTGATTTGCTTCTCTAACTCAGATGAAGTTTGTCACCTGCTGACCTTACTCCCTACCCAGTCTATCAGCATTCATCCTCTATCCCGGTAGTTTCTTTATAGATTCCTATGCTATTATTTTCATTAGCAGACAATGACTTATCTGCTAATCTGAATAGCTACTACCTTGAACAGCACACTGATTACTTTCCCCATTATACTCTGTCTACAGAGTTACTATTTGCTTAGTTAACAGGCAGCCCTGGCAGTAGGTCGTTCATGTCAACAAGGATTTCTGCAGCATTTTTTCTGTGCCAGATATCAAGCGCCTTACAGCCTCCCAGGCATCCTTTTAGAAATCACCAGAGGATAAAATAAACATACAGCAGAGTTTTCTACCCCCTCAGTGGACAGTGATACTTTCCACAGCACTTTATATGCTTTTTCCTAATTTTATCTCCACAAGAAAACCCTTCAAGGAAAGCTGTTTTTGACCCAATTTTTAGAGATGAGCTAATAGGTTCGGAGGACCTATGCAA
This sequence comes from Hylobates moloch, assembly GCF_009828535.3. Lineage (NCBI taxonomy): Eukaryota > Metazoa > Chordata > Mammalia > Primates > Hylobatidae > Hylobates > Hylobates moloch. Next base: position 30,495,620 of record NW_026652292.1, on the reverse strand, counting down.
CTTGCCCAAACTCAGACTATGAGATAGAACCAAGAGTTAGTCCAGGCCTGACTCTGCAGCCTGATCGTTAAGCACGAAAACACACAGGGACTGGGTTAAGTTCATTTCCTTAAGACCAATGCACTGAATTTTGAATTTTCCCTAAGGCAATGTTCATGTCTTTAAAACCTTCGATTATTTCATAAGCCAGGAGCTCTGCTGGAAAACCCAACAACCCTTTTTATTATGATTAAGGTTCAGTTTATTAAACCTATATATCTTGCCCTTGAGAACCAGTGTTTTCTAAACATTTAAGCATTGATGACTAATTATTACATTGCTTAAATAATTTAAGTTGTGATTCTAAGTTTACTTCTTAAGCATCTTAACCAAAAGACAGAACTTAAAACTACACAGTAAATAGAAAACTCATTACTGCACTTACCCTTATCTAATACATCAATACAGCCAGGCATAGTGGTGCACGCCTGTAATCCTAACTAGTCAGGAGGGTGAGGCGGGAGGATCGCTTCATCACAGAAGTTTGAGGCTGTAATGACCTATGATTGCACCACCTCACTCCAGCGTGGGTGACAGAGCAAGACCCTGCCTCTACAGAAAAATTTTAAAAATAAAAAATAAAAGAAAAAGAAAACATCAACGACAAGGGTTTAATTCATTTTAAAAAATTATTTCTACTTTTGTTTTTATACCTTTGTGTGGTTACTATAGAATATATTCATTTTAATGCCTTCTTATATTTCACTAATACATATTTCTATGTATTGTGGGGATTACAATAAGATTATCATATTAGAAAGTACAAGAATACCATTTTAGACTAGCCAAAGGTTTCAGACTCTTGGTAATTACTTGACTGATTTTGGGCTGTGATACAGAGTGACAAGTTTTCATTTTTGCTTTTTCCTCCAAGCTGATTTGATTTTAGTCCTTAAGCTGAGCTTCCTTTTTAAGTTAAATATAACTTCTTGCATCAATAAAACATTTTAAGTTATGCCTTTTGCTTTGGGGTTTAGTATTTCTTGGGATCTGTTGAGGAATGGCAGGGGTACACACCACAGATCCCTTCTCTTCATGTGCACACCGCCTTCCCGTTTTGGCCTTCCCTTACCGAACACAAGTTCAAAGGTAAAATGATTAAGAATTGCAAGACAGAGACAACAGCATTCAACCAAGTGTGAGGTCCTGGGTAAAAGCACAGGACTTATGCCCATGAAGCCCTGCCTGTGAATGGATTTTAGAAACTGGATTCTTTAAAATGATGAAACTCACATTCCAGTCTATTCGCAAAACATGAAATGCATCAAAACTTTTCCTTACCTAAGAAATATTTTCATTCTTTTTAGCAAGTTAGAGCTTTCATTTCTATCATTATTAAGATCATTATCCAAACATGTTGAGCCACCCTGTTTCTGCAAAATTGAAAATGCAAACTTTGATTTGGTAAGTTCATCTCTTTTCCTAAGCTCCGTTTGAGAGGATTAATCAGACAGTGTGAGGGTGAGAGTTCACTAGTAAATTAGTTTTAGAGCTTTTGCTTAGGTGAATTATAAATGAACTTGAAAGCTAGAGGGAAAAAAATCACATGACCCTACAAAAGGATGTGTCAAGGCAGGGGAATAAATGTGAGACAAGGAAAGTACTCAACTCTATAGAGATGATGGACTCGACAAGGTTGATGTCTGGCACAGAGAATCTCTGATACCAGCGATGACTCCCAAGAATTAAGACCATCCATTACCACCCTTGCCTCCTCCTGCAGATCCTGTGTCACAGGACAACTTAATGACATAACCAGAGCTCTTCCAGAGCACCATGAAAGACAAAGGCCAGAGAAGGAGGGGACAGAGAAGGAGGACTTCAGGCTCAGCCTTATAAAAGCCTTGAATAGTACTGAACCTTCCATTTAGGATGACTGCTTTCAAACATAGGGTTCTCCCTGGCCTGAGGCACATCTATAGGTCATGGTGGTGGGAGCTCTGGGAGAGTTGCAACAGAGAATCTGTATGCTGTCATTGTTATTACAAATGTTATTTCCTAGATAATTTCTAAGACTCCATAAACCACTATACTTGTAGTCAACACACATGTGTGTTTCTTGTAGGCAGTGTACTTCATTTAACCTGTCTAGCCTTGAAGAATGTACTAGTCCTGTGTTGTGGAAACAGGGTGGAGGGAAGTTTTGAAATTAGGGCCTCTCTTTGTGGAGATGTGTCATGAATATCACTGGGGAAGGAAGACTTTTCCAGTTTTCCTGTTTGAGGGCCAAGACTTACTATTTTTAAAAGGAATATATGTGTCTTATAAAAATGCAAGTGCACATAATAGAATGAAACAAAAATGAATTCCTGTTATCTCACTGCATTGAATGTATTTCTCCAAGATAACCATGCTAACAGCAGGTTTTCACTTGCACACAAATAGAACCATAATTTGCCAGTTCTGCAGCTTGATTCATTGAGTAGATCATGGCATCATGATCTACTCCTTTTAGTGACTGCATAGCAGTCCATTATGTAAATGCGACTTAGTGAATCTGTCCGTTTCTCTCTGAATAAACATTCCGTTGCCGCAATGAACATGCTCTGGTCCCAACTCTTTCCAGCAGCCTTGAAACAGATGATTCCTTAGAAAAGCTCCAGAATTATTCAGGGCTGCTTTCTATTTTTGCTTTATGTATTCCAAATACAAAATCCCAAATCCAATTCTAAAGTTTAAACCAAAGTCTTAATAAAATAATCCTCGGATTCAGCACCTGGATTGATGTTCTCATCCTTTAGAGAATAGAATTGTTCCCAGGTTGCTCCCTTTAGTACTTCTATTCCAGTTTGTGCAGTAACACAGCTAATCGTGCTACCAGAAATGGAGCTACACAATAATCCCAAGTCACGCTTTGTCCCAGTCTTGACACTTTTCCCCTGGCTCTTTATCCAATGATCTATTCAACTCATTTTGACTCTATCTTGTCAGACAGCTTATCCACTGCACCTTACATGAAATCAGTTGGTTTTCTTTATTTACATATTTTCTTTTATCTTTCTCTTTTAAGCTTTTTTGTTTGTTTGTTCGTTTGTTTTTGGATTCAGGGAGCACATGTGCTTATTTGTTACCTGGGTATTTACTACATGCATAATGGTAGGGATTGGGATTCTAGTGTACCTAACACCCAAATATTGAACACTGTACCCAATAGGTAATTTTTCAACCCTCACCGTCCTTCCACCCTCCTTACTTTTGGAGTCCCCAGAGTCTATCTCCATCTTTATGTCTATGTATATCCAATGTTTAGCTCTCAATTAAAAGTGAGAACATGTGTTATCTAACTTTCTGCTTCTGAGCTAGTTCACTTATCTCTTTTAAGCTTTAAACAGATGTTTTTGACCTCAGTCTTAAGTTTGTTCAGCATTTCAGCATTCGGAGCTTTTGCTCATGGTTACCTTTGTGTGAAATTTGCACTTTCATTTCCTGGCCACATGAATCACTGCAACCTCAAGCAGACACAGCCATCACTGTGCACTCAGACTTGGCATTTGGTGCCCAGCCCAGTGAGAAGGGCCCATGACGAATAGCCTTATGGCTGGTACCACTGAGTCCTCAGCTGATCACACAATGAAGCAACTAACAGCCCTGCCCATAATAAACACATCCAGAAGAGACCCCAAAATCCCTGCCAAAGAAGACATTATTGTGTTTTTCACTTAAAGAAAAGCATTCATTACATTCATAAGAAAATTATTATTTGCATTCTTCTTATCATATACATGTATTCACTATTAAAATTTTTAAGGCAATCTGTAATTTAAATGTTATCTTTCTGGTTATTCTGTATACATACATATGGGTATGTATTTTATTAAGTTAATGTTCCTGTGCTCTAGATCACCCTATCTTCATTCACAATGGAGTAGAAAACTGAACCTTAGAATGGATTCAGTTTAGGACCCAAGATGATGGGATGAATCGCTATGATAAGCAGGTTGGCTTCAGCTTCAACAAAAAAAATGTTTCTACATCGTTGTCTATCTAAGCACCTCTTAGACTGGAGGAGGACATTTGGTGGGGCAGGATTATGCTGGTGGTGATGGAGGTTGTGGTAGTAATGAGCTGGCCCTATGGGAGGGGATGCCTGTCCCCTAGAGGTCTACTTACTTTGCTGCAAGAAACAAGCAGGCATCCTGCTTGCCTGGAGTCCTTCATGGCTGGTTGCAATAACTTATTTTCTAAGCTAACCCCAGATGCTCAGTGCCTTATTTTTATAAGCACAATTCAATGTTGAATAGAAAGGAGTCATCATGTACAGCAAAGAATAGAGTATTTTAAAGCAATCTTTTAATTTAATTCATTATGAAACTTGTTTTGAAAAAGGAAAAATAATCCTTGGATTCAGCACCTGGATGTGTGAAATGTGTCTTGAGGCATATTTCAGCAGGTCTCTCAAGCAGGTAAAAAGATGGGATCGCCAGAGTAAATGACACTTGGGGGTCCTAAGTACGGAGGAATCCTGGGGGAGGATGCTGAGCTAAAAGCTAATTTGCAAGGATTTGCCTTCTTTTTTCCCTTCAGCACATCCTTGTGAGCTCTACTGCCGACCCATAGACGGACAGTTTTCTGAGAAAATGCTGGATGCTGTCATTGATGGTACCCCTTGCTTTGAAGGTGGCAACAGCAGAAATGTCTGTATTAATGGCATATGTAAGGTATTGGGTATGTTTCCTTAATCTACAACTTTATAAAATCATGACTTTTACTAATTTGGGAAATCAGATGTTCTAAGTTTGTGCTTTCATGGCATTTACACCTCATCTGTTTTTTTATATGTGGTTCATGAAACAAAAACATAAGACTTCTCAGTGTTCATCAAAGTAACAGTTTTGGATTGAATAGTTTTTTCCTTCTGCAGTCATCTTCATTTCTTGATTAGTTGATGTGCCCTATGATATTATTTTAGACATTGAGCATGAAAAAGAGGAATTATCAGGAAAACCCAGCTCAGATTATTTCAGTGGCATTAAACTTGAGAAAAACTGAAATTAATAATAGTTTCTATGGTACTTTTCATAATGCATTTTCACATTTAATTCTCCATTGACTATCAACATGAGCTTCTCAGAGAGACGGCATGACAGTAGTTACAAAACAGGTTTCTGATTTCTATGTAATTTTTCCACATTCACTTCATTAACCAAGTCTATATAAATTATTTAGACCTGATGTGTTGATGCTTTTAAGTGTGTAACCATTAAAGAATTCCTTCTTGTTGCTTGCATTTTATTTTGTAAGGAACTGAGGAGCAGGACTTGTGATCCAACCCCCAGGCATAAATCTCAGTTTAAAGAGAAAGTGTTTTTAATTGGTTAAATGAAGATTTTTTAATCAGTTAGTAAATCATAATGGTTTAGCACTTGGGTTTTAGAATATGAACTCAACACCATCATTTACTAGTTGTATGATCCTATACATCTTTCTAAGACTCAGTTTTCTGTCATAAAACTGGGATATTTTTATGTATCTGCCTAGTTGGGGTTGTCAAAAGAGTAAATAAGGCCTGTTAACCTAAATAACAGACAGAGAGAGACTCTCTAAAAGAAAATGAAGCTTATTTGGGAATAGTGCATTGCAATGGGAATATGTATGCCACAGTTAACTATGTGCATATTTAGGAAGGTAAAGGAAGACAGGGGTTTTTAAAAGAAAATAAAAATTTTTAAAGGAAAGAAGTTGAAGAGAATTGCCAAATTGTTTTTAAATAATTATTATTTCCTGCAGAGATCAATAACAAGGGTGACACCAATCCAAGGTTGCTCAGGAAGTTGCTGGGCAGATGTCGTTGCAAAAGTATTCTTTGTGTAAGGTTGTAATAGCCTTTGTGCAAGGTTGTGGTTTTTGCAGAGCCTTTTTCATCATCAGGCATACAAGGGTGAGAACTCATTCTTCCTAGCCTTCCCTGGCTATATTTATCAGGGTTTTTTCTTAACATTAGTTACTCCATTTTGATTCTGACAACTTTCACAGGTAATATATGTTAAGCTCTTAACAGGGGCCCTGGTGTAAAATAAACTCTTAGAAAACAGATTTGTAAACTCAACAAATTTTGTTTTTTAAAAATATTTATAATATTTTTTCCACTGGACAAAATTATTCCCTGTGACAAGCTCTTGCCCCTAAATATTCAGCACTCTGAGAAGGTTCATATTTCTCTATACAGTTGCTTTTTCATTTATTTTGTTCAAGGCACTTGTTTTCCATCACAGGCTAAAGATGCTATTTCTATCAATGCAGTTATTTAGCTCTAAAAGATAATTTCAGCGTCACATTTACTCCTCAGTGATTAAAGTCCTCAGCCCTAGCTGCACATAATAATCACCAGGGGAGATTTTACAACATCAATGCCCAGATCCCACATCCCAGAGATCCTGAATTAATAGGTTTGAAATAGAGCCCAGACATCAGTAATTTCTAAAAGCTCTCCAGGCAATTCTAATAAGTAGCCAGGATTGAGAACCATTATAAGTCGGATGCCTTTCTTGAGCCCAATCAAATGAACCCAATAGAATAAGCCAGATTTTGTCAGCCTGCCTTACTCTTTGTGGGAGCCAGTTAAGACCTGTTAGAAGCTATAATTGCCCACTTTCTGTCTATACCACACTGATTTGAGTTTTTAAGCTGAAAAAATGGTGTCAAATCAAATATGCTTAATAGCCTAAGTACTTTATCTTCAAGGATCCAGGTTGTAGGTAGTTCCATGCTCCTTACTTGTTAGTCTTATTGTTACCCTCCTTATTCATTTACTAGTTTTTTCACAGGGGATTGAGCATGTAGTGACATAAAAATATATGCTTTCAGGAAAACAATGTATGCAGTGTTTGTCTAACCTGCATTCTTTGTGAATATGAAAATTTGGTTGCTTATATTCATGTCTATTTTGAATTTACAATATGTGCCAATATTTTGGTATGAGTTGCAGATTATATTGTCAAGGAAATTATCAAGCCCCGATCAGAACTGAATTTGTTCTGGGAGGTAACTATCTGTGCCCTTCCCCCTAGTTTTTTTTGGTAAGCTTGTTTATCAAAGATATAGATTTAAACTTTGACTTTTCAGGACACCTTCTGTTTTAAATTACCAGGATGACATAGAATAAGCTTTTAAAAATGAGCAAATGCCCTACTCACCTCCACCCACTTCCAGCTCTGAACTCTCACTCTCATACCCACTGTCTGAGGCCAGCTTGCTAACCTTCCAGCTCTCTCCTCTCTTTCTCCTGGTAACCAGTTGCTTGACTTCAGCTCCTGGACTCCTCCCTCTTCACACAGTCAGCATAACATTGGCTGAATTTCCTTCTAAAATAGACCAGATGCCCTGGTCTATCCATCAGCTGCTCCCTAACTTTCTCTTAGCCTTCCCCCAATCTCTTACCCCAGTTCTGGATAAGGTTCTGGATCAACCCCATCACACCCTTTTTTGATCTTAGCCTACTGTGCACTCCTTAAAATAAAAATTCAACGTTGTGCATTTGTGTCCTTACAAAGTCAATGTCTTCAATCCACCTAAGCTTTTACCCTTACCTGACAATCTTCCCACTATCCCGAGTTAGCTTCCTCACTCATTTCTCTCAAAAACTGTTTTGGACCTTCTTTCATCTCCAAGGCCATTTTGGCCATCTCAGTGATAAACTAAACATCCCTAAATCAATTTCTCTGAGCCAGATCTACGTTCAGAATACCAGGTCCTATCTTCTGACTCTCAAAAGCCCAACAGTTACTTCAATCTTAACGTTTCTAAATTAAAATTATACCTAATTCTTGCCCCAACCTGTTCTTCTATAGCACTTCTTTTTGGAATGATGCTAAAACCATTTAGGCTTACTGATATCTAGGCCAGAAATCAGTAAGTCATTCTTGGGTCCTTCTCAACTCTCCTCTCCAGTTAATTACTCACTATAACACCACCACTACCACCACCACCATCATCACCATCACCCCACTATCACCACCACCAACACCACCACTGCTGCCATCACCACCACCATGTCCACCACCATTATCACCCAACCATCACCACTACATCATCACCACCACTACTACCACCACCACCATCAAATCACCACCACCATTACATCACCACCACCACTATCATCAAATCACCACCACCCTACCGCATCACCACCAGCCTACCGCATCACCACCACCATTACCACCAAACATCACCCCACACTACCATATAACACCACCACACATCACAGACAACGTTACACTACCACATTACCATAAATCATTCATCACCATCAACACCATCATCAAATCACCACCACCATCACATCACCACCACCACCACCATCACTACCATTAAATCACCACACCATTACCACATCACCACCACCACCATCAAATCACCACCACCATCACATCACCACCACCACCACCATCACTACCATTAAATCACCACACCATTACCACATCACCACCACCACCATCAAATGACCACCACTACCGCATCACCACCACCACCATTATTACCATCAAATCACTACCATCACTACCACATCACCACTATCACCATCACCACTACCATCACCCCCATCACCACCACCACCACCAAATCACCACCACTACTACCACATCACCACCATCACCACTACCACCATTACCCTGCACCACCATCACTGTCACCACCACCACCCCCACCACTGCTACCACCATCGTGCCCCGCACCATTATTGTCCATCACCACCACCACTACATCATCATCACTATTATCACCACCTTCACCATCATTACCACCACTACCATCACTATTCCCACCACCATTGTAATTGATGATAAGATGGGAAATGAAAGTGATTTTTTTTCACAGACACACTACCTATTGGGGTGATTGCCTGGCATATTCAGAGTCACATCAGAAAAGGGCCATGCTGAAGTCATTTTCCACATTGGGTAGCAGCATTGGAGCCACCTCTGATTCTGCTGAAGGCAGAAAGAGCATACTGTTGTGGGCTTTCTGTGTTGCCAGAGCGTGTTATGAAGGAGAAGAGTGAGGTTTGTTTCTTTTCCCCTGAGAGCCCCTTATGTTTTATATGCAACGAGAAGGACTGGTTTATGTCTTCATAAACCTTCATACAACCTTCTGTTGTATACTTAATTCAGTTTTTATTGTACTGCATGCAGCTCACAGGAAAACTAAATTGGGTAGGTCTCTGCAAGAACCCATTTAATATGCTGTGGGACAGAATGTTGGGGACATGGGTGTGTCTCCTTCCCCCAACCCTTGTCTCTCAGTTATGCAGGCAAATATTACTTTAGAAATATAAAACTACCCATTCAAGAAAAAAGGCTTGGGCTTCAGATATTTGCTTTTCTGACTTTCTTTCCTTTATTCTTCACATTTTTTATATCTATTTCCCTGTTGGTAGAGATTAAAGAAAATACTTTAAAATTAATATGCCTCAGAGTCAATCTCCCTAGCTCATTCTAAATCAGTGAAGGAATGAATGCCACTGGGAATATGGTTGTAGATGTCAGCTTATTAGAGGGTGCTCAAGCTCAATGCAAACATATTGCTTGTGAAGGGTGGACATTTTACTCATAGTCACTAAAGGCACCTGTTTCACACATTGCTTTTTTTTCCATTGTTATTAGCATAATTAAATTTTGGTGTTTTTTTTTAAATATCTTAGCACTTAATCTTTTTCCCCCCACTAGGTGAAGCAGCCCAGTCTTTGGACCTAAAGGAAATTAAAGACAGTTAACCTAAAGAATGAAGCTATTTTCTGTTAGTGGGCATTCATTCTCTGTTTAGCTGGTAGAGGGTGTGTTTAAAGACTCAAAATAAGCCTGGTGTGGTACCTGTAGTCCCAGCTACTCAGAAGGCTGAGGTGGGAGGCCAGGAGTTCAAGGCTGTTGACTGTGAATAGCTACTGCACTCTGGCCTGAGCAAAATAGCAAGATCCCATCTCTCTAAAAAAAGATTCAAACCATTCTTCCTTTGAGTAGATTTGAGGTGGCTTTCAAGTTAGAAAGAAAATGATCTTTAAAGATCAAAAAGGAAATGAAACTATCTGGACACAATTGTTCCCAAATAATAAAGAAACTTATGACTAAAGGAATATGGTATAGCTTTCCCTTGTGGTCATGGAAGAAAGCAAGCCACAGAAAAGTCCAGGTGAAGGTCAGATATGGTTCATGACTTTCAATCTAAGTGTCATGATTCTTTGGTATCCACTCCCACAGAACACCCCAAGCTTCGTGGCTCTCCTTTTCCAGGATGAGAACACATCTGAAAGAGACTTGCTGCTCTACCAGCTTCAACTCCAAGCAGTTTTCACAGTTAGTTTTTTGGAACATTTTCATAGATTTTGTTCAGTTCTGCCTCTGATTCAGGAAATTAGAGACCTCACTCAAGGTGTGCCTTCCTCCCCTCTGAGCAAATAGTGCCTTTACCATTGGTGGATGCTTTGATATTCCTCTTGCTGCCACCAGGAGCAAACATTTGTCCTTGTACCTGGTACCTCCTGCCCAGTCTTATAAAGCACCAAAAGGGAAAGAAGAAGTCATAGATCCAGGCAAGGGTGGCGTCCCCTGCCTGGGCATTCATCCTCCACCTCTCTTCCCCACAGATGGTTGGCTGTGACTATGAGATTGATTCCAATGCCACCGAGGATCGCTGTGGTGTGTGCCTGGGAGATGGCTCTTCCTGCCAGACTGTGAGAAAGATGTTTAAACAGAAGGAAGGATCTGGTAATAAACAAATAAATAATCGAAGTGGCAGAGGATCAAAGGTTGGGGGCAAGATAAATGGTTGATTTATTCCTAGTTTTTGTTTTTATTTTTTTAAACAGTCTGTGATTTTCAAAGTATTCAAAATGGTATATAGCCTTTACCACAAAGGAGTAAGGGTTCTTTGGCAGTTGTGGGAAAGGGGTTGATTGCTGACAATATACAGGATGCATCACAGTGAGATAGAGATCTGAAATGGCCTTGTGGCTGTGCACAGGAACAGGTGTAAGAGTGTGATCTCTGGGAGAGGATCCCCTTTGGGAACAAGCATCATAAGAGGATCCAGCATTAAAGCCAATGGCATTGGAACAGACCAAGAACTAGGGGAGAGAAGAGATCAGAAGCTGGCTGAGAAGGCTGCAGACACAAGGACAGATTCTGTAGCGAGGACAGAAGCCAGCAATGGGTTTACAGGCAAAAGAATTGGGGTGCACCTTCAATTCAAAGTCAAAAGAGAAGCAAGGCAGGGTTGCATCAAATCTCATTTATTCCCAATTGCTCCCTGGGAGGGGGTCCCACCCCCTGGTCCCTTATGACTTTCCAGACAGCTCCTCCACCTAGCATCCCCTTCTTACCCACACTTTACTATTCTTTTCCCATAGTCACCTTTTGCGGAGTTTCTTCTCTGTGCAGCTTTGGACTATGGATAGTCCTCAGGACATGAAGAGTCCACCTTCAAGGGTGGACCCCAAGGAAGAGTCAGTTCCCAAGGAAGGCAGCTAAGAAAGGGTGAACCATTATATGGGAGCCATGGCAGATCTTACACCTCTGAGTTTCCCTCACCTGAGGGGTGAAGGAATTGAGATAATATACACCACTTTCCACCAGTCATGGGTTGAGGTTACTCTAGGGAGATCGGACTGTTAATTCTCTGGATTCCATAGAGATGCTGGGAGTAGGGAATCCACCATGCACTATTGCAGTAGGGCCTGAGGGGAGAGGGGCAGTGTCTGCTACACAGGGGTGATGCCCAGGACAGGAAGTGATAGCCACTTTGAGAGATGGTAAAGCCCTGTTTTCCTGGATTCTGGAAAAATAATATCTCTCTTCTAAACGTGCTTCCTACCCAGGATGAAGTTATTGAGTAGGATCCTGAGAGGATCAAGTGTGTCCTTCAGTTAATTACATGACTTATTGTTCCCTAGTAATCATAACAGCAAACAGTCTAAATTTAATTTCCATCCCTATTTTTCATCTTTGACTATTGGATTACTAAGGTTAAATTGTGAGATGTAATGCTTGTCTTGCCCATGAGAATTACCATTGGAAGATTGTATTTCATGTCTTTGATTGATAGCTTTATTATGGATGAAAAATACTCTCTGGATTACTTATTTGGAATGTGAATGATAAGCCGTATGTCTTAGGCTTATGATTAAGCACCCTGTGATAGCCAATGTTTTTACAAGCTTTACAAAGGTGTTTTGTAAATATTTTTCATTATTTATGTGACTTTACTTACTTATAAAAAGTTACACTTAAAATCATATTTCTGCATTTAACCTGTTTTTTTTGTTTTTGTTTGTGTTTTTGTTTTTTTGAGACGGAGTCTCACCCTGTTGCCAGGGTGGAGTGCAGTGCTGCAATCTCAGCTCACTGCAACCTCTGCTGCTGGGTTCAAGCAATTCTCCTGCCTCAGCCTCCTGAGTAGCTGGGACTACAGGTGTGTGCCACCACACCCAGATAATTTTTGTATTTTTAGTAAAGATGGAGTTTCACCATGTTGGCCAGGATGGTCTTGATCTCTTGACCTCGTGATCCACCCTCCTTGGCTTCCCAAAGTGCTGGGATTACAGGCATGAGCCACCGTGACCAGCTAACCTGTTTTATTTAATTTTCTTTATGAGTTCCTATCTTGGCCTCTGAAGTGCTGTTCTTCTAATATTATGATAACTCAATTGAAAACCAGGGTTGTTTTCCCCAGGTCTCTTCCACTTAACCTTGTAATCCCTTAGGAAATCCAACTCTAATTCTGGGTTATTTCCTCTGCCCTGGTCTCTTGGGAATGAGAAAGAGGGATTATAAATGTCTTCTGCTCCCCTCTTACCCCTACCCCTTCCTGCCTCCAAGATCTCAATACATCTAGCCACATGTCAACCACTGAGCATTTGACATCTCCCTGTGCCTTTGTGTTTTCCATTCTCTTTCTCCCACATCCCTTTCCTACAATTCCTTTCCACCAGCTTCTAACAAGAGGGTTATGGTTGCTTACAGTGTGTTACAAGATTCCAATTATCTCACAACCCTCTTTTGAGATAACTGAGACTAAGAGTCTAAATCTAAGGCAATGCATTTTAACTTCTCAAAACATCTACCAGGTACTGTTGTTTTTATATATTTCTTCCTCACTCTGTGGTTTGTGAGCCTGTCAAACACTGGTTTGTATCTGAACCAGACACCTACGTGTCACTGCTCTCAAGCCTGGGATCAGACATGGACCAACCTTTCCCAGGAGCCTCCACACATCAATCATGAGATATTGGCCTGCAGTGAGCATTGTCTCAAATGGACAGCATAAATCTTTAAAAAGACAAGCTGACTACTGTAGATAGATTGCCCAGGGTTAATGGTATAACCTCTTTATGGGCACATTTTTATTAGAAATTTCAAAGACTGGAGACCAAATATGACAGTGAGTAAAGTCCGTTTTTGTGGACCACAAAAACAGTTGGATAAGATGTGTGTTAGCATCAATAATGTATGATGTCTCTTACCACAATCTCAGAAATGAGGGCCTATTTTTTGCCCCATCCTCAAACATCCTGGATATTCTTTTTTTTTTTTTTTCCGAGATGGAGTCTTTCTCTGTCACCCAGGCTGGAGTGCAGTGGTACGATCTAGGCTCACTGCAATCTCTGCCTCCTGGGCTCAAGCAATTCTCCTGCCTCAGACTCCCTGGTAGCTGGGATTACAGGTGCATGACACCACGCCTGGCTAATTTTTGTATTTTTTTAGTAGAAATGGAGTTTCACCATATTGGCCAGGCCGGTCTCAAACTCCTGACCTTATGATCCACCCATCTCGGCCTCCCAAAGTGCTGGGATTACAGGCATGCTGAGTATTCGTTCAGCTCAATGTGCTCAAGACTGGGATAGGGATGGAATAGTTTCTCCAAGTGGTCTCTTGGACCCAGAGACTTCTTGTTTGAGGTCAAAATTATGTTTCTCCTCTTCCCCTCATACTGGTGCAAGCAGCTAATGCTTACACTGGTGAAGATGCAAGAAAATTGATTTGCTAAACAAATATACTCATCATTCTTAATACCATTGACCCTTGAATAACATGGGGTCGAACCAAATGAGTCTACTTAGTATGAGGATGTTTTTCAATAAATATATTGAAAAATGTTTTGGAGATTTTTGTGACAATTTGAGAAAACTCACAGATGAACTGTGTAGCCTAGACATATCAGAAAAATTAAGAAAAACGTATGTCACGAATGCATAAAATATATGTAGATATTAGTCTTTTTTATCATTTACTACCATAAAATATACACAAATCTATTATAAAAAGTTAAAATCTATTAAAACTTATGAACACAAACACTTACAGACCATACACGGCACCATTTGCAATTGAGAGAAATGTAAACAAACCAAAGATGCAGTATTAAATCATAACTGCATAAAAGTGACTGTAGTAATACTGTACTACCATAATAATTTCATAGCCACCTCCTGTTGCTATTGTGGTGAGCTCAAGTGTTGTAAATATCTGCTTAAAATGCTGTGTGATGCTTATCATTTCTATGTGAGGAGATTTGTTCAGTTAATTGTGTATCACAGTAAAAAGTGATCTCCTGCAATTCTTGAATATTTTTCATTGTGTTTAGCACAATACCATAAACCTTGAATAACACCATGGGATTCATACAAAGTGCCACTAGTGATGCTGGAAATGCTCCCAAGAAGCAGAGAAAAGTCATGATATTACAGGAAAAAGTTGAATTGCTTGATATGTACCATAGACTGAGGTCTGCAGCTATAGCTGTCTGCTACTTCAAGATAAATGAATCTAGTGTAGAAAAGAAAATTTGTAAAGCCATCACTACAGCTATGCCAGCAGGTACAAAAACCTTGCACTTTTTGTGAAACTTTTTATCTTTCATGTAGCTTTCACATCGGTGGAGGACTGCTATAGGAAAGGCACACCATACCTATAGACTCTGAAATGATTCAACATAAAGCAAAGTCATTGGCCAGGTGCAGTGGCTCACGCCTGTAATCCCAACACTTTGGGAGGCCAAGGAGGGCAGATCATGAGGTCAAGAGATCGAGACCATCCTGGCCAACATGGTGAAACCCTGTCTCTACTGAAAGTACAAAAATTAGCTGGGCGTGGTGGTGTGCGCCGGTAGTCCCAGCTACTCAGGAGGCTGAGGCAGGAGAATCGCTTGAACCCAGGAGGCAGAGGTTGCAGTGAGCCCAGATCGCGCCACTGCACTCCAGCCTGGTGACAGAGTGAGACTTCATCTCAAAAAATAAATACATACATACATACATACATATATATATAGCAAAGTCATTATATGACAACTTAAAGCAAAAGGAAGGAGAGGGACCTAAAGCTGGATAATTTAATACCTGCAAAGTATGATTTGATAATTTTTGAAAGAGGTTTGGTTTTAAAAATGTCAAGATAACAGGAGAAGCAGCTTCTGCAAGAGACATCAGATGAGTCTCCAGCTGCCATTAAGAAAATCCTTGAAGAGAAAAAAAAATCTGCCTAAACAGATTTTTAATGTGGATGAAAGTACCCTATTGTGGGGCAAAAATGCTAAAAAGGACATTTACTAGTAAAGAAGTTAAACGAATACCAGATTTAAGGCAGGAAAGAATAGGCTACCTCTATTGTTTTGTGCAAATGCAGTCAGGTTTTGATCTGTAAAGGAGCTAACCTAACAAGCCTTGAAGGGAAAAAGTAAACACAAGCTGCCAGTCTTTTGGTTGTACAAAGAGAAGGCCTGGACAATGAGAATGCTTCTTCTGAACTGGATGCATCGATGCTTTGTCCATAAAGTCAGGAAGTACCTTGCCAGTAAGGAACTGCCTTTTGAAGTTCTTTTGATATTGAACAATGCCCCTGGCTACCCAAAACCCCATGAACTCAGCACCAAAGGCATCAAAGTGGCCTACTTGCCCAGAAACACAGTGTCTCTAATTCAGCCTCTAGATCAGAGGGTCATAAGGATCTTTTATGCTCGTTACACCCAATACTCTTTGGAAAGGAGTGACGACATTATGGAAGAGAACTCTGATAGAAACGTCATGAAAGTCCAGAAGGCTTACAACGTTGAAGATGCCATTGTCCTAGAAAATGCCATGAAAGCCATCAAGCCCAAGAGTAAATTTCTGCTGGAGAAAACTGTGTCCCAATGTTGTGGATGGCTTCACAGGACTTGTAAAAGAGACAATCAAGGAAATCATGAAAGAGATTGTGAATATGTGAGAAAGGCAGGGGTGAAGGGTTTCAAGATATGGATTTTGGAGAAATTCAAGAGTTGCTAGACACCACACCAGGGGAATTAACAGAAGACAAATTGATGAAGAGAGTGCTTCCGAACAAGGACCAGACGACTGTCCCGGAAAGAAGATGGAGAAGAAACAGTGCCAGAAAACAAATAGACATTGGACAGTCTAACAGAAGGGTTCTGATTACTCAAGACTGCTTTTGGTTTCTTGTATGACATAGACTCCTCTATGATACAGACACTGAAACTAAAGCAAATGGTGGAAGAAGGATTGGTACCATATAGAACACTTTTAGAGAAATGAAAAAGCAAAATGTCAGACAGAAATTACAATGAATTTCCACAAAGTTTCACTGAGTGTGTCTGCCTCTCTTCCTCCATCTCCACTTCCTCCACCTCTTCTACCTGAGAGAAAAAGCAACCCCTCCTCTTCATTTTCCTCCTCAGCCTACTCAACATGAAGACAACAAGGATGAAGGTGTTTATGATGATCCACTTCCACTTAATGAATAGTAAATACATTTTCATTATGAATTTCTTAACATTTTATTTTCTCTAGCTTACTTTATCTTAAGAATACAATATCTAATGCATATAACACAAAAATATGTTATTAGTGGACTGTTGATATTATTGGTAGAGCTTCTGGTCAAGTAGTTAAGTTTGGGGATAGTCAAAAATTATACACAAATTTTTTTACTTCCATAGGGGCTCAGTGCCCTAACCCCTGTGTTGTTTAAGGGCCACTTGTACTTTGGAGCTATTCTTACTGGTCCTTCTTTTATCTACAAGCTATTCAGAAGCAGTAAATTAAGTATGCCTTTTTCAATCTACCCATAATAAATATTTCTAATTTTGGATTTTCTCTCTTAAGTGGAAGAATAAAAAGCAAACTCTGTTAATTTTTTTTTCTATTTAGGTTTTCATTTTTTAAAAGCAAGAGGCAAGGTGGTAGACACAGTATTTCATACCACTTGATTTACCTGCATCAGCTGTGCTATGAAAAGGCATGCAACATCCTAAGTAAGAAAATGACAAAGGGCTAATATCCAGAATCTACAATGAACTCAAACAAATTTACTAGAAAAAAACAAACAACCCCATCAAAAAGTGGGCAAAGGATATGAACAGACACTTCTCAAAAGAAGACATTTATGCAGCCAAAAAACACATGAAAAAATGCTCATCATCACTGGCCATCAGAGAAATGCAAATCAAAACCACAATGAGATACCATCTCACACCAGTTAGAATGGCCATCATTAAAAAGTCAGGAAACAACAGGTGCTGGAGAGGATGTGGAGAAATAAGAACACTTTTACACTGTTGGTGGGACTGTAAACTAGTTCAACCATTGTGGAAGTCAGTGTGGCGATTCCTCAGGGATCTAGAACTAGAAATACCGTTTGACCCAGCCATCCCATTACTGGGTGTATACCCAAAGGATTATAAATCATGCTGCTATAAAGACACATGCACACATATGTTTATTGCGGCACTATTCACAATAGCAAAGACTTGGAACCAACCCAAATGTCCAACAACGATAGACTGGATTAAGAAAATGTGGCACATATACACCATGGAATACTATGCAGCCATAAAAAATGATGAGTTCATGTCCTTTGTAGGGACATGGATGAAACTGGAAACCATCATTCTCAGCAAACTATCACAAGGACAAAAAAACAAACACTGCATGTTCTCACTCATAGGTGGGGCTTGAACAATGAGAACACATGGACACAGGAAGGGGAACATCACACACTGGGGCCTGTTGTGGGGTGGGGGGAGGGGGGAGGGGGGAGGGACAGCATTAGGAGATATACCTAATGCTAAATGACGAGTTAATGGGTGCAGCACAGCAACATGGCACATGTATACATATGTAACAAACCTGCACATTGTGCACATGTACCCTAAAACTTAAAGTATAATAATAATAAAATTTTTAAAAAAAGAAATAAAAAGAAAATGACTCCAGATAGCAACACTCGGAGGGCATTTATTTTTAAAAAACATTAGCCTCAATTACATGTAATCAATATCTTCCCTGAGGTGGTCATACATTAGTGATTTTAATCAGCTATTCCAGGCAAGCGTTTGAGAGCCAAATGGAACTTAATTAAATACTACACAAGCCACATTTTTGTTCCTCTGGATGAGAGCTGCCAATTTGAAAAATGAGGCTGAGATTGTGATCTGTATCCAGTTTCAAAGCAAATTATTCTTGCTGGACAGGCCAGTGTTTGACCCCCAGTACCCCATACTTTAGCACCAGAGGAAGATGAAGAAATTGAGGCACTTTCAGGTGACAAAGAGGAAGGGCTTGCTCATCAGACCAAATAACCTAGGGCATATCCAGTGGAAAAATGACCAAGATCATCAGTGTCTTAAAACTGTATTTTATATTTTTTTAAAAAGTTGAAACAACAAAGAATAGTTAGCTTACAAAAGAGGAAAATCACTGACTATTAGAGCTGAGAGGGACCACAAATGTCATCATTCAATCCCCTTCTGTGCAATGAGATTCAAAGAAGTTAGATGAATCAATGAAAGTCATAGAGCTGGTTTGCAGAAATGCAGAGACTAGAATGCAAGTCTTCCAACTCCCATTGCCCCAGAATTCCTTTCACAATGCCGACCTCCAATTCCATGTTCTTTCCATTTTATGAGGTAATGGTTCTCAAGAAGCATAAATAAGGTGAATGCATAAAATGTTTAGCACAGAGCCTGGCAAACACTGACAACCACTAAGTGTTAATTCCTTTTTCACCAGTATGCCTCTTACCATAATGACCATTAAACAAGAATAAGACTGTGGCTAGAGTTGATTGTTATCTTTAAGTAAATGTCAACATATGATGCTTTTTCAGAAGGCTGAATTAGAACACGTGAGAATAAATTATAAGTTCCTACTTCAGCAACATATAAAAGAAAAAATGAGAAAGAAAACTTTCTAACAAATAGAATCGTCCAACAGTATAAAAGTCTGTACTCAGAGTTGAGTTCCTCATCACAGGCTGTATTCAAGATAGCCAGATGGCAAACAATCTGAGATTCCCTCCAGGATTTTCTTAATGAATGGAAGCTAGGATTACGTTACTTCTAAGAGTCTGTCTTTAACCTGCTGGCAAGAGGGGGAGGGTGAGGAAAAGTACATATCCAATGCAATGTTTAGGAAGTCTAATTTAATAGCAACAAAGGGAGAAGCAGAAGTACTAGCAGGAAGCTAGCAAGGAGCTTTAGGGTTTTGAACTACCAACATAAAATTACAGAAAAATAAATGCTAGATCAATCACAAAAGCTTCAGAGTCCAATCTGCACTTATTTCACCCCTCCTTACAAAACTGGGCACATGTTGAGTCACAAAACTCCTGAGAATTCTGGTCCTGTCCAAGTTCTCAAAAATCCCCCATAATTAGTGCTTCTGCCAATCCCAGTGGCCACTCAGCAAGGTCACTAAATGATGGGGAGGCTGGAAAGAGGTGAACAATGGGTCAGAAACAGTTTGCATTCAGCTGAGAAGCTGGTATGCCTCTTTCATGACTGTGTCTTCTCTCCTTAGGTTATGTTGACATTGGGCTCATTCCAAAAGGAGCAAGGGACATAAGAGTGATGGAAATTGAGGGAGCTGGAAACTTCCTGGCCATCAGGAGTGAAGACCCTGAAAAATATTACCTGAATGGAGGGTTTATTATCCAGTGGAACGGGAACTATAAGCTGGCAGGGACTGTCTTTCAGTATGACAGGAAAGGAGACCTGGAAAAGCTGATGGCCACAGGTCCCACCAATGAGTCTGTGTGGATCCAGGTAATGCAGAAAGGAGGGAAACTGCTGACATGTGTGCTAGTTAGAATACTTCTCATTTTTCCCCAAGGTATTTCCTAGGAGACATTAAGTCAGAATCTTTAAAACCTCTTTTAGCAAGGAGCAGGAGGGGAATGAGATATTAGTTTGTGCTGTTAATCCTTTATTGCCTAGATATTGCTGAAACCCCCATAACAAAATGCAAGGTGCTCTAAAACCACCCACTGGGAGGTTTGAGTTCAGCTTCTGGGCTGATTTATTTGAGGGTGATTGTTCCTCAAGTCTATTGTTATTGTGGCACGGGTTTCCAAGTAGTTTTCCAGCAATGGGGATAAACTGACATGTTACTCTGCATTGTCCTCAAACAAAGCATTTGGCTTTGTGAAATTCTTGCTGGAAGGAGGAGTTAGAATACAATATGTGCTCTTCAAAGGTACAAGAAATTTGTGTTTCATATTGGGCACAGAACTGTAGGAAAGGAGTGGAATTAATATACCAATAGCAGCAAGGCAGGTTGAGAATGGCAGATGGCCAAGGAGTTAGATCCAGCCACAGTCTAAAGTTAGAGACATCCTTTTCAAGCCAGAGATCAGAGCACTCACAGATGCTGAAGGTCAAGCATGGCAGCTGTGATCCGTGAGTGTCGGGAGACTTTGCTTCTGAAGCAGGCAAGGATTAACGCATGGGAATCCCCAGTCCCGGGGAGCAACCAATCCAGTGCCTCTATGTTTAAGGTGAATCCATTTTAAACGTGATAAGTAGATTGCCTGCATGAGAGGGAAGTAAGGGGAAGATCGCAAGAGCAGCATACCTAAGCTAAGCCCATGACCATTGTTAGCTCAGAACTACTATTTGTTAAAGGTACTGAGTAGCCTGAGAGGTAGGGAAAGCCATCATAAGACGACAATAACAAACATAATACAAGTTAACATTTGCTGAGGCACTGTTCTAACCACTTTACATGTGTTTACTCATTTAACCCTCACAACAATCCTACAAATAGGCACTGTTTATTATCCCCACTTTGTATATGGGCAAACTATGGCACTTACCTGTATTCACAAAGCTGGTAAGTGCATAAGAACACAAAGTAACCTATCGGCCGATTGTTGGAAAGGACAATCCTTGCCATTTCCACAGAGTACTCCCCATATGATTTGATCTCCCCATTTATGTGAACTGAAATTCCCATGAGAATCCAGCCAAGAAATAATTGGATGGAGAGTATATAGCTATAGAGGTAGATGTAGATATATAGATATGAACTTAGACACAGACATAGGTATAGACATAGGCAAGACATAGGTATAGATCTGTTTAATGGCATTTGTTCCAATGCATGCTCCCATTACTGATTTTAGATGACTGACATTGTGTGGTGTTTTTACATGACTGGCTTACGGTATAAAGTCATGACAGTTTGACATGACCCCTCTCCTGCCTTTTAGCTTCTATTCCAGGTAACTAACCCTGGCATCAAGTATGAGTACACAATCCAGAAAGATGGCCTTGACAATGATGTTGAGCAGCAGATGTACTTCTGGCAGTACGGCCGCTGGACAGAGTGCAGTGTGACCTGTGGGACAGGTGAGAAACAGCGACCCTCACTATGAAGCCATGCCAGCCTCAGAGCAGGTCGTAGAGGCGATTACACCAGTGATTTGCTTTGTGCTCTCTGCCCATGGATCTGCAGGGCTCCACCAAGATGGCCAAGGGCCTCTGTGGACAGTGAACATACAGGGGCATGGTTTGAAGAGAGGTAGTTTTTCTTTTATCAACTCTATATACTGGCCTTTTATAGAGCTCATAAAAACTTTGATAAAAGTTTTCAGCAAAACCTTTGTTTGAAGGTTTCGTTACATGTCAAACAAAAAGGATTAACAACCACTGCTCTGGTTGAGAACCTGAGGACCACAAAAGCAGAACAGCTCCTCAAACGTGTACCATAAATCATGGCCAAATTCAAACCACAACCAGCTCTTCTGATTCCTAACCCAGTGCTCTTTCTCTATCTCCTATTTATTCATTTTTACACATATAGCAGGGGAGTAGCTTACTCTCACAAAATCGAGCACTGGAGAGGTTCACTTGCTGCCATGTATTAGTTAGGATGGGATAATTTCTGCCACAAGAACAAAAAAATTGAAATCTTAGTAATTCAACACAATGAAGGTTGATTTTTAACCCATTGTATGCCTGAAGCAGGTTAGAAGGCTCTGCTTCATTTCCTACATAAGACATACAAAACCCATGGCTTCCAGCTTGCCCCGCAAGGAAAGAAAGATGGGAGAGGCACCCTGACTGTTGACAGCTTTGGCCCGGAAGTGCTGCAAGTCACTTCCACTCACATCTCATTGGTTGGCGTTAGTCACATGGGCACCATCTAACTGCAAAGGGAGGCTGGCAATTATGGAGGCGTACGTGGACATTTGAGGAGCATGAAATATCTCTGCTGCAGTCCTGGATGAACCTTCTCAAACCCTATGAAGGCAGGGGTCAGGGCCTTTTGAATACTTGGGGCTATATCACTCATTTAGGGGGCTTTAGTAATATCGCCATATGCAAAAGCCTCTACCTCTCTTTCTCCTTTGGGTCACGTCTAAGTCTCTTCTGAAACTTCTTGCCTCTAGCCTGTAACTGCAACCTGCAAAACTAGGACAGCTGCAGAGTGATGTGCCAGAATTGGTAATGTAGCAAAAGGGAAGAAAACTGAAGCAGTGAATGGACCAGAAGACCATGGCCTACTCCCCCACAGGCTTCCCTCTCACATACCGGGTCTCTGCAGCACCTGCACTGGCTTTCCCACCCCTGAGAGTTGTGCACCATCAACCTTATAAACAGTTTTTGTATTATCAACTTCTTTCTTTCCCTATTTCAGCACAGAAAGCTGAGGTTAGCTTTTAGAATTCATAAGAATAAAATTAAATTGTGTGATATTTAACAATGCTAACTAACCCTCTGGAAATCTATCGAGGTCAAAGGTGCAGTCTGGGGCAGCAGCCATGAGCGGTGTTGATAGGAGAGTCAGTCCTGCCATTCCTACCGCTGCCTCTAGCATTTCCAAATGTACTGCCCACCACTGCCCAGGGTCAGGGGCTGGGCTTGGAGTTAGGTGAAGGCAATTTAAGCAGAAAATAAGTGGGTGAAAAAAACTTCCCCTGAGGAGGAACGGGAGGAAAATGAAGTCATTGTGACTGTAGATAGAAATACTTTGTTGATTTGTCATCCCCTTTGTTCTCATCTTTCTGTGAAATACAAGTTTAAGCTCTAAGTCATTCGTCGCAGGACACCATGGAATGAAACACCAGTGCTGATGGCAGGGACTCCTGAAAGAAACAAGAGAACATCCTCCACTTGCTTCTATTTCAAGATAGAATGGACCCTTTGCATCACACACACAATATTTCAGAACATCAGGAATCAAGAGATAAGTGGCTGACGTGTGCAGTGATCATAAAAAGACATCTGAAGTCAGCTAGGAAATTGGAAATTCTTACCAGATGTGAATCAGACATTTGGTTTTGTTACAGCCTAAGCCTTCAGCAGCACCTCCACCTACCTAGGTAAATGTCACTCTGATTACTAAGCCTTAATGGAAAAGATCACAGTGCTCACATGCTCACCTGAACTTCAGCCACACTGTTTGAGTGAGGGCGAATCTTACTCTGGCAAAGGAGAAAGACAGCAGCATATCTACTGTAATACTCTCAAACATGGAGGATGAAATGCTATTATTCACACAGGATACACATTGCTAAATGTAACATTGGAAGGTTGCCTGAAACACTGAATCATTCAGTGATAGATTTTGATTTCATTTAAGCTAAAACTTTCTACACTGTAAAAGTAAGTTAAACACATTACTGAAACATGAAAAATTATCACCACCCTAACACATGCACTTTTGCTACTTTGCTTTTCTTTCTTTTCAGTGCATTTTTTCTAATCATAGATGTATATAGTTGTGTGTATATGGATGCATTTATGTACATTACACACATATATTTTCACTTATCACAATACGGATACTTTTTCATGTGTTAGACAATCTTCATAGCTATCAATTTTAAGGATGCATTTAATTTGCTGAAAAGATAAAGCAAAACTTACTTAACCAATTCCTTATTGCTGTTCTTCTGATGAGCATTTGGGGACCTGTGTAAAAAAACGGTCTCCAGAGTTTTAATTTCTATGTGAAATTTCTAGGTTCAAAGAATGTAAAATACTCTGATAATTGACTTATACCAAATTACCAGATAATATTAACTTATTACCAAATTGATTTCCATAGTAAATGGGTTACAAATAGGTGGTAGCAATTATTTTATTTTTTTAATTATTGTGTTATTTTAGTTTTACTGAGAAACATTTCAAACATACTAGCAAAATAGAGAATGTAGTAACAAATTCCTTTGTACTAACCACTCAGCTTTATTGCTGTTACCATTTTGCTGTTTGTTTCAATCTTTACTCTTAAAGACAAAAACAAAAATCCCACAACTACAAACAAGAAGTGCATCCCACCTCCACTTCCTTCACTTTTTCCCCAGAGTTAACTAGGGTTGTGAAACTAGTGTTTATTATTCTCATGGATATGGTTAAATACTTTTACTATACATGTGTATAGCCATACACATTATATAGGATTATTTCTCAGGCATTTAAGCTTTCTGCAAATAGTATCATATGCACTAAACCATGCTTTGCCTTTTTTTTCCCTCAACATTATGCTTTTAAGGTAAATCCACATTGATTAAAGTAGCTCTGGTACTTTTTTTTTCTGTCGCCCAGGCTGGAGTGGAATGGCACGATCTCGGCTCATTGAAACTTCTGCCTCGGGGTTCAAGTAATCTCTTGCCTCGGCCTCCCGAGTAGCTGAGATTACAGGCATGCACCATCACATCCAGCTAATTTTTGTATTTTAGTAGAGACAGGGTTCACCATGTTGGCCAGGCTGGTCTCAAACTCCTGACCTCAAGTGATCCACCTGCCTCGGCCTCCCAAAGTGCTGGAATTACAGGCATGAGCCACTGTGCCCAGTCTCTCATACATTTATTTTAAGGATTGTGTACTATTCCATTGCATGAATATATCATGATTTATTTATACATTCTACTATTTTGAAGCTATAAATATTTCTGCAATTCTGTAATGAATACCTTATGATTATTCCCTTATTACCTCAATATTTGGGCTTCTTTAATATGTATGCCCAAAAGTAAAATTCCTAGGTCATACAGTCTGTGCATATTGGAGGAGTAAATCTGTGAACTCATAGGGTGCCGTGGAATATTTTAAATTTTCCAGGGAAACAATGAAATGTTAAAGGGAAACACAGTAAGAGTTAACATTTCTTGGACATCATGTGTCTACTACCAGCTCGAGGTAGTTCAAGGTTAGGTCATACTACACTCTTTTCAATGACATTCTATGTTTGTGAAACTGGTTTTTCAGTGGTTGCTGTGATTAAAAAATCAAGTACACCTGAAAATCAATGTGAAACCAGAAATATGGTGTCTCATTCCAAGATCTGAAAAGTTGTACGGTATCCAATAGATGCACACATCTCATCAAGTTAATTTAAAATCAAACAAAAATACTATTTTGTTTTTCTTTTTTTTTTTTTTTTT